>NW_019154090.1:6659323-6756958 GCF_002288905.1 Enhydra lutris kenyoni | reverse complement strand
CTAAAGAATCATGGGGAGAAAGCCATGAGTTCCGTGCTTTGCTTTCTCCTCCTCTGGAATTCCGCTGCTCTCCTTGGTATTGAAACTGCACTCCTTGGTAGGTGACCTTGGTCCTGGCTGGGCTTCTTGTTGATCTTCTCGGGGAGGGGCCTGTTGTAGTGATTCTCAAGCGTCTTTGCCCCCGGCGGAGTTGCACCGCCCTCACCCGGGGCCGGGCTGAGGAATCCGCTCGGGTTTGCTTTCGGGAGCTTTTGTTCCCTGAGCGCTTTCCGTAGAGTCCAGAGGGCGGGAATGAAGATGGCGGCCTCCCGGTGTCCGGCCCGGAGGAGCCGAGAGCCCGGGGCCCCCTCCTCAGTGCGCCCTCAGAGAACAGCGCCGATTTACTCCCATCACCCTGCCTCCGGCCGCGCTCCGAGCTGACCGAGCCTGCGACTGGTTCAAGGTAACCCCGAGCTGAGAGTCACTCCTCGGCTCTGTCTCTGTAGCCGGCTTCCCCGCTCTAATACCTGTAAGCTCTGCGACACTCAGGCACCCCTGATCCTTCTGTGACCCTGCGGGACCTGAGGCCACGCTGACCCTGCGTGGGCTTCACCCCGGTTAAGCCTCTGGAGCGATGTCCCTCAGCGGAACAGACTTTTAAAAGTCCCGATTTTGTGCTCCGCTGCTCCGCCGCTTGCCGGGAGCCGGCCCCTCCCTCCGCGGTCTATCTTCCCGTCGCTTTGGATTCACTTCTCCGCCCGTCCTACCTTTCAGAAAGTGGTTGATTTTCTGTTTCTAGAATTACTGTTCTTCTTCTCTTCGATCTCCCGTTGGATTTGTAGGTGTTTGCAATCTTTAGATAAGCTATCTAGCTGATCTCCCGCTACCTGAAGTAGTCTCAGCTGCTACTTCTCCGCCATCTTGACTCCTCTCTAATACAGGAATTTTTAAGAGAAAGAGATGACATAGTCGTCATCCAAGTCTTTATATTTAAAAAAAAGTAGGTATACACTGTCCACTAAAATATTATCCTATCAGTATTAAAATAATCATTTAAATTTAATTTTTTGAAGTTTAATATTTTATCATGAAAACATAATTGATCATTCATATAATAAAATAATATAATATCTACTGACTTGGGTTCAAATATATAAAATAATGTTTAATTCAATAAAGTGAATTTTTTTATAAAGTGAAATTGAAAGGTGTAATTCAAGTAAATCCCATATTTGATCTTTTTTTTATAAAAATATGTAACTTTAATGTTAGCAATGGATTACTAATTTTGTCACTTGGTGTAAATATTTAAAGGAGAGAGAGAAAGAACAATCTCATTTCTTTTTAAAGGTTTATTTATTAGAGAGAGAGCCCATGTGTGAGCAGGGGAGAAGCAGAGAGAGGGAGTGGATCTCGAGCAGACTCCCCATTGATTGGAGAGCCTGATGCAGGGCTCAAACCCAGGACTCTGATATTGGGACCTGAGCCAAAATCAAGAGTCAGATGCCTAACCAACTGAGCCACCCAGGTGCCCCAGAACAATTCCATTTCTATTTACCCCTGACTCCAGAGAATTTAGAGATAATATTGTGATAGAGCTATCATTTGTATATATAATATCAAGAAAGAATAAATATTAAATCTATTCCTTCCCCTTTCTTCTCCTTCCTGTCTCTCTATATTTCTCCAGAGGTGTCAACTCTGATATGTTTTGCCAATACAACACCCCTAGGAAGGTAAAAGGGATTGGCATGCTGACCTAAGGAAGCTACCTGTTGATGATATTTGTGTTGTTATTTGAAGAGCTAGAATGGGCCTAGAAACAAATCTAATCCTTCGTAGTTGACTTAACAATAAGTTTCATCATGTACGGCATATTTATTTATACATCAATAAAAATGAGATTCTAGAACGCCATTCAGCTTATGAGCTGGTGAAAAAAATAAGCCCTACCACAGTTCTTTGGTGTGTTCCTCCATCAAAAATAATTCTGGCAGGTGTTAAATAGAGAAAAACTATTGCATAAATAGTCTGGACAACACCAAATTTGATCCCTATGCACATTTTGGAAGAAACAAGAATAAAAGGGGGGAAAAAAGAGCCCCAGGATATTCTGGGAAAGGCTAAAATGCCTGCATCCTAGAAGAAGCAACACCTGTCAAGTGAGATATTCAAACAGGAAGTGATGAGCCAAGGCACTGTCATGGCCCTTTTCCTGTCCTTACACATGGAGGTGGCCCAGGTCAGTGTCACAAGAAAAAGCCCCCTGAAGGTGTGATCAATGTTAACTTAAGTAATCTTCCCAAACATTGTCTAGATTTGTCTGTTTCCTTACTTTTTAATCATTCCTACTAAGAAGCCTCTAACACTAGAGAAGGGCAAACTCATATCTTCAAGTATGTGGAAATTAGCCCAAAGAAATGATGCATCCTTCAAGCTTTATGTTTTATGTTAAGAAGTAGCTACATGGGGTGTCTGAGTGGCTCAGTCAGTCAAGCATCTGCCTTTAGATCAGGGTCATGATCCCTAGGTCCTGGGAGAGCCCCACATTGGGCTCTCCGCTCAGTGGGGAGTTTGCTTCTCCCTCTCTCTCTCTGTGTGTGCTTTCTCTCTCAAATAAATAAAATAAAATCTTTTTAAAAAGTAACCACATGTATGCCTTAAATATATACATTTTTGTTTGTCAACTGTACTTTAAGAAAGCTTAGAAATGTAATTTACATATCAGCTTTTGTACAATAGGAAAAAAAAAACAGGCTTTCCTTAATGTCATATGAAAATATTTACTCAAGTTTATTCCCACTCAACCAACTTTTCCACTAAATCTTTAAATAAAAATACATGCTGCAATTTGATTGGTGTGACTATCATTTTAATATCTGCTTTATGTCACTATTCCATAAGCACCAAGAGAACTGGAACAATGACTCATTTCTCCATTGCTGAATCCCCTGGGCTGAGGCAGTACCTGACAGAGAGTAAATACTTAATAAATGTTTGTTGAGTGAATGAAAAAATTAGGTAATTAATATGCCATGCTTATCCTTTGGCTTCCCATTTTCCCAGCGCACAACCCCCAGAGGATGCATACTTGCACTAGAAAAGCACTGCTCAACGGGATGTAAACTGAAGCCAAGATTCGGAATTCACAGAGACAAATCAATAGAACAATTTTATTTTCACTTCTGTGATTTTATTAGCTGAATGATGGGCGCAGCTTAGTTCATGGATCAGATGACCAAGCCTTCTAGGTCTATGGACTCGGTACTCAGCAATTAGCCAGTTAATATGATTAATGAAGACAGTAAAAATGAGCATCAGCGTGGTCATGGGGGTCTCATGTTCCTGAGACTAGGGAAGCACATCAAATCCGTGAAAGAAATGTTCTTTTGAAGGAATTTAGCTCTGGAGGATACCTTGTTCCTCTCCATTGCCTCCATATGTCTTCTGCCCTGGAGTTCCCCTCCCTGAGCCTAGGGTCGATCAATATTTTTGCAGATTTTCATTTTCAGTCATATGGCAGATACGCTGTCAGTCTGAATTACCTCTAATTTCTTGAGCATTAGGAAGACGAGGCTAATATTACTGTTAAAACCTGATGACAAAGTACTGACTAAACAGTGAGTGTGATGACCTATGGTCATAACAGAAAGAAAAGAATTGCTGATTTAAAATATCCTTTTACTTCAGAAATGCTCACTTTTTTAAGTGAAAGTTGCCTTAAAGAAATTCAACACTAAAATCAAATCAAATCAAATAATACAATAAAATCAAATAAAGTGAAAAATAAAAGATATAAAATACAAAACAAAATAACAGCTAAGGGAGTTTTTGCTTCCTTTCACTAAGGACATCTTAGGTGCTCAGTGATTGATAATATTAACCTATTTACCCCTCACAGCACCCCAGAGAGGGGAGTCATTTGTTCTCTGCACTGAAGACAGGACAGGAAGGTTTGGAACGTTAAGCCTCTTATTCAACATAATAGGTAAACCTGTGGCAGGTAAACCCTTGGCAGAACAAGGGTCTCAGTGCAGATCTGCCTGGCTCGAAAGCTTGAATATATTAATGAGATATTAGTTGTGACTCTGCTTAACAAGTCCAAGAAGACGAAATGGACAAGACTCAGAACCATCACGTGAGTGTGAAACTTCAGCACAAAGAGAGCATGAATATGCTGGTAAATGTAGCCTGGTAGAAATGGCCATGAATCTGGATTGGAACCAGATCCAATCGTCTGAATAAAACAGAGTGAAGTACTATCATGCAAACCACTTGGTTGAGTTTTAATCTCTGCAAACACCACTGCTAGTCTCTCATTGCCCTAGAAAAAGCTTGCTATTGAAATATGATTTGAAAGTTTCTGTTACAAGTCCCCATTCTAAATGCCCATCAGCATGACTGGTTGGTTTGTCAGCCTGGGTGAAATTTCACCAGTGGGTTTCGACTCCTACCCTTTTTAAAATCTCTCTTCACGATGCAAAAATTTCCCATGAAAGGCAAGACATAATTCTTTAAAGACCATATTCCCATTTTAAAACCAGTCCTTTGGAGTGATGTCTATATGCCAAGAACCCTAATTTATTTATACAACCTCAAGTGGGTTTTTATCATCTCCATTTTCAGAAAGGTAAAGAGATTTCCTCAAGGACACACAGATAAGATATGATAGAGCTCGGATGTTAATCCAGGTCCTCAGCTTTTCCCATTATAAATTGTTATACCCTATAAGAGAATTCATAAGTAACTGCCCCACTACAACCTTAAAAAATGGGGAACTGAATAGTAAGTTTTGATAAGATTTATCAGTAGAAGATGAGAACCTGCCAAGGATACATGTTAAGGCAATAGTCATAGGTGCAACATGAGGATCCCAAAGGCTGACATCAAATGAGAAGCCAACTCTAATTGTATCTCAGATTTGCCCAAAAAAGTCCAACTATAAGGTTCAGTGACGGTGGGGGTGGTAATTAACACTGAACACTGCGTTGACCCTTGAACAGCATGAATTTGAATTGTGCGGTCCACTTATGTGTGGATTTTTTTTGATAAATTCAGTACTGTAAATGTGTTTTCGCTTCCTTATGATTTTCTTAGTAACATTTTCCTTTCTCTAGCTTGCTTTATTGTAGGAGTACAGTATATAATACATGGAACATGCAAAATGTGGGTTAATCAACTGCTGATGTTATCGGTAAGGCTTCTGGTCAACAAGACTATTAATAGTTAAATTTGGGAGGAATCAAAGGTTTTATGTGGACTTTTGATTGCATGGGGGTCAGCGTCCCTAACCCTTATGTTGTTTGAAGGTCAACTGTCTACTGAATAAAATGTTTTATCTGCAAAGATAGCTTCCATTTTGGGCAATTTAATTTCAAAAAGGTAGCCTTCCCTTCAGGAAGGGATGCATGGAAGAACTTATATAAGAAAAATGAAAGAAGAGAGGATTATGTAAAATAATTATGTTAAAAAATCATATTATGTTCCCGTGTGATGCAAAGAGCTGTGTGATTGCAAGGTGGGTGAGGGTGACGTGTGGTGGGATCCACATTGCACGGATAGCTACACACAGAGAGTGGTGAGACTCCTGGGGAAATCTGGGGGACTGCAGCACATCAGAGACAGACATTGGGAAGAATGATGAAAAGGAGTGGCAGGGACAGGTGCTTTAGGATGCCTACCAGGATGGAGTCCAGTCATCAAAGTGACAGTATAACGGTGTTAACAGAGGTTGTGATGCATGGAGACTAGAAAGTTGGTCAGACTTTCAGATTGAGAGCTAGTTACAATTAGGGATCATTTTAACTAAAAACATAAAAAGAAATAGCTTTCAAGTTATACACTACAGTTTCATTTCAGCATCTCTTTTCTTTGAAAGTGGAGATGCTCTGACTTCAAATAAAAAATCTATGTTTTCTTGATCATGCAATTTCTAAAGCCAATTAATGTTTTTCCCAAACAGGATTAAGAGGCAATTCCCTGTGCAGTGGATGCCCACTGACCTTTGTCATTTCTCCTTTTATTCACTGCAACCTTCTGACTTTTTACAAACACAGACTTGGACATGCTTCTCTTCATCTCTCCGAAGGCCCTACTTTGTTTCTCAGCAGCTACTGTTTCTGAAGACATGAAGTTCCCTTATAAAGGAGCACTTTGACCATATTACTGACACTCTCAACTCCAAGTTAGCATTTGAGGCAGCCTAACCAGGGGCCCGCTTCCTCAGCCTGCACTTCAAGAGGAAAAATCAGACCAGGAAGAATGTGTATGTCACTGCTCACAGGAAGTCAGAAGGTACTTTTTCTTTTCATGGAATCAATGACCACATTCTTCTTCCATTCTTTCCTTCCTTTGCTCTTACAAGGTCAAATTGCAGGGAGAGGCCAAAACATAGTGTCAAAAAGAAAGGTTATGATGGTTAGTCTTTATTTTATTCTCTTCCTCCTCTTGGTGATTTTTCCCCTTCTTTTTGAAAATTCCTCCCCTAGAATTTGCCCTGAAATCCAACTTGATGGGTGATAGAGTTAGTGATTTATCATTCCCTGGCAAAAGAACATTTTTCCTTTCAGATATATGTCTTTAGAAGTCCTATTTTAATGTCCACAGGCACCCCACAGATAGATTGAGAAAGAGAATATCTGCAAATGCCCCATTAGACAATTTTTTGTGATCAAAGGAGTTCAAAGGCAAATCAGGGTCCCCAGGAAAGGAACAGGGGAAGTGATATAGACCAAAGCTTGTTCTACTCAACCAAGTGAAGGGCAGAGGCTTTGAGGATAAGGGACAGGAAGGAAGAAACCAAGAAATGAGGAGATCAGCTCTCAATTGTGCTAGAAAAACTAACAGCTGCAAAAGAGGAAGCAATTTAGGGGTTTCTGAATAAGACTGATGAAAACAATTACTCAGATTTCCCCCATCCCTCCACTGAAATGTGTAAAGGCATATGAAAATGTGGGGAAACCACTTTTGCAACTGGGGGCTTCAGAGGGAGACCACCGACAGGTAAGAAATGTTGAGTTTTTCCCAGTAAAATTATAGAAAGAACTTCAGGGTGACAGCATAGGGGACTTTGGTGCAAGCCTGTTAACATCACCTAACGTGGAGAAAGAAGGGCTGAAGCCAAAATTAGGACATGTTTTATGAACTCCACTCAAACTACAACTGTGGAAAGTAGACAGGGTGTCAATGTCAGGGTTATACCCAATGTCACTGCTATAACATGGGGAAAGAAGGTAGTTGATGCCTTTGGGGGCTCCAATCCCTTACCTCTCTCACACCTTGGGCCACGGAACATTGCAGCCTCCCTCCCATACCCTCTCCGTCATGGGCTAAATAAATCACCTTGCTTCCTGGCTTGGAGTATGGCCATGTGACTATGTTTGGCCATCAGGACAAGGCAGTGTGCTTGTGGTTCTAATGAGCAATTTTCAAATTAGACCTTACTGGATGCATGTGATTCCTGTTCCTCCTCATATCTCTGCCTTCACCAAGGGCAGAACCCACCCAGAACAGCCTTCTAGTCCTGGCATGTGGAGCGGAGCCACCTTTCTTCAGCTAGACTGCAGCCTAGATCAGCCAATGATTGGTTCAAAAGCTAAACAAATACTGTATGTTGTATGCTGTTGATAGTTTATGGTTGCTTGTTACACAGCAATAGGTGACTGATACAATACTCGGGGTGCTTATCTGTAAGCCAGCAGGAAGCAGAACCAGCAACCTCAGTGGCCAGACTTTCTAGGTAATCACACAAAATACATGACTGAAGAATCTGAGGACAAGGAGTCCCAGCAGGTAAATTCATCAAAACCGGAGAAACTGGGCCCAGCAATGAGGAAGGGATTTTAGAAAATATTTCCTTTCCATTGTTTTGGATGGATGAGAAGCTGACCCACCAATTAATGCATATTAAAGACAACAGTATTTATGTGTTTTCCCCCTCGTCCAGACTCATTTGTTTGACATGACTTCAACAAATATGTTGAAATATGCCTCCTAGGTTTCAAGCAGTGGTGAGTTCTTTGGAGAAGATGCTGAGCCTCAAGCAGAAAAGGGCCTAGTCTTCAGGAAAGGCTCATGGCCATCAACTTCAGAAAGCATGCATCATGTGTTAGGGATTTTTTGCCAGTCACCAAAAGCAGAGGACAATGGAGTACATTCCAGACAATCAGGATAGCAATTAATATCACACAAGAATTGTCTAGAGGAACTATACATTATGCATTTGTGAAGGCAATAAAGGATTCTCAATTCAGCAAAAAAAAAAAAAAAAAAAAAAGGAAGGTTATACCACTCATGTTTTCTTCCTTACCAAAAATAATAATAATAATAATAATAATACTGAAATATCTGTTTCAGTCAACCAAGAATAAGGAATACACAGAAAAATTTCAGATTGGCTTTAAGACCATTCAAGTATAGAAGAGTATCTAAATAATTTAATTGCTAAGTACATAAAAATTAAAACTAAAATTGTCATTTATTTCTAAAAAGAAGTAGGAAAACATATACAGAATCTGGCCTGTTAAACAAAATTTTGCTGACATTTACTGTATATTAATGAATCGGAAGCTCTTAAATAGATGATATTCTCAGAAAATACAAAATTCTGATATTTATTCAAGGGGTAAAATATATAGAAAAAAAAAACAAAGGAAAGCAATGGGTGGTAAAACAGTCATTAAATGAATCCATCTTTAGAGGGCTTTGTGACTAATTTACTCAAATTCCCAATGTTATACAATCTGCTCTAGAGCAGAGCAAAAGAACAAAAATATTTCCAATTAATTTTATGAAGCATAACTTTGAAATCAAAGCTTAACAAAATTTTATATGAGAAGACACAAGATATCAATCTCATGTTAATATTGACAAAAAGAAAATATTAGTCAATTCAACCCATCACTACATATGAAGCATTTTATACCATTAACAAAAGTTGATTTCAAGAATGTTAAGAAGCTTCTATTTTATATCACTTAAAGTAATTGATTGATTGAAATGCCTACAAAGACACATTATGATGTAGGGAAACCATTCTTATAGCTGGAGACTTCAAAGACGCTGTCAATGGGTGAGAAACTGAAGATTTTCTGTCAGGGAAATTATGGAGAGAACCAGAATTCAAGAAGGGATGCCTACTAACTAGGAAAAACTAGAGGTACTGTTTTTACCACTTCAGCATATTCTTAGGAAGGAAACGGAGTAGGGGGAAAACATAAAATTAAATCTACTGATAAGTAAAAGACATTTGGTAAAATTTAACATCATTATCATCTTTAAGTAGGAATAAATACTTTCTTAACAAGAAAAATAACATCAGATTCAGTGCTGAAACATTTGGGCCTTATCCCTAAAATTAGAAGCAAACGAAGGAACCACTATTATACAAAATTGTTCTGGAAGTTCCAGCCAAGGAGGTTAAGACAGAATATAAAAGTGAGACTTCCTGATACATCATACTGCTGTTACTGTTAGTAATAAACTGGTTTCATCTCTGCTCCAGGGTTCTTGTATCTTCTGATAGCAAACTGTCTTCCAAAGTGGCTGCACCATTTTGCATTTCTGCCAGCAATGAATGAGAGTTCCTGTTGCTCCTCACCAGCATTTGGTGCTGTCAGTGTTCTGGATTTTGGCCATTCTAATAGGTGTGTGGTAGTGCCTCATTGTTTTAATTTGCATGTCTCTGATGGATGTATGATATGGAGCATCTTTTCCTATGTCTACTTACCATCTGCATATCTTCTTTGGTGATGTGTCCATCAAGGTCTTTGGCTCGTTTTTTTTAAACTAGGTTGTTTTCTTATTGTGGAGATTTGGTTCTTTTAGCAGATAGGTCTTTTGCAAATATTTTCTCCCAGTCTGTGCCTCAACTTTTTATTCTCCTGACAGTGTCTTTCTCAGAGAAAAAGTTTTTAATTTTAATGAAGTGCAGCTCATCAATTCTTTCATGGATCATGACTTTTGGGTTGTATCCAAAAAGTCATTACCAAACCCAAGGTCATCTAGATTTTCTCCTACATTATCTTCTAGGAGTTATAAAACTATAAAATTTTGTGTTTTATAGTAGGTCTAAAATTCACTTTGAGTTCATTTTTGTGATGGGTGTAAGGTTTGTGTCTACATTAATTTCTTTTTTGCATGTGGATGTCTGGTTGTTCCCAGTATTACTATTTTTAAATAAAAGTTACAAAAAATAACAAATGGAAAATAAGTAACACATATCCATGTAAATGGCGCCTAGATTTTATACATGTTGCTCTAAGAGCATCCTCGTTCTCTCTTAATAAGCATTCTATATACACTAATAGATCCATTTCTTCACAACTTCCCCTTCACCACTCCCTCTCTAAAAATGAGACCGTCTTTGCTTTTGTGTTTACCATTCCCATGCATTGTTTTTACTTTTACTGCATATGTATATATCCATAAACAATATCCAATTTTGTTTTGTGTGTTTGTAAAATTTACATAATAGTATCCCTGTAAAGTATCTTTCTGCAGTTTGCCTTCTGTTGCTGGACATTACGCTTTTGAGAGTTACCCAGGTTGATACATGTAGATCGGGTTCATTCATTTTATCTCCAGAAAAGTGTTCTATGAACAGACTAGGACCTATTTCTCCATTTTCCAACCAAGGGACAGTTGGGTTGTTTCCACAAATACTAGTGTCATTTTCCAAATGGAGCAAATTGGGCTCAGATACAACATAAACACTGAAAGATAGTAAGAAAATGTCTACTTCGTACTTTATAGGCAAAGAAAGATATGGTCATTTAGATTGACGACAGTGGTTAACTATGTCTTTGAGAGTTTTCCACAACAAACTAAATTTACCTAGTCATTATCTCCCTTGGAAGTGAACAGAAGGTCAATTACACTGTAACAGTGTAATTGATGGAGGTTGGCAGTATTCAAACATTTTATCCTTTTTTTTTTCCACATCCTAAATGGAGTTGTTTCCTTTGTGAGATTCAAAACCCCACTGAAGCCAGTTTCCTCTCATTCTCCCCCATGTCCTTGCACGTATAGGAAAAGAGCCAACCTTGAGGTATTTATTAAATAATGATAGGCAATTGTTGGAGTTTTCCAAGTATTTCACATACCATGAATAATATCAATTAAGGTGCAACAGTGATTCTTGGTGGTGGGTGGGGGAGAAGTTAGGGGTTGGGAATTTCTTCCTTCCCAGCCCCTGGGAACATTTGGCAATATCTGGATAGATTTTTGGTTTTCATGATGGGGGTGGGGAAGAGGCTGCTGGAATCCAGTGGGTAAAAGCCACGGATGCCACTAAACATCGTGCAGTGTGTAGGACAGCACCCTACAACAGAGACTCATCCTGCCTCAAACATCAAGAACGCTGAGGTTGAGAAATTCTGATTTAAAGATTCAGAAGCCAAAATTATATACTTCAGCTGCTGTTTTTATTCTGAAACTGCCAGATTAAGGCCTGACTTGGCACCAAATTTCAGGGAGGAAATACATTGTTATAAGGCAGATGGAATGTTCTGTTACCTTCCTACCCCTGCCCCGTTATCCTTAACAGGCGGCTTTAATTCCTCTCTTACCTCCCTGTTGCATAATTCCAGGCTTCCTTTGAAAGCTCCTTCAGCTCTAAGTCTATATATCTTTTGGAGATGAAGCTCCTCAACTTTTTTTAGATGCACCAGTCAGCACACTTCACCTTTTTGAGTTTATTTTTTCCCCGAGGTGGTTCTCTCCAGCCACTGAACTAACCTCCAGCAGCACCACCTGGCCGACTCCACAGGGCAGGAATAAGAAGGACTTTTTGCTGTACCATAAGAATTCAGGGTGTCGTGTCTAGACTAGTCGACCAGTCTGTTCAAGTCTGGCTTCCTTTGACTGAATCCAACCTTTGGAGAAGTTGGCACTGAGACTAATAGCATTAACTGTTATTCCAAACACACACCCAGAACCCCCTGCTGCTGAGAAGTAGGAGCAGAGCATCATGACGAGGCAAGAAGATCACTGACCTGTGCTGGGTTCTCCTACTAACTAGCTGTGTAATCTTGGGCAAGTCACCGCCAGTATAAGATGAAGTGCTTGGAAACAGCCACAGGCACCTAAAAGGGGGCAGAAAAGAAACTCATCTTTGATGGACTTCACAATCTGGCATCCTAAAAACTAGCTGTTTAGATTTTACTATTCCTGTAAGTTTTATTTTAATTTTAAATGGAACAATATTTTCAGTGTTTAGGATTTCTAAAAATCTTAATCTCATCTTGGTGGTGAAAGAAGCCAGGTTTCCAGACTCCAGAGTTCTATTGTCAACTATCTCAGCATTCATATTAATTACAGAGACTGGAGAATTTTGATGCATCCTTTCATTAAAAATAATAACAATAATAATAATAATTTTAAGTACCTGTTATGTACCAGGCACTGAGGTAAATCCTGGGATTTACAGAGATTAATAATACTACAAAGTCCAGACCGATCATTTATTTGTTAATCAGACATCTCTTGAAACCTGGCCAGACAACACACCTACCAGTCAACCAAGAAGAATTTTTGCCTTTGGTGATGCCATGGTCTGGTGGTAGGAACAGATGGGTGAGTACCCAGGAATAATACAATGTTAGAGAGAGACTCAGGGTACTCTAGAATTACAGAGCAGGAGCTAATATAACCCCTTGAGTGAAGGAGTCTTCTGGAGGAGATGGCATCTGATTTCTGGGAAAAAACAAACTAAATCAAAGTTTAATTGAATCCTGTACTTACTTGTTTGCTTTTGTCCTTTTTGTGAATATTTATGGAGCAGCTACTGTGTCATAAGCACTATGAAAGGTTTCAGAATTCAGAGGACAGATAGACACAGTCTCTACCTTCACAAGACTTACGGCATGCAAGGTCTTACTGATTTTATAATTCAAGCCTCTCCCTGATGTTTTTAAACATTTTCTATTTTGCATGTAGATATATTCCACATAAGTCTTATCAGATATTCCACATAAGTCTTTTCAAGTGGCAATTTCCGGAACGGGAGGCCAAGTATCCTGGTTACCACTGAGCGTTTTTCTACACCATCATTGAATTCCAGAGTGACTTGGATTCTTCAAGAGTTCTGTTCCGAGGACTCCAACCACTCCTTGAGGATGGCTGGCCTTGTAGCTTTCACCAAGTCTACTTCAAGGCATGCTATCCTGCTGCCCTCTTATGTGACCATAAACTCCCAGAAAAGTGATTCTTTTGGGTTCTGTAAGCAGTGTATTCTCCTGTGGGCTACTCGTACAATGTGGGTGCTTTCTCAGTCACTGACAGAATTCGCCAGGTGACGTGCTTCTAATGACCTTTGGTCTTCAGTCTTCAGTAACTTACAAATCATCAGACTATTCATTCCAGCAATTGTTTTCAACATTATATTTTCCTTAGCAATGTTTTCCTTCAGGTTCCTATCACTTAAGGCTCTTTTTCAGTTGGGTACATCAGATCAACTTTCCTAGGACCACACCCTCACTAACTGACATTTACTGTTACTAACATCATTTTTCCCTTACTGCATGTTTCTGTGAAAATGTTAGGAAGAAGTAACTAACTCCAAATAGAATATCAGGGCACAATCACAGAAGACTTCTCAACCACAAGTACTCATTCATGGTTCTCCGTATGACGTGCCGGGGACACGGAGTGAAGCAGCTAATGTTCTCACCCTCACGAGCTCACGCTCTTGCTGGGAGCAAAGTCTCTAACCAAGCAAAGCAATGGATCCATTAGATTATTTCAAAGAAAATTTTTCCAAATACAATTGAAAAGTAGTGTAGTAGGGTAGACAGTGACTGAAGGACAGAGAGCACTGCCTTATAGAGGGAGGGAAAGGAAAGCCTCTCGGAAGAGACCATTTTAAGAGGGAACTTGAACAATGAGATGGGACTGGTAATGCCCTCATCTTGGGGACGATTATTCCAGGCAGGAGGAATGGCAACAGCCAAATCCCTGGGGTGACAGCAAGTCCCCAAGTACTAGAGAAGCAAAAAGAGTAGCTCTGAAGCAGGGATAGACTGAACTTGGAGATGGTTAGGAGTTGAGTTTTGAGGGGTGAGCAAGGGTATGATTATTAGGCCCTATTAGATCAGAGCAGGGGTTTTAGGAAATTTGTGTTTCTTTCCTTTTTTTTTTTTTTTCCCCTCCCTTCCTTCCTTTGACTTTTTCTTTTTCAGGCTAGAAAATCTCTTTCTTTTCTTTTCTTTTTTTTTTTTTTTAACAACTCTTTTCCAAATGACCTATTTTTAGTCGCTTTAACCAATTTTATTTTTCTTCTTTCTTCATCGTTTAGAGGACAGAATTGAATACCTCAACTTTAACAAGGGCCTAACAATTGTGAAATATATTGAAAGAATCTATTCCCAGCCCTTACCCATCAGGATTCCATTACAATAGCCTAAAATTAATTAGCTTTTCCCCCCCCAGCTTTACTGAGGCATGACTGACATACAGCCCTGTACAAGGTTGAGGTTTACAGCATAATCATTTGACTTACGTATTTAACAACAGGGCTACATCCCAATAAACCCATCATAAGCTGAAAATATCTAATATCGAAAACACATTTAGTACACCTAACTGACCAAACATTACAGTTTAGCCTTCTCTACCTTAATCGTGCTGAGGACAGGTCTGTTCACCTACAATGAGGTAAAATCCTCTGACACAAAGCCCGCTTTATAATCAATGTCGGCTGTCTCATGTAATTTATCAAATACAACATTAAAAGTGACAGAATGGTTGTATGGGAATAGAATGGGGGTCAGCATCCAGGTTGTTTCATCTCGTGATCCCGTGGCTGACCAGGAGCTGCCACTGCCCAGCATCACAGGAGAGGATTGGACCCCATACCACTAGCCAGGAAAAGATCCAAATTCAAAACCCAAAGTACAATTTCTACTGAATGTGTATGGTTTTCACATCATTGCAAAGACAAAAAATTAAGTCGAACGATTGTCCCTAAGTCGAGACCATCTGTGTTGTGAAGTAGTTACTACAATAATTTAGTTAATGTCCATTATCCCCTATTGATAAAAAAAAAAAAAAGAAGAAGAAGAAAGTGGAAAAAAAAAGTTTTCCTTGGGATGAGAACCCTTGGGATCTACTCTAACTACTTTCCAACATGCAACATCATGTTGTTACCTATAACCTCCTCATATTGTATACTACATCCCTAGTACTGGTTCACCTTACGACTAAGTCTGTGCCATTTGGCCACTTTCATCCACTTCCTCCTCCTCCCTCCCTTGCCTCTGGTGACCACAAATCTGACCTTTTTCCCTCTGAGTTTGATTTTTCCTTTGAACAGGGGAATGATGTGATCTGACTTTGATTTCCTTTGGGTTTTGTGTGTCTGTGTGTGTGTGTGTGTGCGCGAGCACGCTTCTGATTGCTGGGTGCTGGAGATAGAGTGGAAAGGCAGCCTTCATCACTGGGGACGTGAGGTTGCCTGAGCAAGGGAGGTGGTAGTAAAGAGGCAGAGAAGTGGGTGGATACAGGCCATATTTTAGAAGAAGAGATGGTGGTCCTAACAGTTTGGGGAGGAGGATTAGGGAACAGAGCAGAATCAAGGATGAGTCCAAGGTTTCTTACCTGACCAACCAAGTGGGCATTCACTGGGAAGTGGAGAGGCTAAAAAGAAGACAGGTTTAGTCCGACCTTGAACCTGCTAAGTTCGGGAAAGCATGCCTCTTAAGTATCTTCAGAGATGTGCCAAAATACGGTTGAATGTGAAAGTCTGGGCTCTGGAGAGGACTCAGGACTTGAGACAGAACCACGAGAGATGTCCAAAGGGCCAGAAAACCTTGGAAGCCCTGAATGGAAATTCTCAAACAAGAAAAAATTAGGAAGCGCATTTAAAAATTTAAACTCACCAGGTTCTTCCCAACAGCCACAACTGCCAGGCAATGGGGCTGTTTGCTGACAAGCAAGAAAAAAGAATCCTCTTTTAAACCTAAGTCTCTTCCCTCAAGCAAGAGCCAAGAATGGAGTCTATTCTGTGCTGAGAGATTCTGACAATGCAGAATTCCAACAATACCAGTGCTTTCAGCCAGACTTCATGTGTTTAACATTTGTTGTGAATGGAGCCCTAAAATTTTACCACCTTCCATAAACATTTATTGTTTTTCTGCGTTTCCGACTCCAAGCGAAAGTACTAGTGCTCTATCATACATTCCTTGAAGTATGTCAAAGTCAAAGATGCAGACCATATTAAGCATGTGAGCCAACATATGTAGGTCCTGAGAGAAAAGAGGCTTAGGCAGAAAGAGGCAGGAGCCATTGTTCTTACAACTATTTTTATCACTGAGCCAGTGGAGTTTTCACCCTCCTTATTACATTTTTCTCTTCAGCTTCAACAGGCTTTGCAGACCACATAGTTAATACAATTCTGGCAACATATTTTGCTTCCCCTTTTATCACACAACTCAAACCTTATTACTTGTTCATTGTATTGCAGTCGGGATTTAGATTTTTATAACATTTTCTCAAATGTGGGGCACTTTATACATTTATGACTTTTATTGCAAATCAATAAATTTTATTCACCTATTATTCAGCAGGGGACATACCTTGCAGAATAAACCATGCTATTGCCATTAACTTTTCAATCCAGGGAAAATTTTAAATTAAAAAATTCCTAGTGTAGGTCAGGAATGAGGAGGAAGAGAATGGGCTGGTGGGATTCAGGAATAAAGTGGAAAAAGTCACGAGTACGGCAAGATTTTGCTTTTCTTCAGTAATGTATCAAATTAGATGACTCAGTAGGGCTATTTCGGGATGGTTAGTTTAAAACAGTGTTTTTCAACCGGGATGATATTTTCTCTCTGCGCCAGGGGACTCTGGGCGATGTCTGGAGACTGGACGATATCTGGAGATACTTTTGATTCTCACAACTGAGGAAGAGGTTCTACTGGCTTCTAGAAGGATGAGCCAGGGGGTGCTGCTAAATGTCCTATAATGCACAAGACAGCCCCTGCAGCAGAGAAGGATTCATCCCAAAAGTCAATGGTATCAAGGTCGAGCATCCCAGGTTCAAAACATGGGGCTTACTGATTTTGCTGGGTTTGCCTCTGGTCACATTAAGCTGCATCCTTAAGAGGAATTTTATTTTTTTGGTACACATATCTGTATATTTTTGTACATATATATATGTACATATATATGTGGTCGAATTTCAAATAAATTTAAAGATGCCCTTTTTTTTAAAGATTTTATTTATTTATTTGACAGACAGAGATCACAAGTAAGCAGAGAGGCAGGCAGAGAGAGAGAGGAAAGGAAGCAAGCTCCCTGCTGAGCAGAGAGCCTGATGTGGGGCTCGATCCCAGGACCCTGGGATCATGACCTGAGCCGAAGGCAGAGGCTTTAACCCACTGAGCCACCTAGGCACCCTAAAGATGCCTTTTGATAGAGATGTGAAATGGCTAATAATATATATAATAATATATATAATAATATAATATATAATATATATAACAATAACCTAGTAAGACTGATTTTTCAAAATGTCAGTGAATGGTCAAAGTTGACTTCACCAGACATACTTTGTAAACTGATTAGGGGACTCAACTTTGACCCTTCAAAATAGTCTTACATGGCACGCATGGGGGTGGGGTGGGGTGGGAACTTGTCGATGAGGTATGTATTTAACCTTGGTTTCTTCATCAATAAATGATTGGCTGATGGACTGGCAAAGAGTTTTGTTAGATTAACAAATGGAATTGAAAATGACTCATTTATTTACTGCTTTAACATTGCAAATCTTCCCGTTTTATTTAATTGTCCAGGCACTTGCATATCATTTTAGGGTGATCACCTACTACTTATGCTTTAAGATTATATATAACATTTTGTGTTTATTTTATTAATGCCTTGCTCTTACGATAATTTTAGGAAGTGACCTGATTGTCTAGAACAAGTATTAGAAGATGAAGTTCTCCAAATTTTCTTAAATAATAGGAAGGGGATGCCTGGGTGGCTCAGTTGGTTAAGCATCTGCCTTTGGTTCAGGTCACTATCTCAGAGTCCTGAATTGAATCCCCACATCATCTCCTTGGGCTTCCTACACAGTGAGGAGTCTGCTTCTCCCTCTATTCCTCCCCCTAGCTTGTGCTCTTTCTTTCTCAAATAAATAAAATCTTTAAAAAAATAATAATAGGAGGAATTTGAGTGACAAGAGGAGTAAACGGACATATCAGTGTTACCCCCACATATAGGCTAAGAAGTCCTGAGGTCTGCAGAGTATTTGAAGGAGGTCTTTGGTACATATGCATCACAGACATCCACTTAATAGTCATAACAAATGGATCATCGCTAACACTTACTGAGCAACAATTATGTCCTAAGAACTTTAAATACATCAAATTATGTAACCTTCATAACATTCCTGGTAGGCTGATGCTCTTCTTCTACTCTCCTCCTCCCCCTCCTCCTCCTCCTCCCCCTCTTCTGTCTTGTTCTCCTCCTCCTCCTTCTTTCTTCTTCTTCTTCTTCTTCATCTTCTTCTTTTACTTCTTGAGAGATTTAATTTATTTATTTGAGAGAAAGAGACAGAGATAGCAACAGAGAGCACAAATGGGGAGAAGAGGGAGAGGCAGTCTCCCCCTCAAGCAGGGAGCCCGATGACAAGGGACTTGATCCCAGGATCCCGGGATCATCACCTGAGCCCAAGGCAGATCCTTAATGGACTGAGCCACCCAGATGTCCCAAGCTTACATACTTCTCTCCCCAACTTGAGAACAAGGAGCATGGACAATGGACACGTAGGTGCTATAAAACAAAACTGCACCTTTCTCAGCCCTGGGTTCTGCACCAATCTGTTAAACATGATGCTTCTGCGATTATAAACATACAAATTTGAAAAGCATGGCTGAACATACAGTCCTCTTTCTGTCGCTATGACCCCTCTCAAAGTACTGGAAAAGTAAGACTCTACGCAAAGTTTTAACTTCACGAAGACTGAGAGCCACAATAATAAATCGTCCCTGCTCACACTTGTTTGTGCTTCTCCATTATTAATGATGCCTTTTGAACCTAACAAATGGTTAATGAGATCCTCAACTCATAAAGCACATTCCGTAACTTCGTCATTGGTCATGAAACAACACACACACTACTCTACCTTTGTCTCTAGCTTCAACTTTCTACTTCAATTAGTACCCTTCCCAGAAATATTGCTGTATCTATTAAAAAATAAGTAATTGTTTTTTGCGGGGCCGTGCAATTGAATTGAACAAGGATATGTGTCTTCCTTAAAGACTAATTAGGTTCTCAACCACACTTCTATGTGATGAGAATATTGGGGCTTCAAACACAAAAACCATCCACATGGTTAGCTGTGACGTCTGGGGAAGGAGGAGGACATACGAGTGGTTCTTAGGAGTGGGAGCTTGACAGTAGAAGGGAAGGTAATGGACATAGTTTCCAGTGTTGGGATTTCCCATAATATTTGTGCCATGTGGTAACTCAGCAATGTTTAAAGAGAATCACTGGAATTCACTTTGTTTCCTACCCAGACTTCTATTTACCCTCAGACTGCTTTAGTTTTTGATTATTCTCACATTGAACAGAAGCCTGACTCTTGAAACTGTTTTCTCTTTGACTAAAGCCTAAGTAGAAGCTACTTGATTTGGCTGGGATTAAACGATGTGTTAGTTCTGCCCTAGCCTTTGAGCTGACCCAGCTGGCATCAAGTGACACTGACCGGTGTCCCCTTTTGAAAGGCCTGTCCAATGGCAGAGGCTCGAGCAAAGAAAGTTGTCTTTGATTCAAGCCACTAAGTTTTGGGATGCTTTCTTATACAGTAGTAGCTAACTAGAAAAATCAAACATTTTTTTTATCATCCATTTAAAAATTATTTATCAAATTCCTAATTAGTGTCAGGGCTCTTCTAGATGCTGGGTATTTAGGTGTGAAGAAGACAGATCTTCCTTATGGAGATTGTATGATAGTGGGGATAGACAAAAATAAATAAACATACAGAGAGCAAGAGGATAGAACAGAAATATCAACTACTAATGCTGGAAAGAACAATAAAAAGCCAAGGAGTAGAGATTGTCAGAAGTGAGGAGGGATGCTATTTTGCTTAGGGTTGTTTGGGACAGAGACCTTGGTGCAGTCAAGGAGCAAGTCAAAAGTTGATATCTGGGGCTAGAGTGTTTTAGGCAGAAGAGAAGCACGTGTGAACATCCTGAGGCAGGCATGTGTCTGGTATATCCCAGAGAAGGCAGAGAGGCAGGTGACTATAGTCCAGTGGGTAGAAGAGAGAAATGGTCAGGGACTACGTCCGAATGAACAGTGGAAGCCGAGTTACAAGTGCCTTGAAAAGTCTGTGAGGTGGGAAGCCAGGGAGGGTTCGAATGAAGTAGTGACTTGGTATGACTTACATTTAGAAAGATGACTAGTGAGGACCCAGTGTAGAGTCAGGATTTACATTCAGAAGGATGACTAATGGTCTTACATTTAGAAAGACCAAGTGTAGAATCAGGAAGACCTTTTAGGACGTCACTGCCCAGAGTAGATGCAAGAGTGGCTGGTGGTCTGGGGAGGCTAGCAGTAGTTGAGGTTAAAAGAAGTGGTCAGGTTAGTATCATCATGACTAGGGAGTAAATTTTTTTACAGTTGGGAACATACATTCACATACTATGAATTCAGCATTCCTCAGCAGAGTATTGTCAGTAGGAATTAAAGTTTCACCCAAAACCAATGACAGCCCCCAAGTCATGTTATAGATAATTCCCGATTTAGGGAACTAAGGGAACTTGTTTGACTTGGGTTTTTCTCTGTTACTATGGTGTAAAAACCATATGCATTCAGTAGAAACCATACCTTGAATTTTGGGTTTTTGGTTTACTTTTTAAATTTTTATTTATTTATATGAGAGAGAGTGAGAACAAGAGAGATCACAGAGGGAGAGAGAGAAGCAGATTTTTCACTGAGCAGGGAGCCTAATGTGGGGGTCAATCCCAGGACCCTGACACCATGACCTGAGCCAAAGGCAGACACTCAACCAACTGAGCCACCCAGGTGTCCCAAACGTTGAATTGTGATTATGTGGTCTGATCCTCTCTTGTGATGCCGGGCAGCTCCCAGTCAGCCAGGCGATCATGAGGGTCAACAGCCAGCAAACTGACAACCATCCTGTACCCAGATAGCCCTTTTATCTCTCACTTTCAGTACAGTATTTGATACATTGCATGAGATAACAGTGGATTCGAGAATCAGTTTGTATGAGATGATTTTGTCCAACTGAGACTAATGGAAGTGTTCTCAGTATGTTTAAGAGAGGTGAGACTAAGCTGTGGTGTTCAGTAGTGTGGGTGTATTAAATGTATTTTCAATTCACCATATTTTCCATTTATGATGGATTCATTGGAACATAACCCCATCAAGTCAAGGAAGATGTGTATATACACATATCTTTTTGTTTCTCTCCACAAAATAAATAAGATTAAGTTTCAACCATAGACTTCCTAACTTTCTATTATATTTTAGTAGATAAATAAATAATATTGCTCTCTGACTTAAAATTCAAGCTTTGTGTGTTATCAGTATTCAAAAAAATACACAAAAATTAAAATGCAATAACTCATAATCTTGTCACTCTGAGATATCATTGTTGGCATTTTGGTGTGTTCTCATGCTGTAGTTTTACTACCTTTATATTTATTTGTAGAATATACTCTACATACTGTTTAATAAGCAAGATTTTAATTTAACCATCTTCTATGATAAATTTTCCCTGAGTTTGTCATTATTCTGATTATGAACGGCTGCCTGGTCTCCGTATGCTACTATTTATTAATTCCTCTATTGCTAGACATACTACTATTTATTAATTCCTCTATTGCTAGACATACTACTATTTATTAATTCCTCTATTGCTAGACATTTGAAATTTTTTTCAATTCTTGCATTTTATTATATGTTGAAGCCCAGATATTCTTCTTTAATTACATCAAGAATATAAAACACATTTACCACTTACAACCGATGTTTCTTTCTTCCTACTAAGAAATTGTTTTAATCAATTATCTTCAGACTGCTATCTTAGATATTTATAGAGTTGTCTCAATCATATATTTGACTGATTTCTTTTAATCTGTTAATTGTGAGAAGAGAACATATTTAATAAAATAAATGGTCTGATGCTATTCCTAGCGTCCATTGCCTCACAAAACAGACAAGCCATATATGAGAGTTTTTTGTGATATTCAAATTTTTTTTAAAACATTTACTTCCCTAAGTAATCTAAGATGAACACTTTCATGGGAAAATGTTGCTAGGAGATCGGCAATGCTATCATTGAAGATAAATTCCTAGAAATGAAATTTCTGGATCAAATTATACAGTTTTATTTTAGAAACACATTAATGGGTCATTCCCTGTAATATTAAATATGATACTAAGTTCTTACCATCAAGAATTGGAAGGGGTCTCATTCTCCATAATCACATCAACACCCAGTATTGTACTTATCTCCGCCAAAGGGAAAGGGAAAATGGTTCATCAGAACATTATTTACAAAAAAAAAAAAAAAAAAAAAATTTGCTTTTAGACCCCCCCAATTAATTGAATTGCCTTTTTTTTTTTTTTTTGAGGAACACATGAAATCTCGATGCTTATTATATTACCCTTCAAATTCTATAATGATATAGTACATCCTACTATAATTGAACTTTTTCTCTAGCATAATACTAAAAGATAGGGCTGTTAGTTCCTGATACCACTTAAACAAAAATGTGCTACACTGTGGCAGATACTGTTTCAAGTGAACCTCTTTTGGAATATTAACAATAACTTGGATGATAAATGCTTCTTATTCTTTCTTCTAATGGAAATTTGATCACCCAGAATACTATGTATCAAAATGTTTTATTTTCTTTAAGTTATAAATGAAATTTTTGTGTAATTTAAATTTTAAAAAAAGAACATTATTTACAACAGTGAAACTCAGTGTTTCACTAAATGTTTGACTGTAGGAAATTGATGATATTAATTGTAGACTATTTAAACAACATAATGTCATCTTGACTGAAATGGAGAGTCCCTTGAGTATTATCCCATTTTATAACCATGTCTATTAAGATTTAAACAAATGTTTCTCAGAATGCAAGATAAATATCGCATTGGTGACCCTAACATGGTTTTAGATGGTACAGAGACACAGTATTATTTAAAAGTAAATCAAATAATGAGAAATTTGGTCCCTTTTAATTTCCCTTTCAATTTCTGTAATGCTAATTTTAACTCTTTTCTAATGCCAAATAATCTCCCTTTTGATTAAGAGAAGGCTTATTGTTAATAATTATTTAATTCTGAATAGTTATAATATAGTGGAAACTTACATAGCATGTTATTATATGCCAGACATTATTCCCAATCCTTGACATTTATTAACACATTTAATCTTCACAGCTGTGTCAGATGACCTATAGAAAGGCAATGCTATTGTTTTATTTCATTGTAAATTTTTGTGCCCTTACCTCCTACATAGAGCAAATGATACTTCTATTTAGTTTTTAATACATGCATTGAGGTTTAAAAAATCAGTTGATTAAAAAGAACGTCAATCTGATAGTATCTGGTTATACAAGAGGTCATCAAAGGGGTAGGTGTGAGATTGAAGTTTGGTGACCATGGGTCTAGAATAGCAATTCCCAAAATTCTATATGCATTCACCCTAAGAGCTCGTTAAAATATAAATTCTGATCCAGAAGGTCTGATGTGAGCTGAAGAGTCTGCATTTTTAACGAATGCTGCTGGTGTGTGGACTCAACTTTGGAACTTAGAGCCTGTGGATTCAGGATCTAAGGGCCTGTCAGCTAACTCACCCAAGCCCATTCAATAGGTGAAGATAATGAGGGGAGACTAGAGTTGGACCCTGGTTACTTGCACTCTGATGTAACATCATTGCCTATCATGCTAACTCATTTGATAATGCAAAATATTCATCCACGATGTATCTGAAGAAACTTCCAGGACTCATTGTATTTCCCCATCGGTGCTGAATCAGGAAGATTTGTAAACCACTTTTTTAAAATCCAAATCCTCCAAACAATAGAATTAACATCAGCTCCAAACAATTATTTTCCTTTTATTGGACGAGAGTATTTTCCCCCAGTCAGAATCTGTAACCTATAATTTGAGCTAATGCAATGAAATCTGATCCACTTCCCTTTTAAAGGATGGCCATTTCTTAATTGCTCTTTAATCAAATCTTTTAATTCCTAACTCACCTTCCTGGAAGCTTACTGGCTCAAATGCCTTCAGACTGTAATAAAAGCTATTCTTCTGTTAGACAATCAGACCCATTCACCTCATTGGCACTGAACTTGTCAACTAAAACAAGGTGACAGAGCCTGACATTACACTGTTCGCTACAGTAAAAGTCAAGCAGCTATCCATGTTCTGCAGCTCCCACGTCTCCTTTATAAAATATTCATTCACGCTGTCATTCTTCATTCAGCTGCCAAAAATGAAACAGTTGAGGAACCTTCAAGTCATCAGAATGCAGTCGTTGCCCATGCAGGCGTATGTCAACGCATCTACAATTAATTTGGAGCACACATGGAACGAGGGTCCTCGTACTTCTGTGAGTGGTTTCAAAAAAGATCAGGAAAAAGTGGCCTGGCAACACCTTCAGACCAGGCTCTCTTTCCCTCACAGTGGTGAGGATGAGATCATATACATCGGAAAGAAACATTTTTGTTTTCAATTGTGGCAAAATATACCTAACAGAAAACATACCATTTTAGGTGCACAATGAAGTATATGGACATTATGGTGCAACCCATCCCCGAACCTCTTATCATCTTGAAAAACTGAAACTCTGCCCCTATTAAACGGAAACTCAATTCCCCCTCCCCCCCTTTAGCCCCTGGCAGCTCCATTTTCCTTTTTTGTTTTTAGAACATGACTTCCCTAGACGCCTCACACAGGTGGAATCTACAGTATTTGTCTTGTTTTTGACTCGCTCGTTTCATTGAACATAATGTCCGCAAGTTTCATCCATGTCAGATTGCCCTTCGTTTTTCAAGGCTGGATAATATTCAACTGTAGGGAGGGACCATGCTTATGCATTCGGCAATCAGTGGACATTAGAGTTGTGCTCACATTTTATCTAGTGTGCATAATGTGGATATGAGCGTGGGTGTGCAGATATCTCCTCGAGACCTCACGTTCAAATCCAGACCGTTCTCCAGAGTGGCTGCACCATTTTACCTTCCCACCAACAGCACTTGTGCGTTCCAGTCTCCCCACATCCTCACCAATGTTAATGATCTTCTGGGGGGTTGTTTTGTGGTGTTAGAGTAGCCATGCTAACGGGGTAAGGTGGGATCCCAGTGTTGGGGAAGGAATATCTTTATAAAGAAACAAAACCGGGCCACCTGGATGGCTCAGTCAGTTAAGAGTTCGTCTTGATTTCCTCCCGAGTCATGAACTTGGGGTCATGGGATTGAGCCTTGTGTCGGGCTCTTCTGCTTGACATTCTCTCTCTCCCTCCCCCTCTGCCCCTCCCCCTGCTTGTGCTTTTAATTAATTAATTAATTAATTAAATAAAGTATTTAAAAAGAACCAGTACCCAATGGAGACAGCAAGGAGTAGATGGGTTCTGGTATGTGCTTAGTAGGCAAAGACGGCAGGTCCTGCCCTTGGAGATCTCATGATCCAAGGTCAGGGATTTTATAAGAAAAACAGAAGCTGAAGAAGTTCTATCTGGCCAGGGGCTTTTGGATAATCGTAGCCACTCATTTTGGTCTGGCCTTCACCCCCATAGAAAGCCAGTGATTCCCAGAGAGAGCTTTGTGGCAGTTGGGATTCATTCCAACCCATTTCTAAAGCAAAAAAAAAATCTCAAATCACTCTAGCGTGAGGGAAGAGAATCATGATTTTCAAATAATATGTCATTGTTACAGCTTTTCAGAGTTTTGTATGTTATTTTATTGCCTTGACAAAAGAAAATTATCCCTAATTCCTCCCTTAAGCTCCACAGTGTATAAATATATTTCTCCCTTGACCCCAAGTGGAAACATGAATGAAGGGAATTATGACTTAAATCTGTATAAGTTAGTTGTCACCGGAATAATGCTACACAAACATACATATACACACTCACAACCAAATTCAGCATTTTAGGACAAAAGTCATTCCTTCTTACAGGTAGGACTTAAGTCAGCTTGGGCATAGTTAGTCTGGGCCGGGCTGGGCTGGGCTGAGCAGCTCTGCAGTGGGCTGCCACTCCTGGAGTGGACTAGGGTATCCTCATGTCTGGGTGACTCTTCTCCATGTGTCTCTCATCCTTCAGGGACCAGTGGTCCAGCCAGACATGTGCCTCTTCTGGCAGAAGCAGAGGCACAAGAGGAAAAGCAGGTGTGCCATACTGGTGCTCCTCAAGGGATACTGGCCAAAGAAAGTAGAGCTCAGAGACAAAATATGAGAATGTAACAGTGGCAAAGGGGTAGGTGCATGGAGAGAGAAGAAAAGGGGTCATTCCTTTGGTCAGCTATCTCAGCAACCGCTTCCTGCCCCTTCTCTCCATGCATCCACTTTCTGCAGAAACCAGAAGGAGAGATCTCTCCTCCATGATTCTAGGCTAACAAGAGTTAGGTTGTTCCATTCCTCCTCCGTTTATGGGCATTCTCCCCTCTGCCGTACAGGGCATCCTTTTGCTGGACCTATCATTGTGAAAACGGAATTTGCTCTCAAATAGAAATAATTTTGACTCTGACAGAATATAGAAAATATTCAACTGCGTGCAGAGTAGTAAAAGCACTCATTCTTCCTTCTCTAAGAACTTTTCCTGGAAAGCAGTATTCTGTGCTCACTGAGGTCCAAGCTTCCCTCTCAGTCGCTCTGAGCACCAGGAATAGCAGCACCCAGGCACCAGCGACAGCAAAGGACTCTTCTAGACGGCCAGCAAGTCAGCCAAGATGAATGGAAAGGCCCATGTGTGACTCATTTTTTGTACAGCATGTGCATCCTTAGAACAATACAAATAAATTCTCTCAATTGCCCCCAGTCTTGAGACATATGTAGAGAATCTGCTGGTTTTGCAGAAGAATTTAAATTAATAGGTGTGACCTTCCAGTGACTCGTCCTGCATTCTCATAAATTTGTTTTTTGCTAACAATGCTCCAGTGAGAGACACTCTGGAAGTTTCTAGCATGAAAACCCACAAATTTGACACGATTTTATAATTCGGGGAGTCTATTAAAAATAAAATAAAGCAGGGACTATAACTTCCCAGGGTGCCTTCATGTTTTGGTGGTGTTTGGAAATTATTCATAAAATACATTTTGGAGTCAAAATCCACCCCCCTCCTTTTTTTTTTTTTCTCAAAAGCAAATTCTTTGGTGGTGTTATTAAACACCACATAATGTCCTAACAAATTGCTGATGAGTATTTCCTGCAGACCCAGCTGTGTGAGCAGCGTTGCTGGTGGGGAAATGAGAATGTTTTCTGATGCCTTCTGGAGCCCAAGCTGCAAAACTAATATTTCTATGTTCATTTCTTTCTATTTTCTTCTGTTGTGCATGATATTGGAGGCACAGCCGTTGGAATTTGACAGGAAGGGAGTATTTAAAACACAGACAAAATGGCTCTCTTCTCTCTAGCATGTCAGTACATTTGTGAGAATCTGTCAGCCACTGGTATCGCCCTCTTTGTGCGGTTCTCAGTTTTGCTCACACCTCCTAAAATAAAGCTAATATACTCAGTACTCAGCGTATTAAATTCTGCAAATGGCACTGAGTTGAACTGTAATATCTAGTGAAGCTTCCCTCCTGGAATGCACGCTGCCTGCGCTCAGGCACCTTGACCCATTTTCTTCATTGTTCTAGCCGGTGGTCGGCACATTGTAGGTACTCAAAAAAATATTCGTTCAATAAATAAATGAATGGAGGCTCTACATCGTCACTTCCATTCTGAAAGTATCTCAGCCGGTCAAGAAAGCTCCTTAGCCATATGATGAATCACTGACTGCAGAGAAAATGTTCTAACTCTAGCTGGCATTCAAGGCTCTCTACGTTCCAACTGACCATCTCTATGGCTTCCATATGCTCTCTGGGAGCTACTTTACGGAAACAGTACAGTGTAGTCATTAAGGGATAGTGCTGGTGTCCTACTAGGACCTGGTTCAAATCCCAGCTTCATTTACGCCGGCTGTGCTGGTTTGAGAAAGTTCCTCAGCATCTCCCATTCTCAGTTTCTGCATCTGTTGGAGAAAATAACAGCAAAAACTTCATCTGATCCATGGGAGGTTTAAATGTGTTAACATATGTGCGACCAGTATGTTGGACAGATGTGAACGTGGTCATAATCAAAATCCAACTGCATTTTTTTTTCCTGTTGTCCTTTTAAACTGTACTTGTTGGGAGAAATCCCTCCTTGCTCCTCATGAAAGAGGAAAAGTCAGTTCCTGTCTTCAAGATAATCAAGGTTTGTTCAGGGAAAGAGGTAAAAGGCTGGTGATGGAAATACAAGACAGACCCAACTACTCTGTCTTGCAGCTTCAGGGAATCCATTCCAGAGGTCTCTCATGGGTCCTGTCAGCCTGGGGGTGGGGAAACTCTTCATCATTCTTTTCACAGAATTGTCTCTCCGGTCACCTGAATTTCTTTCTTTTCTTTCTCCCCCTTTCTTTCTTTCTTTCTTTCTTCCTCCCTCCCTTTATTTCTTTCTTTCTCTTTCTTTCTTTCTTTCTCTTTTTGTTAAAACTTATTTATTTGTCTTAGAGAGAGAGAGAGCAGGGGCAGGGGAATAGGCATAGGGAGAGAGAAACTTAAACAGACTCCGTGCTGAGTGCAGAGCCCAACATGGGGCTTGATGCCACAACCCTGAGATCACAACATGAGCCAAAACCAAAATTTAGACATTCAACCAACTTCAACCCTAGTCACCTTAATTTCTAAGTGGGAGATGAGGTTCAAGAGCTTTGGAGCAGGTTCTGGATCCTTTCCTTTAAAAATCTCCATAAGCAACTCACACCCATTATTGGGATCTGAGAGTCACTGTGTTGGCAATGCAGGTAAAACTAAAGCCAATGAGCCCCATTATTGTACCTTGTTACAACCCTAAAGCACTTTCCATAACTTTCATGTAAGTGCTTCAAAAGCTCCTCATCCTCGTTAATGTCCTTGGAGGGAGACTCTCTTCCAGCAGATGTTTCCACTCAGAAGGGCCCTTCCTGCATCTTTTCAACTCAAGATGTGATTTGAATACTGTGCCGACCCACACTTGACAAAGAGGGCTGGAGGACATCCAGCCTAAGACCTAGCGGGAAGGGCTGAGAGGAGGATGGGAGAGAAAAATAGGGAATTCTTGTTGGAGCAACATTTGAGTCGAAGCTGTAAGGATAGATAACACTCAGTTATAACAGAGACAGAAGGTTCCAGCAGGGAAAGTCTACATTGGCAATTAATCTCATATTAACTTATAACATCTCAAATGATCACTGACATTTTTCTTTTTCTATGTTTTGTTTCACATGAGAATGGTTTTATTTTCTTCATTACGTCCATTAGAAGCACCTACCCACTCAATTTGTGTTCTTATTATATCATATATGTTCTCTAAGAAATGTTTCTAGGAAAGATAATGTTATTGGCTCCAAATAGTAAGGATTTCTATAAGCAGATCCCTAAATTGTTTGATTCATGTAATTAGTGGGCTGTGATTAAAAGCAGAATCCTTGACTATTTTGTTCTGGCATCCTTCTGGATCAGGGTCAAGGTCTGTTCAGCTCACTTCCTCAGGGATATACTACAGGATGCAGTGAATGAACAGGCCCCTTGACGAATACACCTGCTGGTTGGAAAATTCTGAAGCTCACCAGTCCCTGTGTTTGTCTTCTTCTTGGGCACTTAGCAAAATCTGAGCATAAAGCAAAATGTAATCTCTCATCCCTTTTATAGTGAAGATGTTGTAACATGGCTGAGTTATGGCCAAGAGAATGCAGGCAAAATGGCGGCTATCACTGTCAGGACTGTACCATACACACCTCCTATATCCAATCTTATCTTACCTTACCTTACCTTATCTTATCATCTTATCTTCCCTCCCCTCCCCTCCCCTCCTCTCCTCCCCTCTTTTCTCCTCTCCGTTCTTCTCCTCTCTCCTCCCCTCGCCTCCCATTCTCTTCTCTTCTCTCTAAAGGTCCATGGAGACCTCATATTGAAGATGGCTATGATGGAAGGAACCTGAATGCCTAAATAACTATGCAGAGCAGGTCTCCACTTATCCCTCCCTTTCAGTCAAGAAAGCATTGGAGAAAAGTAGAGAATACTTGTACTCAGGAAGATGAGGCACATAGGTGAATTTTTAGTTGTTTATTTTTAAAGACACACATTTATTTTAATGCATGATAACAAGTACCTTCTATTTATGGTAAATTTATTTGCAGGAGTGATATAAAATTTCTTTATTGAATAAATATATTCAACTAAAATATTGAGTAAATAATATGTGGATGTGCATATGACAAAATAAAATTTAAGGATGGAATTCCAGGCAATATTGCATTAGAAAAGTATAATTTTTAACCTTATTGGTTTTAACACTGTGATTTTTTTTTTTTTTTTTTTTTTTTGAGATCACTATTCTGTGAGTAGGCAGAGAATGGCTCCTCCATGGGGATGATATGTCTTCCAGGTTACACTGAGGAAAACATAAACTATAAAGGTATCTCAACAGAGAGAATTTAATGTAAGGAATTAGTTTAAAGGCCATTGGAAAATTGGGGGTGCCTGGATGGCTCCATGGGTCAAGTGTCCAACTCTTGATTTCAGCTCAAGTCTTGATCTCAGGGTTGTGAGACCAAGTCCTGGGTATGGAACCTGCCTAAGATTCTCTCTCTCCCTCTCCCTTTGTCCTTCCCCACCCCTCTCTCCCTCTCTAAACAAATAAATAAATGGTGTTGGCAAATTGAAAATCTAAAGCAGGGCAATGATGTCACATAGAGATAGTAACCATACCCACAAGAAGGTGGAGGGACAGAAGTGGTTGGAGTTATAAGAATCTAGAAGAAACCTCGGGAATAGTCCCCATGAAGCTGGTACTCAATCTTGAGGAGCAAGACTGGATGGATTTAGTGCCATAAATGTTTGGCAGAGGAATGATCACTACCTTGAATGGTCCTAAATCCCCAAGGGGACATATAAAAGTCACTTTTAGGTATGTGTGCCCACTGATTTTCTAACTGAGTACCAAAGAAGAGATGGATCCTTGGTCACTCTTCTTAACCTCAGTATCAAACTGCAACTCATTTTTGGGAAAAGACATCATCCTATGATTTTTCCATCATATAACCTTCCTTTTCATTATGTAAGGACAATTTCTGCCTGGGTAGTCTTCCCTCTAGCTGACTATCAGATTGGTGTACAGGTACCTGATATGCGACCTAAGACAGAAAAATAACCCTAACAACAGAACCAAGCTCCTGGGCAGGGAAAAACTGGACATGGATAGAGACAGACTTGATGCCTTGAGGATGACTCATGGCGGGGGGGGGTCACTCTGGTGATATTTCAATGCTCGATTTCCTCTTTTTTGTTGTTTTGTATTTAATAGGATAGACAAAGCAAGCCCATAATAAGAAAATTAACTGTATGAACCTACATAGCAAAAAATATATATGCTTAGAAATCCAATCACCTTTTTTTTTTTTTTTTTTTGGTATATGATTTTGCAACAATACTGGCAAAAATTTAGGGGGCCAAAGTGGTACTTTCAACCTACGAGGTAGGGCCAGAATCAGGTTTGGGAAACAGTTGTTACTGACGTTTTGTTTACGAAGGCACAGAACTTAAGCGTTCAGAACATGGGCTCCAAAGACAGATTGGGTGGGCTTGAATCATAACTCTGAAGCATATTAGGGGCAAAGTTACTTAACTTCACTGTGATTCAGGTTTCTCATCTGTAAATGAGGTTAATAATAGGAGGACTTTGATGAGAGTTGAGTTCATGTGAATAGAATGTGCTGTATTTTTTTGTGCTCCCTCATACACACACATTTGAAACCCTAAATAAGATCATGATAATAATAAATTAAGAGACACGATCCATATAAACTGCTTATAATGTGCCATTCTCTATGCTCTGTGCTTTTTATACAGTTTCAGGACAAGTCCATGAAGTAGAAATCGTTAGCCTGGGGTCTGATTTCTCTACAGCAGAGGAAGATATGATTCTTTTATAGCAGAAATAGGAATCTGTACAAGGTACCAAAATACAAGTAATGGATTTGGGATTTGAAGACTGGTTTCTCTGATTCCAAAGCCTCTGTTTTTAAATCACTAGGCTCCATTGCCTCAATCTTCAATTATAGAAAAGTTTTTAAAGTAAATTATAGGATATCCATACAAAGGGACATTGTACAGTTATAAAAAGTAGTGTTACAGAAGTATGATTATTTGTATTAAAAGAGAGACAAGCTATAATCTTTGAAAAAGAAGCAGATTGCAATAGAATGTTTACTTTGGTCACATTTTTCTTAAAAAATGCAAATGTGTATGTACTCAGAAAAAAATTGAAGGTGTTTATAGAAAAATGAATGATGATTATCTCTGAAGAATTGAGGTATTTATTATCTTTTGGAGAGCTATGTTTATTTTTATAAAAGTGAACATATATTTCCGTGGAAACCCATTTATACTTTTTTCTTTAAATCATTTAATTTTGTAGATTGCTATGTTACAAATGCATGTAGCCATTTAGAAGCAACCTTGAATAAATATTTCATTAAATTAGAAAATATTCTTGATACAATGGGCATACTGTAATCATGCTTTTCACTATGAACTCAGTTTTATTTTAAACAATATAGGGGCACCGAGGCGACTCAGGTGGTTAAGCATCACACTTTTGATCTCAGCTCAGGTCTTGATCTCAGGTTCATGAGTTCAAGCCCCACATTGTACACCACTCTAGGCATGGAGCTCATTTAATTAAAAAAAAAACTAAATAAAAAATAGATACAAATATAATTTTAAATATTACTAAAAGCAAAATATTATGTGTTGGAAATCTCTGGATATGAAATTACAACTGATTTTTTTTTCTTATACTCTTCTATAGTTTTCTAACTTTCTAGAATTAGAGAAAAACATGGTCAGAGTATACATTCTATTTCACAACCAGCTGCCAGAGTAGCACACCCAGATGAGGAATGTGTTGCGGGAAAAATCCAAATAGACCCATGGGGCATTGTGATTCTTACTTGGTCATAGGAACAACCAGAAGCAACTATCCTTCACCTTGGAAGGGATGGCTCCTTTTTTTTTTTTTTTTTTTTTTTAATGTAGGTTCCAAGCCCAGCCTGGAGCCCAACTTGGGGCTTGAAGTCATGACCCTGAGATCAATATCAATCAAAATCAACCAATATGAGATGAGATCAAAAGTCGAATGCTTAACCCACTGAGTCACCCAGGTGCCCCTTCAAAGTGATCTCTCAGCATGCCCCACACCACTGGGCCCATGAAATTTCACAGAGCTAGAAGCCCCTTGTATATTAGTCAGATATATCCCCCATCTTGGACTCACAAATCACTCACCAAAAACTCTAGAGTGGTCGCTACTTCATGCTCACTGGGTCCAATCAGTATGATGCCATCAACATAATAGACCAATGTGTTGTTGTATGTCAGGGACAGGTGATCAAGATTCCGGCAAACTACTTTGTGCGCAGCTAATATACCCCCAAGGTAGGACAGTGAGGGCACATTGCTGGCCTTGCCAACTGAAAGCAAACTGCTTCTGGTGGTCCTCGAGGACAGGTCTGGAGAAAAATGTGTTCGCCAGATCAGTAGCTGCCTACAAGGTCCTAGGGGGTGTGTTAATTTGCTCAAGCAGTGAAATCACATCTGGTGCAGCAGCTGCCATTCACCACCTGGTTCAGCTTACGACAATCCACTGTCATTCTCCAAAAATTACTTGTCTTCTGCAGAGGCCAAGTGGGAGACTTGAACTGGGGTATGGTAGGATTCACCAGTCCTGCATCTTTCAAGACCGCGACTGTGGCACTGATCTCTGTAATAACCTCCAAGGAAGTATTACTTTCAATTTATGATTTCCCTGGGTAGAGGCAGTTCCAGTGACTTCCACATGGCCTTTCTCACCATAATGGCCCTCGCTGCATAGGCAGGAAACTAACGTGGATATTTGCTGGCTGCTAAGTCTGTCTGTTCCAGTTATGTATTCTAGAACTGGGAAATTAACCACAGAATGGGTAAGGGAGCCCACTGGACCCACTGTGACATGAACCTGAGCTAAACCTCCATTGGTCACCTGACCCTTCTATGCTCCAGCTGTGACCAGAGGGTCACAGTGATACTAGGGTCTTCTGGAATCAGTGTAAGGTCAGAGTTAGTGTCCAATAGTTCCCAGAATGTCTGATTTCCCCCATGCACAGTTACCCTGGTGAAAGGCTTATGTCCCAGCCTCGGGGAAGGCTGGAGTTAATAGTATATATATATATACGTATATATATATATATATATATACACACACACACACACACACACATACACACTTGAGTGGGCTGTGGGATGCCCAGACGGCTGGTAAAGCTGGGCTGTGGGTATATCTGTGAAGGTGTTCTAGAAGAGATTAGCATTTGAATTAGACTGAATAAAGAGGACCACCCTCACCAGTGCAAGTGGGCATCACCCAACCCATTAGGAGCCTAAACAGAGCAACAGGGCAGAGGAAGGGCAAATTCACTCTCTCTGCTTGAACTGAGGTACCCATCATTCTCCTGCCATTGGACGTCGGCTCTCCTGGTTCTTGGGCTTTCGGACCCAGACTAGGATTTATACTATTTATCTCTGTTTCTCAGGCCTTTGGACTTGGGCTGAACTATGCCATCAGCTTTCCTGGTCGTCCAGTTGCACAAGACAGATTATTGGACACTTCAGCCTACGTAACTGAATGAGTCAATTCCTATTATAAATGTCCTCTCCTATACATACATGTAAATCCTATCATTTCTGTTTCTCTGGAGAATCCCGACTCATACACAGAGCCTGGGACATCTAAGATCAAGGGACCAGCAGATCAGGTGTCTGGTAAGAACCTATTTCCTGGCGTGTTGATGACAATCTTTCCATCACGCCATCACCTGGCAGAGAGCAAGGAGGGAAAGCAAGAATGCTAGAACTAATTATGTAGAAGCTTTTTCTTACAAGAACATCTCTCAGTGGTGCCACCTTCCAAACACCAGCACACTGGGGCTTAGAATTTCAACATAGGATTCTTAGAGGCTGCAAACATTCAATGCATAGCAGAGGACATGTGGTGGGGTGGGGTGGGGTGGGGAAGGAGTTAATCTCTAGACAGAACTCTGATGAGATCAAGTGATGTGAGAGGTTGTGTACTTGTATCTGTGCAATTAATACATCCCAAATGCACTTTAGTTGGGAAATCTGCTTTGTGAAATAAAAGGACGTGGGCTGAATACAGAAATCTACTTTGAAATATACCATTTAACAACTATATATACATATCTGAGTAGCCATTTTAGTAGGACCTCCATTCCTTAATCTCTATATATTTTTGAGTGGGTCCTAAAATTTCAGATCAACTCTGACAAACATCAGCTCTAGGGTTTCTCTAGTTAGTAAGCTAAACAGTTTCCCATCAAAGAAATGCACTCCATTCTCCCTTTAAAGGAGAACAATTTAACAAGTGGCAGTGGGATTTTTTCTCTTCTTGCATGAGAAAAATATTTAATTTGGCTTGCCATACCTTATTTTCAACCCAAATTGTGTGTTATTTTTATACCGTTTCAAAATCACCCAGGTGCCACGTCTCAAAATGAGTTGGAACATAATCAATTACTCATCAATGACTAAGAATACTTACTCTTCCTTCCCCTACACAGAGGTTGACATTCACTTTAGCAGAGCACAGTTTTGAGGCTTGGTTTTTAAGCTTCCTAAATGTATTTGAAAACAAATGTGACGTTCCCTGTAATTGAATAATGGAAACAGGAAAGGTTGCTTTATGTCAGAATAGGATTAAACTCCATCATTATTTTTCTATTTCTCTAGAAAGTGTAGGGCCAAGTTACAGCACCTAAAGTGACCAATAAGAGTCCAGCACTTCAGTGAAAGAAGATGGTTGGATTGAGAAACATTTGAATATCTTACAATTGTAATTGATCTAGATTGTGTAGGAGAATCCTTCCCCCTGGGCTGTTCTTTGCAGTTCTCAAGTCCTTTCTTGTAATCATTTGGTGCCTACATCACCATCAGAGAAATGGATTTTTATGTCCATGTGTTTTCTTTAATTAAGGCAGTATTAAGCAGTGATTAAATTGCAATATGAAAATGTGTAATTGACCAATCAATTAATAAATCCATTACTCTTTCCAGTTAAATGTCTTTCAGTGATGCTGTTTTACTGTCTCCTCTCTAGCAGCCTTCTAGAATAGGAAGGCGACTGAATTGGGTTCAAATCATGGCTCTGTCACTTTCCTAAACTTGGACAAGTTAATCGACTTCTCTGGGACAGCATCCCTTTTCTCCATTTCTAAAGTGGGTATAAAAACAGATACTCACCTCATGGGGATGATAGAAGGAGTAGAGAAAATGCATAGAGATGGTGTACATAAGTGCTCAATAAGTGTTTGATGTGGTTACTGCTGATGCACAATTATTGTTATCAATATCTGTAACTGATTGGCACAGTTTCTGATATTTAATAAGAGATCGATGGATGCTTTTATTTGCTTCTTCCTCTCCACTCAGGCCTCTCCTTACCTAGAATCCTCTTGAGAGCCAGCAAAGGATAGATTCAAACACTCTCTTTTACAGTGAATTCAGGTCAGTGACACAAGGTGAAGCCTTACAGCCTGGTGTGGGTGAAACCCACACATCTGGCTGTCTGCCCATCGTTCTAATTACTCATCATAATGCTTTTAGGAAAGAGTTACTTTCTTGCAAACAAACTTTGCATGTGGCAAAAAAAAAAAAAAAGAAAAAAAAAAAAAAAAAGGAATCAGTCCTGTGTTCTGAACGGCTGAGCTATCCCCTGTATCCAGAACAAGGCTCAGAATGGAAACAAAACTATGAACAACAGCCACAGAAAATGCAGAAGCCTAGATGTGGAGCGCGCAAATTCAGCGCCTCTGGGAAATTAGACACAAAGCCTCCTTTTAATGTAATCTCTCTTTGACTCTAAAGATCAGTTTCATCTGCTTTGTTTTTAAGAAAAATTGACGTTACGGTCAGAATTAAGTTTCCCGATACCGTGTGAATGTGACCCTTGTCCCAGCTCTTACCAGCAACTGTAATTTTGGTCATAAATACTTGCCTGCGCATGTTAAACAAATGCCCTGGGGAAAAGAAGAGGCAAGGGAAGTTGACTCCAGCTGTCTAAGTAAGTCATATCGATGACCGGCTTGGGATCGTGTCATTGACCTTTGAAAATCCCCATTGCCTGCACCACGAGGCACCTCCAATTAAGCCAGGTTTTGTGTAGCTGTAGCTGAATGTCAAGTGGATAAACAGCCTCGAAGCAGGAACCAACACTGGATACTCCCATATTAAGGTGACGATATCACCATTATTTTGGTATTTTTCTCTATTAACATGCTATATGTAATAGGACTTTGGGAAACACATTCTAGCATTTTATCCCTCTTAAAAAATCATCCATGAAAGGTGCTTCTTGCATTCCTTTTCTTGGAGATGGAAATACTAGCTCAGTGAGGCTGAATTCAGTGTGTGTGGATGACTTGACATGCCAGGCAAAAGCAAATATGGAGTCAGTTTAGTACGATCATTAACAGAGTGAGTTTGGGAGCTGGACTCCATTCATGTGGGCTGGAGAATGTCACTTAACATTCTAAGCCTCAGTTTCCATGTGGGAAAGTGATTATAATAAACCCTGCCAAGGATTAAATGACTTGATTTGTGTAGGCATTGCTCACAGTGCTTGGGTCACTGTAACAATAGTTGCAAAACAATTGCAACAAATGATACTTGTAGCATCATTTATTAATTTCATTTTCACTCTGGAATCCTTTATGCAATGCATTTTCTCCTTTTCTGTCCTCAGCCATATGAGCATTTTCTTTGGAGAAACTGAAACAATCTTTTCTATTTCTCCAGCAAAAATAGAATCTCTTAAATTAGTTCATGATAATAGGTAAAATGATAGGAAACATTGGCAGCACTCATGTAACTATTGCATTCAGGTCCAGGTTTTCTGGGACTATATGAGTGGATATTTATTTAATCCCCATTGAAAACCATTTCCTTTTATGACGGGCATGCCCAAAATAGCCACACACACACACACACACACACACACACACACACACACAAACACGCACGCACATAAAATGTGTGTGGAGTCTCCTAGATTATTGACTTGAAAAAAAATTTTAAATGTCAAATATCCTCCTGAAAGCTTTCTGACAGCAGGACTAGTTAGATTTTTCACAAAACAGTTTGGCCTCTAGAACAATCAGTTGCAAAATGCCAAAAGTAATCAGGAGTGATGATTCATGACTTCTACACCTGTTCTGAGGTAGAGAGAGGGAACAGTGGGTGGCAATTATACCAAGCAACCATTGGGACTCTCCCTCCTTGTTGGCCAATTAACTCTAAAAAAGATCCTTTGAGTTGGTGAGAAAAATGACTTGGGCCTAAGTCTGGAAAATTCACAGGTGGGCATTCATGGGTGTATATTGAAATGTTCCCATCACTAGCCAAAGCGGGGGCAGGGGCAAATACTATAGATAAGTTGGCCGGAATAAAGCTGATCATTTTTCAAGAATCAGCCCATTACAGGGTTTCTCAAAGCACGGCACATGGCTTGTCTTTTTGGAAATCACCCAAAGTACTTCATACAAATTCAGATTCCAGGGTCTTGCCTCAGGGTGCTAAATTGGAGTCTTGAATCATGGGGCCTTGAAATCTTCGTTTCTAGAAGGACCCGAGTGGTGCCGATGTACCGTAACTCACGCTCACTGGCTTGGAAGCACAGAGTAGAGCAGACATCTACAGACAGAGTAGATCCCCTGAATGGGCTGCGTAAACCTCCAGGCACATATGAAGATCCTTTCCGATTATTCAATTTTAAAAAGTCTCAATGTTTGGTTGGGCTTCATTTCAGAATCACTCAGATCCTTTTCTAAATATTTCTCTTCTCCCTGTGTTCACAGTCCCAGGCTCCATCCTAGCACTAACTCTCGCAGAAAATCTAGGGACCATGACAGGAAGTCACTAAGTCAGCATGGTAAAATGCCTTTTGCATTTCTCTTGTTACTGGTGTAGTGTCTCTTAGGTGCATTAAAAATATGTGCATCTGTGAGACTGTATGCACACACACACACACACGCACACACACCCACAACTTTGAGTGGTCCAAGTATAAAATTTAAAAATATATATTATAAATCAATACATGTATAATTACAGATTTTCCTTGATTTATGATGGGGACACCTCCCAATAAACCCATCATAATTTGAAAATAACATAAGTCAAAAATATACCTCCCCTACCAAATACCATGGCTTCGCCTCGCCTGTCTTACACGTACTCAGAACATTTTCATTTGCCTACAGTGGGGCAAAATCACCTGTCACAGAGCGTATTTGATAATGAAGTGTTGAATATCTCATGTAAGGTATTGAATACTTTCCTGAAACTGAGAGATGGAAGGAATGGCTGTATGTGTACATATGTGTACATATGTGATGATTGTCAGTATCTCCTGGTTGTTGACCCCCATGATTGTGTGGATGACTGGGAGCTGTCACACCCCAGTACCATGATCGATGGTTGTACTTCATATTGCTAGCCTGGAAAAAGATCCAAACTCAAAATTAAAAGTATGGTTTCTACAGAATGTATATAACTTTTGTACCTTCATATTCTAACCATGATAAGTTGGGGACCATCTGTATATATTGTATATTGTAATTTAATACCTGTTAACTTATTTAACTTTACATGATTATATGTTATATAATATAATTAATTATATGTTGCATGTATATGTAATACAATTTCTTTTATCTTATATTTTAAAATTTCTTCATATTCTAGGGGCACCTGGGTGGCTCAGCGGGTTAAGCCTCTGCTTTTGGCTCAGGTCATGATCTCAGGGTCCTGGGATCGAGGCCCACATCAAGCTCTCTGCTCGGCAGAGAGCCTGCTTCCCCTCTCTCTCTGCCTGTCTCTCTGCCTACTTGTGATCTCTTTCTCTCTCTCTCTCTGTCGAATAAATAAATAAAATCTTTTTTAAAAATTTCTTCATATTCTATCCAACTATTCTGCAGGACACCCCAATGGTTGAAACAAAATAATTCTTTTAATAGACTTATTAAAATGAGTAGGATGTTTTTCTTCATTCTTGCTTATTAGATACAATAATCTTTGCCCCATCTTGACAAAGAATGTAAAATGTCCTCTATTTTCACTTAAAAACAATTTTTTTTCAAATCACTAAATTAACATAGGGAGAGAAATTAAATTATACCTCTGTTGTGCAATTTTAAAAAAGTCTTTGGGATGCCTGGGTGGCTCAGTCAGTTAAGCATCTGACTCTTGATTTTTGGCTGAGGTCATGATCTCAGGGCTGTGAGATGGAGCCCCACATTGAGCTGTACACCAAGCATAGATCCTGCTTAAAATCCTATCTCCCTCTCCTCCTCCCCCACTAAAAAAAATCTTCATATTATTTCTCCAAAGTAAATGAAAGGTTTAACGTGCAACCAGGACCATCCTCCCATCTTAAAACAAAACAAACAAACAAACAAACAAACAAAAAAGCCAAGAGTTCTAGAGCCATTCTCCAAAGGCTGGGTCATGGGGACCCTCTAACGCCCTATAGGGAATGACACTGCCTGAAGCTTTTCTAAAATCATAGTACCCTCGTCTTGCATCCAAGACATAGCAGGCACCTCTCATGGGATAGAGGGAACTAAGAGTTATTGAATTTGTTAGATGTGTCTGTTATATAACAGAAACATGAGTTGTTTCATTCGATCCTAATAGCTGTCCTACCAGGCAGATGTGCTTATCTCCATGATAATAAGAAAATCAAGGGAAGTTAAGCTTCCTTCCCAAGGTCATAAAGCTGGTAAGTGGCAGGGGACATCTTATTCCAGGTTGACCTTACCCTGGACTTACCCTGCCCCTTCTGCTAGGAAGACTCCGAATCCAAGATATCGATTCCATGCAATGGTCATCTTCTTCCTCGCTGTCCTCCTGTTGAGCCACACTAACTTTTACTCCTCATGCTGCCACCTCATTCTTGCCATCCCAGAATTGGCATAAATAAAGTTTTATTGGCACATACCCATCCCATTCATTTGCTTATTGTCTGTGGCTGTTTCGCTCTACAACGACAGAGTTGAGTAGTTTAGACAGTCAGTGCTACTGCAGAGCCCATAAAGATTAGAGCATTTATTATCTGACCCTTTACAAAGTTTTCCAGTCCTTGCTCTAGTCATGCTGGCCTCCTCTCTGCCCCAAGATGAGGCCAGTTCTTTTCTTTTGCCTTCGTCCTCCCCGCATGCTGTTCCCTTGTCCGCAGCTACCTTCCGTGTCTCTTCCTATGATGAACTCTTATCCATCTTTCAAATCTTAGTTCAAATGTCATTTCCCCAAGGGGATTCTACTGACACCCCAGCAAGGTGGTCCTAACTTCATTCCTTGATCTAACTGTTGTATCAGTTTATGTGCTCATTTGGTGTCGGCGTTAGAATGGAGCTCCACGTTGGGAGGGATCAAGTCTAATTCATCCTGGCACACCCAGGTCTTCGCAGACGATCTGTCATGGAACAGGTGCTCATACAAAGGTGAATATCCTAGAGGAAATTCGGCAGAGAGAAACTATAGCAGAGATCTTCTCCCTGACTTAGTCCTCCAGCAAAGCACTCAACTGTTTAAAATGAGAAATACTCTTTTCGGGACCACAGTTACATATAGATATAAAACTAGAGTTTAAAATATATTTATACATATAGGAACAGACACATGAATGAACATGGCATTCAAAGGAATTAAGCTTGACCAATTCTTATAAATACCACCTGGGATCAGGTTGAATTTCATTTGAAGAGTTGGCTTATTAGAACCCCAGACCGTTTTCTTCCATAGTTCCGATGTCATGCCTAGTGGTTACATTCCAAACCAGCTCTCAAAGTCTGTTTAACTGAAAAGAAACTAACAGCCCCGGTCATAACAGGGAAAGTGGCAGATGTTAACAGACGCTAGGGACAAAGAGAAGTTCCTAATGTCTCCTCTCTTAGGTGAAAAGCAGATTCCACAGGCTTTTTAAAACATGGATCAAAAGCTTGTCTTGGTCAGTGTCTTCCACCGCTTTGTGGACCTCTTCTTGCTTCTTAATCAGTCCCTTCCAGACCCCCACTGATGTATGATTTCATCTAGCAGATCAAACTCAAGAATTTTATAGCCTAATGCAATGAAGGGAGCACACATATAATTGTGGGAGGCAGTGCCCCCAGTGGCTAAAAATTGCCCTGCTGCAAAGTGACTTAAAGCATGGGATTAGATTCCAATCCATGTGTGTGAGCGTGTGTGTATGAAAGAGAGAGAGAAAGAGGAAAATATACTTTGGTTAGTACTCTAGCATAAATGTTACATGTTGAATGTAATTCTGCTCTGGTGTTTCACTGGGCAATATACGTTACTTTGCAATTAGATACCTTCCTCCTTCTTTTAATGGCTATATAATATCCTATGATAAATTGACAGAACCCCAATGTCCTCTGAATACTTCAGGCTTCTGTTACGGTGACTCCTGTGGCTGTGGGAACTGACGTAATCAGAACAGAGGAGATGGTCCTAACAGAGACCTGTTCACAATCTCACTGGCTTTAAGTGAGGGGCTGCATGCATTTGAATGCATTTAGAATGTAAAAAAGCAATTAATACATAAAGTGTGAATATATGATCTGATGCAGGGAAGTGCGTTATTACCAGATATAGCTGAAACAAGATTTAGCGAAAAGAGTTGAGATCGTTTTCATGTTTGGGCCCCAGAGATAAACCTGAAATGCTTAACAACAAAGGAGGTTGGCAGAGAAATACTTTTCCAGCAGAATTCCAATATATTATTAAATTCTGTTTTTTCCCATGTTCAGTGTTCCTGTCCCTGCTAGCCTTGGTAAATACCTATATCATTGCATCACGCTGCCTTTATCTGGCCAGGTGTCTGCGTCCTTTAATCGATTCTGAGATTATTTTGAAGGCTTATTCATTTGCAGACCACCTGCAGCTTACATCATTACCTGACAGAAAGTGGGTATTCACAAAAGGTTTTGGGGTGAATGAATTAACTAATGCATAACTTTAGAAAGAATGTTTGATCCACAGGACAACTAATTTTAGGGAGGTAGTTTGCCTTGGGATCAAGCAAAATTATGTTTGAAACTGCTCTGACACTTATCCTCTCTGTGGTTTAGGGGAAAAAGAAGCTCTCTGAGCCCCAGTTTTGTACCTGTAAAATGGGAAGTTACAGCTCCCTACTGGATAGTAACCTGGCAAGGATTACATGAACTAATGTATCCGTATTGGTTAGCTTTAATGCATCACGAACGACCCTGAACTTGGCACCTCAAAATAATAAACATTTATTGTACCTTATGAGCCTGATCCAGTTGGTCAGTGACAGCTGCTCTGACGTGTCTGATGGTTGGCAGGCTGTCAGCCGGAGTGCCCGGCTCCTCCTCCACATGGCTTTTTCAGTTGCCTATCTCACGCTCATTCTCTTGTGGCCTTGGTGTCCATGTGAAGCAGGATAGTACAAACCCAGATGTGCAGGCACTTTTCAAACCTTTACGTCACATTTACTGTTGTCTAATTTGCCAAAGTGAGTCACATAAACAATCCTGGAATTCATGTGGGGATCGGGGGAAGCGGGAGCTATCCAAGGTGTGAACAGAGGTTGGGCAATTATGATGGCAATTTTGCAAGCAATCTTCCCTAGCATCATAAGTAGTTAGTACAGTGTCTGGCACATTTAAAAAAATTTTTTTAATTAAGATTAGCAATTATAAGGGTGCCCGGGTGGCTCAGTCGGTTAAGCATCCAACCCTTGATTTGGGCTCAGGTTATGATCTCAGGGTCCTGAGATCCAGCCCCACATTGAGCTCTGCACTAACCATGGAGTCTGCTTAAGTTTCTCTCTCTCTCTCTCTCTCTCTCTCTCTCTCTCCCTCTCTTTCTTCCTCTACCCCTCCCTGCTTAAAAAAATATTAGCAACAACAGTCACAACTGTTTCTGTTATATGGAGAAACATTTCCTATGAAGCAAATTGTCATCATAGTCCTCACCATTATTAAATAGAGTTCCTATGGTACCTTTTTGGAATCCTTCTTAGCTTCTAACTGCTTCGCCTCTAAGCTGGCTGCCTAGTCAGAAACCCATTGCTTCTTCCACATTCAGCCATCCCTTCCTGTCAGCTGATGATGATACTTATATCTTCACATGGAATCTAAGTTTGGGTTCACCCCAGAATCAGAATCCTAGCAAGGACTTGGAGGGGAGTGGTTAATTTGGAAAGTGAAGCTGGGGGAAAGGAGTAAAGCAGATTGAAATGGGGAAGGAAGAAAAGCCAACATAAGGATAAATTCTCTATGGAATTTATTGTGAGAGAAGCAGATTCCTTTCTTCAGGACCTCTGAGAAGCAGAAATCCTGTTTCCCAAGGGTGGCTAGCCAGGAGACAGGAGGCTGGATTGTGTGCCCTCCACACTTACCTCCCACTGGCTGAGGGTTGCTCGTGGGCATTGGGTCACATTCTCCCTCTCCATACTTGCTGGCTGTGCTCAGCCACAGGCAAACCTCAGGTGAGCCCTAGGGCATGATCTACAGAGACTAGCCAGGCACACTGTAGGCGGGATGCTCTCGGTGGGAGGGGAGTTGGAAATGGCAACCATAGTTGCAGCTGCACCCAAGTGTGAGCCATAGAGAGATGCCAGGGACACCAGCAACATCCTCCCCAGAAGACATAAGGTCAGAGGATTTGCAGATGGGAGCCTGACATCATGACTCCACCCTATGACAAGCCCTCCTTTGCCTCAATGGCCTTTACTGCTAGTGTATTTCCATCAACATCAGAAACGCATCCAGGAAAACAACAGCAATGCTTGACCCATCGAGGAGGAAGCACAGTCTGGTCAGTAAGCTTCAATTTATTTCACAATTTTTCCAAATAGTATTTGTTTTATGCAAGGTTTTTCTTCAAATATCTTCTGAGACACTTCACATTTTTAATGTTACAAATCCTAGTACCTATTTGTTCTTCTCCTTGAACAGGTGCGTTGAACATTTTCTGTGAAGCTCATCATCATCTTTGTCATCACCATGCAAAGAACCTTGGTCATCAGGTTTTCCACACAAGGATTAAAAAACATGGAGAGAAAAAAAAGCTTAGAATTGTATGTGTTCTAACAATTGGTGCTTTAAGATTCAGCATGATTTTCTTTTTTGTCTATTAACAACAGCAGCAACCAAGAACAATTATGTAATAGCCATGATGCCCTTCAATGGACGAATGGATAAAGAAGAGATGGTCCATACACACTATGGAGCATTATGACTCCATCAGAAAGGATGAATACCCAACTTTTATATCAGCATGGACAAGACTGGAAGAGATTATGCTGAGTGAAATAAGTCAAGCAGAGAGAGTCAATTATCATATAGTTTCACTTATTTGTGGAGCATAAGGAATAACATGGAGGACCTGGGGAGATGGAGAGAAGAAGTGAGCTGGGGGAAATTAAAGGGAGAGATGAACCATGAGAGACTGTGGACTCTGAGAAACAAACTGAGGGTTTTGGAGGGGAGGAGGGTGAGGGGTTGGGTGAGCCTGGTGGTGGGTATTAAGGAGGGCACGTATTGCATGGAGCACTGGGTGTGGTGCATAAATGATGAATCTTGGAACACTGAAAAAAAAAATTCCAAAAAAGAAATACTGTGTATTTATGTTTCCATATGTTTGGATAAGATGATATTGAAGGCATCACTGACATAAAAATGAGATCCCGCCCAACCATCTTGCATGCACAAGGAACCTCACAGTTTGAAGATTCCATTTGGACTAGCCATTAGATTTTAAAAAGAAGAAAGTAAAAGAAAAGTCAAATTGGTTAAGTTGGCAATATTGAACACATATCTTGACATCAGAATACAAGGTCCAGGCAAAGATACCAGAACATCCAGGCCCTTATAACCGCTTCTTAGCTTGCTTGGGATGGAACATGTGTTCTTTCATAATTAATCACAGCTTAGTTGTGTAGCACTTAAGTGCCTACAACTTGCTTGGAAGCCTGCAGGAGCCAAGCTGGGGTGAAAGGCTATCACATCAAGCCTTTTGTCATGGTTCTTGGGAATTAGCTGATAAATAATGTAGGCAACATCCCACTGACTCCAGGAGCCCTGGGTTTGATCTTAGAAGTTCACTTACAGATTTTTTTTGCAAACAGGCCTGAAATGATTTCTGATGTATCCCATGCTTTTCCATGAGTTTCATTTAATAAATATGCACTCATAAGTAGTCTGATTTAGGCATATGTGTTTGTGTTATCTTTTTCTTTTCAATTTGGCCAACTATTTTTACTTCAAAGCAGTTTTAACCAAAGGTAGATGAAAAATGTGCTCTGTGGTTGCTCTTGTGATTTAATCTGAAATAAAAATAACGACGTCGCCTTGTCCTATGTAAATATGATTTTTTTTAACAAAGTGAAATGCACTTAGATTCGAAAATCTGACATTATGATTTCAGCAGTTACATTATACACATGAAATCTCTGGTGATGTTGATGGAAAGGAAAAGTACAAAGGAACGAGGTTGAGGAAAACTGGATATGAAATCCTGAAATGATGCATGATCTCATAGGCAAGAACTCGATATGCCAGTGTGCAGACAGGGAATAGTTAGTTCTGATTAACACGTTGACTAGATGTCATATATATATTCTCCAGGCTGAGACCAACGGGTCCTTTACTGGGGTTATATTGGAATTGTTCAAATGAAGAATCAGAGTCAACTAAGGCATTTTAACACATTTCATGTAAGTGATCTTTTCCAGAAAGCATTACTAAAAGAACATAGCATTAAGAGGGCTTTGCATACAGGTGCCTCATAAAAGACTAAAACTGGTTGTATAAATGCAACCTCAAATATGTGAATTGATTGTGTGTGTGTGTGGAAATGGGAACTACACTTTTGGCTCACAGCCACCTGTTTAAAAATATTTTAAATACAAAAATATATACATAAATGAACGAGGAAGGATATATGTCATGATGTTGTTCAAGTTTTAAGATGTGAGTCTGAGCTCCTAACACAATTTCTCCCTCTCACTGAAGGCGTAGAGATTATGGAAAAGTTATTTTTCAAAAGAGCCAAGAGAACCTTTGAAATACGATGTGTTTCCATATTTATTATGTTATCCACAGTATTTTTCTGTGCTTAAAATATCATATTAGAATTATGGAAGAACGTATAAGAAAATGAAGATTTTACTCATTTCATCAAGCAAAGAATGAACCTTTCTGATTTTCAAGCTTCAGTGGGGATTCATTGTGACCCTGATACTCATTAACCCCTCAGACCATTGTGCCCTGTGCCATGAACTGTCTGAGAAACATATCTGTGCTCCAGATAATCTCCTTCCTGCATATGGATCCAATATTCTCGTCCCCAGCAGGTGGTTCCGCATGCAGTTTTCTGTGTCCTGACCCTGCTGACCCCTAGTAAAATTCTCACAGTGCCTGATGTTCAGTCTCCACTTAAGAAAACACCCTCCAGTGCTCTATCTAAGCAAATTAAAATCAGAAGTACAAGGTAGCTGCCGTCACAGAAACCTGCAGATCGTGACATTTGAAAAAAAAACAATTTACAAATAATTAACCTGTTTTGTGAATGGCTATGTTGAAAACATATTTTAACTATGATACATGCGAATCTGGAAAGCACCAAATGGACGTCATTGCAGTTGAGTTTCCCAAAATGGCTGAAAGAGTTTCCCAACCTCCTCCTGGTTGGCACATTGGTCTAGATAATTCTTTGTTGTGGGGACTGTCTTGTGCATTACAAGATGTTCAGCAGCATCCTTGGCCTCTACCCAAGAGATTCTAGTAGCATCCTGCCAGTTATGAAAACCAAAAATTCCTCCAGATGTTGCCAAATATCCCCTGGGAAGCAACAAGTGTGCAGAGTGTTTCCCCCAGTTGCGAACCATAGGTTTAAATACAAAAGGGCTTAATATGTGAAATTCGGTACTTAAAAAGTTTGCCAAGGTATGTAAAAGTAGGCTTGAGGGAAGCTTCTGAGATTGTTTTAGGACCCCACAGGAACTGGCTCACCAAGCAAATGGTACCCCATATCACAGTCGGAGTGGGGGATCAGGAAGAGACTGGCCTGCTTCGATGATTTGGGGCTGGGGAGCCCATTGCCATAACTTCTGCATCCAAGACCACCCTGTCCCCATCACACCCTTTGTCAACCCCATGGATAACCCTTTCCTTGACTTTAACATCTGCAAATCTAGGGACTGACCATGGTGCATCTTCATCTCTGGTCCAATCACAGAAAAACATTCAGAGCTGCCGTCTGACGCAGCTGCTCACCCCGCAGCAGATCTACACACCAAAGTCCCATCCCAGGAAGCAGAACATGTCCCCCACCCAACAGAATGGAGTTGCTACAAAAGAAAGATGGCGCAGACTAAGACAATTGATATAAAACTTTACTACTAATGTATTTTTCATTACTCAAGTGGAATGTTCAGCAGTTGAGGGCATTGTATGCTCAGAGCACCTGTTAATTCAGACTAACCACATGTTAATGCTCAACAGACACATGAGGCTAGTACCACGCATGTCAGACAACACGGACATCAATAACTGTGGGTTGTGATTCCTGAAAGAAAACTTCACCTGTTGCACTATTACTATATATAGTAATATACTAAGAGTAGCAGTGACAGTAACTGAAGCTAACACTATTATCTGTTCTGTCCCAAGCCCTTCACAGGTATGAAGGGTATTTACTCTTCACAAGTATGTTATGAGGATAGCAGCATCGCGGCCAGCCAAGGAATGTGAGGCAAGGGAGAGTTTGGGACTGTTTGCAGCCACCAAGACGCTGAAATTTCAGAACATACTAACAGAACCAGGAGGAAGGAAGAGAGAGGAAAGCTAAATGCACTAAGTGCCTCATTTTCTTACAAAAAGAACCCATGGATATTATTTTATTCTGATCTGTGGAGACATGTAGGATTAAAATAGGCTAATTAAAGAAAAAACAATGTTAAGATAGTCCCAAAATGCTGGAGGGGATACATGTGGGGGAAATACTGCTATTAGCATCTAACATAGAAAGAAAAGGGAGCAGCACAGAGACAGACCGAGCCTAAACTAATGACAGAAGTAAAAACAATGGATGTCTCAACTGTAATAAGTTGAATTACATATTAATTAAGAAGACTTTTAGAGTTAGTCAAAAATAAATAAATAAAAGCATACGATACTACAAGATATATCCTAGAACAAAGTGACTCAAATTGTTTTAAAATGAAAGTATGGGCAAAAATATGCCAGAAAATTAAAAAACAGAAGAAAAAGAAAAAGCAGAATCACATCATCAACCCTTGTATTACTGATTGTAGTTTAAAGAAGGAGAGCGCTAAACAAGACGGAAAATCCATCTATAAATAAATAAATAAACCATATATACTAAATATACCATATATAAACATATAACAAATAAACCATATATACTAAATTAGGGAGCACCAAAATGCATAAAACTGTGTCCTCCAAATTTCAATAATTCATATTTTCATTTCATGAGTTTTTGCTATGTCTTCATAAAATGTATAATTTGCTTCCTATGATTTTTAATTGAACTCTTTAAAAGTAAATAAAAACGGTTTAGACAGAAACTCTATATTACTATCAAAAATCCAGAACCAGTTCTTACCACTATAAGTAAAAAGGTACGACTAAACAAGAAACCATATTAGTAAATTTCACCGGGTGCCGTGGTCACTGAAGAGACAAGAGGGTCACTCAAAGTGGGTCATAAAGGGTTTTGGAAAGAGATGGTTTAAAAGCTGTGGGCCAGTGGGGACAAGTTTAAAGAAGTCAGCAGGAAAAGCAACAGTGGGAAGCAGTTACCAGCCCTTGTCTGGAAGGAGCAAAGGAATGGAGTGATGACCACACACAGATTGGACAATTGTAAAGGAAGTACCAACAGACCAAAGGAAAGACCGTTTGGGGAAGGAAAGGAGCCAATCCCAAGCAACTCAAGGGAGCAGAAGGCAGGGAAGTAAAGACCCGACATCACAGTCCCCCAGTCTCTTGCCATTGCCTTGTTGATAGGATCCGAAAGAAAACCAGAGGGCCAGGAAGTCCCACTATTTAGAACATGGTCACCTCCTGAGTCAGAGATCAGAGGGAGGAGGGGTGGGGAAGGTACATGCAAGAGTACACGGAAGACTCGGAATTCTGCCCAAGTCTTAAACTGAGTAGCTCCTCTCTATTAGCGCATGGAATTTACAGAGTTAGCAAGGTAATACAAACACACTAACACCACTAAATTGAGATCTTCTTCCATCATAATGCAAATTTGAAGATAAATGGAAAAGAAATCACTTCCTCACGACGTTATTCAATGTTATTCATTCTATGCCCGTGTACCATGTAAACCATCTAGTCGTCACCTTTATAAGGATCCCACACTCCAGCATATGTAACAAAACTTCCAGATTTAGCAAGAGCCCCCAAATTATATAAATATACTAGTTGTTGGAAGTATCATCATAATATCCCACCTTGACCAATCACAAAGTTATAAAGCAAAAGTTAAATATAGAGTAGTCTGAATGACATAGTCCGTAAGTATAGAATACAAATATTCCTACAGAGTGAGATAGAACATAACTTCTTCATAAGCATACATAGGTTATTTACAAAGTCTGGCCATAATTTAGATTCAAAGCAAATTCAGAATCCTAAAGAACAGAAATAATACATACATAGTCACCCATAGTTCGCAACAGAAATGCAATACACCCAGAAATGCATAACAGAAGAAACCAAATCTCTCAACCGATGGCAATATAAAAGAAAATATTATCTTTTATTTCTTTTTTAAAAGATTTATTTATTTATTTATTTATTTGAGAGAGACAGAAAGCACAGGTTGCAAGAGGAGGGGTGAGGGGTGAAAGGAGAGAGAATCCCCAGTAGACTCCTCACTGACCACAGAACCGAACCCGATCCCAGGACACTGAGATCATGACCGCAGCCAAAATTAAGAGTTGGATGCTTAATTGACTGAGCCACCCAGGCACCCTGAAAATATTTTCTTCTAAATATCAAATAACTCTTAGGCCCCCGAGATAATAAAAAATACAATCAGCAAATCATTAGATCACAACAATACTAAAAGTTCTCTCTATGAAATACTGTATGATGCCAAAAATTTGCTAAAAAGGAAAGGAGAACTATGAACATTTTATTACCCAAAAACAGGAAGAAAAAAAAGAGGATGATGTGTTCAACATAAAAATAAGAAAAAGAATTCAAGGAAAAGGCTAAGGAAAGCAGAACATTATAAAACATAATAAATTAATAAATATAAAACGCAAATTTATTTAGAGAAAAGGAGAAAAATTAGAAATGATAAGTGCATGAAATAATTGAAAAGAGAGAAATGGAGTTAATACATATAAAAGCATATATTTGTGTTTTGGAAAATAGAAAGAGTAGAATTGATAAATACAGAAAATAATTAGTTCTTTGAATAAAAAATAAATAAAGCACCTTATAAATAAAAAAGAAGACTGCATTAACATATAAACTTAAGGATGTGAAAAGTGGAACTGATTAAAAGGATTCTAAAAGAATATTTGCTTAAAAATATGCTGACAAATTTGAGAATGTGAATAGACCACTTTCTATAAATATGAAAGTGCTGTACTTCAAATTGACTCAACAAAAGATAGAATACTTGAATAGACCCAAAACCAAGGAAGAAATTGAGAAAGTTGTCAAAGATCTACTTCTCAATAAAGTTCCAGACAATTTCATGCATGAATTCATTCAAGCCTTCAAGAAACAGATAATTCATGAGCTTTTTAAATTGTCCTAAAGCATAAAGTTAGAATTAATGCTTCCTAATTCTTTTTACAAAATCACTATGGCAGAAAATACCTAAGCTTGACAGGGATAGCATTGAAAACAGAACCTATAAACCAAACCCATGAATATTGATTTGAAAATCACAAAGTTTCAGGAAATAGAATCCACATTACATTTCAAAAATAATACACTGAACTGAGTGGGGTTTAGTTCAGATATTCAAGAATAATCCAATATTAGAAGAATATCACTTTAATTCAGCATATAAATAAGCAAAAAAGAAAGTAATAAAATAATATGATTATATCAATAAGTGCCAAAAACTTATCTGATAGAATTCAGCAGCCAATTCTGTATTTATGAATATAAAAATATTTTATAAAGAAGATACAGCTGCTCAAGTTTTAACATAATACAAGTAAATAAAATTCTCGATTAATTAGTAAATGAATAAACCATGATGATTTGTTTCCATATTAATAGGCTTCAATTTTGTTAGAAGAGAGTCACTCCAGGAAGGAATATTCAAAGTCCAAATAGGAAAGCATGGACTTCAGAATTTGACAAACACGGGTGGGACTAGGATTTGACCAGATCTTAACAAGGTGATCATGACCAATTATGTAATCTGCCCAAGTCCCAGTGTTGTTTTGAAAGTCACATGAGGGCAAGAATTCACATCTTGCCAGGTCATTTCAAGGATTATAAATAACATATGAGAATACTCAGTACACAGTGGGGATCCGGTAACGTCTCCCTTCAGTGTGCTTTTTTGCTACTTATGGTACTAATAATTCAATTTGCATCTGAATCTGAGCTAACACAGTAAGTATTTTCCTCAAAGACCTTCACCTGCCCCATCACCTCAATTTAGGGAGAGAAGATAGCAGGTTATAGTATTTTCCCACTATAAAACAACTCTTGCTTATTTGGAAAGATTGGAGAAAAATGAAAATACACAATTTAAAATTAAAGTTTCTCATCATTCTCCTTCATAGGCATCATGACATTCTGATGCATAGACGTCTGTGCTTGGGATCATAATTGGAACTGTACCCTTTACATAAATTTTTAAAACAACACTTTAAAGAGTTCAAAGGAAAAGTACTTAATTTGAAAATGCCATTTCACATGTAGTTTTACCATTACCCATCCATTTTCCAACTTCAAAACTGGCAGTGACTTGATCCGACCAAAAGTCAAACCCTACCATCTGTCAATATTTATAAATTCATATCATTGGTCAGTTGTGCAAATAGTTTGAGACACTTTAGCTCTATCAGTGAAATCTCTTCCCACCATCTTCACAAACAGATCAGATGGAAGTGGGTGCCTCTTACGGCTTGCTCAGTCATAACCACTTCAATCCGGAAGGACCATGGATCTATGGGCCAGAACAGAATCCTGTCAGATGCCATGGAGGAAAGCTTCCTTATTTATCAATCTAACAAAAATTGAAGTGAAGGTTGAACAATTCTCCAGTTGATTTCATCAATGGAGACAATTCAGCTGTACATTTGAGCTCCTCAGTGGTGAATAACACAAAGGAATCACTGTCTCCTTGAACCTTGAAATGCCTTGTGGAACAGTCCACACTGATGAGATTAACCACATAATTGCCAACATCCAATTTCCACTGCTCTGTGGAAAACCTCAATACACCAATAACACCTAAACACGTTTGCCTGTTCAAACTTTTCATGTTGCCAATGGTTAAAGTTGGGTGCAATTAAACATAAGATTATTGTCTAAAAAGCCCATTATTGTCCTTGTTTAGCTGCCTAATTTCCTTCCATTATTATGTTCTTAGAGCTGTTGCAAGCCACTTTTTCTGAGCTAATTTGAGAAACACATTTTACAAAGAGCAGGTAATTTTAAAAGCATCATTCTAATGTTGGTCTTTCATTATTTCTCTAATAAACAACATAATTGGTAGGGGCTTGAGGCCACCTACAGATCAATCATTAGAGAAACCTTGTATATTCAAGTTATAAAACTTCTTCCTGAGCCCAATTGCATTATCTTATGGGAAAATGACGAGAAGGATTAACTTGTAAGATTTTTTTACCTGCTTCCCCACACCCCTACTCCTATAAAACCTCATTTATCTGTCCATGTCCTACAGAATCAGACATAATTGCAAGAGCTCTAAGAAATCAAGAGAAGAATCTGTCACATCCTATTTTCATCAACATTGTTTTGAAAGCTTTCGATGTGTAACTTCTTTTATTAAGTGACTTTATGCAGACGCACCCTACAAAAGAAGAATAAAGTGCATATATGCTGTCCGCTGTATCTAGGAGTGTCATTTGGAGAATGAACCTCAATTAAATCTAATTATATTCCCCTTCAACTAGAAAAGCATGAAAAGGGCCCATAAACTTTATTTTAATTGTAAGTCAATTACATTGTCAAAGCACAGAAAAAAAATATTAAATGGGTATGACAGAGACATCCTACATGTATCGTGGACTCTTATACAAAAAGAAGTACTAGCAGTGGGTTGATTTTTAAATCCACATTCAAACCATTTTCCAAAATATTGTCCCACTACTGAACTAATCCCATTGTTTCCAATGAAGACTCAATCTAATGTTGAAAGAGGCCCTTGTTGGATAGAATGCTGGATGATGTGTTCATGCAAACCAGTCATTCAAGGGAACTTTTTTGGGGGGGAAGAAAAAATAATATATTTATTTCTGTGTTGTGTGTCCTAGTCACAAGAAAATGTCAAATCCGTTTTGCTTATAGAGTCATTATCAATTGTATGAAAAATAACTAGTTGATAGCTAATTCCACCATGCTCACAAAAAGAAGCCATTTCATGGAGGCATTATTTAAATATACTTCTGATTCGATCTTCTACTTTTAAAAATAAGTGAAAACGATATATCTGACAAGGAATTCATATCCAAAGTATATAAAGAACACATACAACTCAACACCAATACCATAAATAATCTAATTTAAAAATGGGCAGAGAATGTGAATAGACATTTTCCAAAAAAAGACATACAGATAGCCAATAGACACATGAAAAAATGTCTAATGCCACACTAATCGTCAGGGAAATGCAAATTAAAACTGCAGTGAGATATCACTTTATACCTGTCAGAATGGCCAAAGTAAAAAACACAAGAAACAACAAGTGTTGGTGAGGATGTGGAGAAGTAGAAACCCTTGTGCGCTGTTGATGGGAATGAAAACTGGTGCAGACATGGGAAAACACTGTGGAGGTTCCTTCAAAAAATCAAAAATAGAATTACCATATGATCCAATAATTCCACTACCAGGTATTTACCCAAAGAAAATGGAAAGAGTAATTTGAAAATATGTGCACCCCTATGTTTATTGCACATTATTTACAATAGCCAAGATACAGAAAGAACCCAAGTGTTTATCTATAGAAGAATGAAAAAGGAAGACGTGCCCCCTATGTACAATAGAATATTACTCAGCCATAAAGAAGAATGACAGATTACCATGTATAGCAACATGGATAGATCTAGAAGGTACCACCCTCAGTGAGATAAGTTAGTCAGACAAAGATGAATATGATTTCACTCCTTTGTGGACTTTAAGAAGCAAAACAAACAAATAAAAAAGAGACAAAAAAAAAAAACAGACTCTTAAATACAGAGAATAAACTGGTGGTTGCCAAAGGGGAAGTAGGTGCGAGGATGGGCAAAATAGAGAAGGAGAGGTAAGAGTACACTTAACCCTGGTGAGCACTGAGAAATGCTCCAATATAGAATTATTGGGGAAAAATACATGAAAATTTCTCCATAAGCAGAATGAAATGAAGGACTCCAAACATGGATTCTCTGAAACTCAGACAACCAGCCTGATTTATAATTGTGGCCAAAAATAAATCATGATTTTTTATGTACATTTTTTTGATCTTTCATAGGTTTCTGTAATAGAACCCCATAAAATAATCCAAGAGGAATGTAATAGTGTGATTGTCCAGGCCTGAGTCACATACTCCACCAGAAGCTCCTGGGTTGAGAGTCATGGAAGGGTGTCCCCAAGGAATAGGGCACACTGACAATCAGAGAAAGGGGAGTGGATCCTGGGAAGCATAAGCGACAGACTTCCACTACCACAACGACTTCAATTGTTCCTTCGTTTAAAAATATTAATGGAGATTTTAGTTCCTGACCTGTGTTACTTCTCTCTCCAAGGCACTTTAGTGGAACTGGTCCATTTTATAAGAGATTAAATGAAATCACCCTGTAGAAATAGTCCTTCTGTGTTTTGTGAAGCTCTTGTTGGGGCGTTCTTTTTTTGGCATTTTCCCCACTTCCCTTTGAATTTTAGAATCCATATGAGAACTTTCTATCTGTTCTCAGCCTCAAGAATAGTTACGATTCTTCTGAGAAATATGCTCAAATTATCTCTTCTGGAAACTATGACTCATGTGACTAATTATGTTTCCCTAATGTTGCCTTGTTTTTTTGTTTGTTTGTTTGTTTGTTTGTTTTTAAAGATTTTATTTATTTATTTGTCAGAGAGAGAGAGAGGGAGAGAGAACAAGCACAGGCAGACAGAATGGCAGGCAGAGGCAGAGGGAGAAGCAGGCTCCCTGATGAGCAAGGAGCCCAATGTGGGACTCGATCCCAGGACGCTGGGATCATGACCTGAGCGGAAGGCAGCCGCTTAACCAACTGAGCCTCCCAGGCGTCCCTGTTGCCTTGTTTTTACCTCTGAGAGAATGCTAGCGCCTACCATCAGCAAACAAGAAACAGGGGCCCAGCAAGGGATGGAAATGGGTGAAGCCTCCCACGTGGGAACCACAGAAGGGCATAGGAGCCTTTTCTAAAGGACCAGGCACCTGTAGGTCCAGTCACCCAGTGCCATGTGGGAAAGTAAGACCAACATGGTCCACTCTTTCAAGAAACACCGGAACTCCATCCTAAGCCTACCTTGCCTCCAAAGGTAGACATTCAACATTGGTGGATAATACAGAAATAAATAATGTGTCAACTTAAAGCTATTCTTCTTTGTTAATTTTGATCTTCATTAAAAGCATAACAGATTAGAAATGTTTGGTGTCTTAAAGCACAAGAGGGATTGGTGAAAAGGTCATGAGTTCGCTCCCGGAGTCAACGGAGAGTCCCGCAAACTGGAAAAAGAGGCAAGAGCCAAGGGTTAGAGATGGAGCCCAGCCCTCGTTCTCTCACCACTGGACACTCACTGACCTGCTGCTGACTCCATTCCCACCATCACTCTGAACACCGCATCCCGAAGACTGTCTCCACCTTAGAAATGAATCCCCAAAAGTACGCTGCTTCTTTCAGAAAAAGCTGCCAGGAATCCACAAGAAAGAACCAAAGAATCCACAAGAAAGAACCCCAATCTGAGCTTTCATCATCCACTGTTGGAGGATTTTCTGAACCAAAGCCTGCGGTTCACAGGCTTGGCGCACACAAGTGAAAGGGTAAATATTTATCATCTGCCCCCAGAGCAGAAGCCAATTAACAGTTTCTTGAAATGACACCCAAGAAACCTATTTCATATTAAGCGGTATTTTTCTTTTAAATCATCCTATTTACTATGCTTTTAATAAAGAGGAAATAAGATCATTTTTATCTTTGGGATTACTAGTTACTATCCATTAGTGTTAAGGTCCTACCTTTGAAAATGATACAGGGTTGTAAAATAATAAGATGCTCCTTGTTTGGGCAATTAAACAAAAATTTAATGATCTCTCTGAGGGAGATTAAAAAAAAAAACAACAACAACAACAAAAAATCCCACCTAGATGACTCAGCAAAAGCCTCACAGCCACCTTTATTTTTTTTTTTATATTTATTTATTTGACAGCAGGAAGGATTACAATTAGGAAGAGAGGCAGACAGAGAGAAGGGGAAAGCAGGCTCCCCGCTGGGCAGAAAGCCCGATGCGGGGCTCGATCCCAGGACCCTGAGATCATGACCTGAGCTGAAGGCAGAGGCTTAACCAGCTGAGCCACCCAGGTGCCCCACACAGCCACCTTTAGAGAGAGTTTGCTCTAAGCCCTTAGTGACAGCCTCCAGTTGGTATCAAACACCAGTGGCTCAACCGTATTAGATTAGAGCCACCTGAGAAGATTAAAAGGGCCTCACAGGACTGATGCCCTGGCCGTGGACACAGACTTGAATTTAACTTGTCTGGAATGAGGCCCAGCACCAGGAACTGTTAAATGTTCCCCAGGTGTTTTCAGGGCTGAGCACCACTGACCTGAACCCACGAAGAAAGAATTGTATCCTAAATAAAGAAAGAGGAAAAAGAGATTTTTTTTTAGGGGAACAGAGGACCTCATTTTTTCAGAAACCTCTATCCCATGGCATGAAATTAGAGCCCTTCACTTGAATGGAGAATGAAATGACAAGCTTATATCAACTCCAGGGCGTCCTGGGGGGCTATGGGTGCCGATGTGAACATAATAATTACAGTTGTGAGGCTGGAGGGAAGCCAAGCAGGAGAGAGGACAGTGATGGATCCCAGGGCCCGCCTTCTCCAAGTGTGGCCCTATAGACTCCTGGAGGTCTCCCTTTTAGTAAGTCCTTGACACTGATGTCATGTTCACAGTGACATTAACATACTCTTTACATTTTTCATCGCATGGACATTGGCCGAGATGGTGGGAAAGTGATGAATCAGCTCAGTGCACTATAGCAAGACTTTGGGATCGATCAAAGCGGACTCAGAGTCACTGTGCTCTTCACCTCCACAGACTCACGGTAGGAAAAAAAAAAAAGAAAGAAAGTATATCTATGTAAAAATAGAAGCACAAAATGCGTTTATATTATATTTACACACACGTATTATATATGCGTATGCGTTTTCAGTTTCACTCAAGAGTCCCCGATGCAGTAACTAGTTAATCTTATTCGTTTTATTAACCTTGAACCCTTAAGTACATCCTCTTTGAATGTTCTGTGCGATGGAATGGGAAGTTCCCATAAGGCACCTGTGTTGTACACCAAAGTCTATTGTAGTTATCATGCCTCAGGGGGGCGCACTTGAGCAACTGACTGTTCCCTTGCAGGTGGAACCAGTCCCTTGTACCCGGATCACCACTTTTAGCTAAATGATACATGAACCATGGTTATTCATACTTGTGTGGCTTGCAGATACATTTTTGAGAAGGAATGGCATTGTCACTTTAAGGAAAACAAATAACACCATTAGTTGCCATTGATAAAATCTGAGCTTTCAAGTGAGAATTAGAATTTTGAAAATTTGTATCATCTACTATGAACTTGCCGGCTTCCTGATACGGAAAAGACATCTCTCTCTCTCTCTCTCTCTCTCTCTCTCTTTTTAAAGATTTATTTATTGATTAAAGAGAGAGTGAGCACATAAGCGGGGAGGAGGGTACAGGGAGAGAGAGGGAGAGAAAATCCTCAGGCTGACTCCTGCTGAGCACAGAGCCAGACATGGGCCTCCATCCTGGGACCCTGAGTTCATGACCTGAGCTGAAATCAGCAGTCGGTCCCCAAACCGACTGAGCCACCCAGGCACCCCCAGAAAAGACATTTCTGATGAGATTTGCGGTAATATTAATAAATATGGTTTTTTGATATCATAGAATGAATTGGGTCAATATTTGGAAGGTCTGCAGAACTTGATGAACCAATTGTTTCCAAATTACCAATACGGGATACTGCACGTGGGAAAAAAAAGCCATTCAGAGCGAGAAACCAATGGATTTTATGACCATAAAGTACAAAACACACACACACACACACACACTGATATAATTTTACATTCCACATTGCAGCTAACCTTTAAAAACCACCTCTTGTTAAGTTGTGGTGTAGTATCAAAGAAAACTGCAGGTGATTATCTAAAAAGACTCTTAAAATTCTCTTCTTTTCTAATCACATACCCATGTGAGGCCACATTTTGTTTTTATACTTCAACCAAACGTTATTCTACCTCTGATTAAATTTGGAAACAGAAGGCAAGCCAACTGGATCCTATTAAGCCAGATAGTAAAGATTCAGAAGTATAAATCAAGGTTCCCTTTCTCACCATTTTTTTTTTTTTTTTGCTTTGGGCAATACAGTTATTTTATAAAAACATTTATAGTCACATATAATGGGTTTAATATTATTTTAAATAAAATGTGAACATTTTGAAACTTCCCAGTTTTAACTTCTGAAACAGTACGTGTTGACAGGTGCAATCGGCCTACACACAGCCACTTCAGGGTCCTCCCAAATTTTTAATGGTGTAAACGGATCCTAAGACAAAAAAGTTTGCCACTAAACTAGAACATCAGAAGCTGCTTCGAATGGGCGGATCCCAGTGAGATGTCACAGGCTTTTTTGCAAAGACCCAAGAAGCATTAGAAGGAAAACCAATAAACAGGAAAATGGAGGATACTAAAGAAAAACTGACTTGCTCTGTAATTTTACCAGAAGAGCCCTATCATCATGGGAATGTGTGTGTGTGTGTGTGTGTGTGTGTGTGTATGTGTGTTTGAGCATTCGTGCATACCTTTACCCTTCTATCATTCATCTATCATCTGTCTCTCCTTGTCTTCCCATATACCTATCTCCAAGAGCTAGTGCCTCCTTAAATTTTATACCCTAGGCCTCCCTTGCCTAACTCTCTCATCACCTTGTTTTCTTCAGAGCACTTAATTATTATCTAAAATAATCTTGGTTATTTACCAATCTTGGTTATTTACTTATAAAGCCTCCAATTATTAGGTTTCAGTTGTCACCTATGGGAGACCGCTTGCAAAAATGTCCTCAGTAGGGCACCTGGGTGGCTCAGTGGGTTAAGCCTCTGCCTTTGGCTCAGGTCATGATCTCAGGGTCCTGGGATCGAGCCCCACATTGGGCTCTCTGCTCAGCGGGGAGCCTGCTTCCCCCTCTCTCTGTCTGCCTCTCTGCCTACTTGTGATCTCGCTCTCTGTCAAATAAATAAATAAAATCTTTTTTTTTTTAAATGTCCCCAATGATTCCCTTTCCTCTGCCCATATCCTTTGCAGTGCAGCTTTGCACCTCCTCCCAAAAAGGGTACCGTCTCTTCCCGGGCCTTTGATTTGCCTTAGGCAATAGGATGCAGAAGAATGATGGTGGGCTGGTTCTGCACACGGGCTCAAGGACTTCCTATTCTCTCCCTCTCAGAGCTCTGGCTTTACCAGGAGAACAAGCGCAGGGTAAGTGGAGGAAGAAAGACCGAAGAGAGCCCCCATCATCGGAGGCGAGGCCGTCCCAGGCCGGCCAACAACCAGCCAATCCCCAAACACAGGAAGGAACCTGGCGAGCGTTAGCTGAGCCGCCTACCCATTGCGGGCAGGCTGAGGGCGTGTGAAGGAGGGCTCGGGCCGAAGCACCAAGCGGCCCGGGCGCCCCATCGGCTCATGAGCGACGATAAAGGCTTATTATTCTAGACAGCTCTTTGTTATCGTTGATGATGATTTACAGCATTATTGTGGCAATGAATAATAGATTCCTCACTCTCTTCCAAGAACCTAGAGTGGTGCTTGATGCTTAGAAAAATATTTTGACAAATCAGAAAAGTTGGGAGATGTTTGAAAGCACGAATAAATGAACGAAAAAGCACCTTCTTTCTACTCTAGCCCAATTACATTTTTCCAGCTTGGTCTCCAACGAACCTAAACAATATAATAAGTTTGCTCGTGCAATTAATTCAGCTCTTCTGGGCATCCACACCAATTACTGGAAAAGACAAAACCAACATTAGAATAGACACTGCTACTAAATAAAAGGTATTCAAGTATTTATATCTACTCTCTCTCCCTGCAGAGTCTATAAATACAGCAGCCCAGACAAGCTTTATGGGTGTTAGCCGAGGCAGATCGCAGCTCAGAGACAATTGTTGTTTTCCACGTGCCTTTGAGTCACGGCTCACTCATATAGAAGGAAGATTCCCTGTTTTGTTTCTGCCTAATCATTTATTGTAATGCCGAAGAGAAGGAAATAAATCTTGGAAACTTTGACCAAAATCAGTTTTGTTTTCCCATTATCACAGCAGGAGAGGAAAACATGGGGTTTTCATTTCTAAGGATAATCTTTCTTAAAGTGTGTACAATAACTAGCTAAGTCTAAATAATAATATTAGGGACATTTGAAATGTTTTTAAGTGCATTCAGGGCTGCACTGGCTTCTGCCTTTAGATCACGTAGCCTGTTTTTTTCCAGGTTCCCTTTGCTCTCAGCAGTTGGAAAGGTACCAAACATTCTGCAAATTGGAGACGTTGTTGCCTAATTTAGAGAATCCCTGGCTTAGAACTTTTGCAGATGAAGTTAGTGCCTAAAGATTCTGGGTATTTAAAAATAAATAAATAAAATTAGCATGGGCTTTGGGTACAACGATTGTTTTAATTAATTTCCCAGGCATAACATCCTATCAATTAATTTGATTAAAATATTGGGCTTTTAAACGTCATTGAATATTTGATATTGAAATGAGTAAGTCAAAAATGGTTTTCTTCCTTCCTTCTTCTCCCTTCCTCGACCGCATTAGCTTTCTTTCCTTCCTCCTGTCTGCCTCTCCGCGGGCCCTCTTTCCGTGTATTTTCTTCCTACTTTCCTCCCACATTCTGTTCCCTTCCTTCCCTGTCTCTCTGGCTTTTTTCCTTTCCTTCTCTCCTCTCCTCTCTTCTCTTCCTGCCCCTCAAGCCTTCTTCTCTTTCTGCCACCGCTCCCATGTCCTTCAGCCACCACTTGGTAAGAACAGAGATGAGAAATGATGTTACTTTCTCCCTTGCCCTCCCTCCAGAAAACCACAGCATGGACCCAGCTTGTCCAATGCATTCTTTTTCTTGAGCTGACTCTAACAAATCACAAACAGAAAATTTGGTGTGTATGGCCAAGAACACAACTTTTTCACTTTCTAAATGCAAACTGAATTCCTCCCCTACATCTGAGAGGTTAGAAAAAAATTACATCTTGGGCTACTTTTCCTTTTCCAATTTTTCACATTTCAAGTATTTAATTTAACAATTTCAAACTAATTAACAATAGGGGTGTGCACATGTGTACTTGATATTGTAATTGCAAAACACAATATAATTTATCTTAGCTTTATGAAATTCCAGCTGAACAGTAGATACTGTCATTTGATCTGTTGGTGCTATCTACATTTTGTTTGTGTCCATTCACATTAATCAAAACAAGTAGTTTAACTAAATTGATATACTAGTTCGATATGACTTCAGTTCCATCAGTTTTATCAGTGGGTTACCTCATTGAATTGATGTTTTCATTTTTTCTGTATAACCTCAATATTTAAAACCAGCTTGTCATTGGGAGTCCAAGATTAATTTCCATTTCTAATAAGAGAATGAAAAATAGCGCAATTAAGATATTTGGTAAAGTAGATTTTAAGTCAAAAGAATCAAATTCAAAATAATTATAGTCACCTTCGCGATACTGTGGGTTCAGTTCCAGGCCAGCACCATAAAGCAAATATCATAATAAATGGAGTCAAATTAATTTTTTTTGGTTTCCCTGCATATAAAAGTTATGTTTACATTATGCTAGAGACTATTAATTGTGTGATAACATTATTTTTAAAAAATATGCAGACCTTAATTCCAAAACAGTTTATTGCTAAAGAATGCTAACATCCATGGCGCCTGGGTGGCTCAGATGGTTAAGCCTCCGCTTTCGACTCAGGTCATTATCCCAGGGTCCTGGGATCGAGTCTCACATCGAGCTCCTTGCTCAGTGGGAGCCTGCTTCTCCCTCTCCCTCTGCTGCTCCCCACTTGTGCTCTCTCTCTCTCTGTCAAATAAATAAAATCTTAAAAAAAAAAAAAAAAAAAAGAATGCTAACATCCTCTGAGCTTTCAGCAACCCCGAATCATTTTGTTAGTGGAAAAGGGTCTTGCCTGGACATTGATGGCTGCTGACTGATCAGGGCGGTGGGTGACATCTTACGTGGGCGTGGCTCATGACACACCCAAACGGTTACAATAGTAACATTAAAGATCACAGATCACAGATCACCATGACAAGTAGAGTAATAATGAAAAGGTTTGAAATATTGCAAAAATTACCAAAACATGACACAGAGACACAAAGTATCTATTGGAGATGCTGTTGGAAAAATGGTGCTGATAGACTTTCTCCACCGAGGATTACCACAAATCTTCAATTTGTCACACAAAAACAAAAACCACAATATCTGCAGAGCACAATAAAACAGGGTATGTCTTTACACCTTGGCTAACCACAATTAAAAATTGGTATGAACTTTGACCCAATACTGATGCAAACGTTATAAAATTCCTACACTTAACACATGCCTGCCAAAGTTCATTTGCAAAAGTCTTTTGTAAGGTAATTTGAGAATGCCTTTTTTAAAAATTGTAGAAATGTTCATAAACTTGATGATTTACTAGAAGGAAATAAGGAACACTCCACTCACTCCACCCCCTAAAAACCGTGGAAAAATATCTGGCCACAAGATGTCCATCACAGTGTTATTTATAATAGTAAACCATTGAAACCAACATAAGCACAACAATAAGATAATGACCAAATAAATGATAGTAACATGAAATTGTTGCAATTTTGTACAGTGATGAAAAATGAAAAGGATGAAGGTTATGTAGGAACACGGAACATTCTTACCAGAAGATGTTAAGTGTGGCCTGTGTTATCACTCATGAATATGAGAATCATAGATCCGTAGCTGTCTATGCAATATGTACTTACTGAGACTGCATCTGGCCCCCTGTGCTGAGAGCAGCATCAGAAGTTACATTTTCAAGCCCCACGTGATCCCTGCCTGGGAACCTGAGCCACCTGGAGGAGACTCCCCAACCCCCGACTGGGGAACCCTATGCACCTTCCCAAGACACTTACGCTCTTTCACTGTGTTTCTTTCTCACCTGCAAATTGGGGATGAGATGGAGAACTACCTCATGCAAGTCTTTTGGAGTATTTAATAAACTATTACATGTCATTTGTTGAATACAGTGCTTGGGTGTGAGTTCGTGAGGGCAACCGTAGCAAAGCACAGAGATGTATTGTGTCACAGTTCTGGACGCTGGCAGTCCACAGTTGTGCTGGCAGTGTTGGTTGCTTCTGAGGGCTGTGAAGGATCTGTCCCATGCTTTTTCCTCTAGCTTCTAGTGGTTTCTGGCAATCTTTGACATCCTTGGCCTGCTGGAAGCATCACCCCCATCTCGGCCTTCGTCTTAGACAACGTTCTTCCTGTGTGTATCTTTGTCTCCAAACGTCTCCTTTTTTTGCTCTCAGGATACTGGTCACTTCGGGTTAGGCCCACCCTAATGACCTCATACTAATCTGATTACCTCTGTAAAGACCCTCTCTCCAGGTAAGGCCACATTCTGAGGTATGGGGGCTTAGGACTCCAACCTATGAGGTTGAGCGGGGGTTCAATTCAGCCCAAACCCTTGGTTTGTTGTCAGCTTTCAATAAATGTTAGCTACTATTATTACTATGATTACTGATATTGTTATAATTGTTAGTCATATTACGCCATAATAGTGTATGTGGCAGGACTGCACAGACTAATCAGAGGATGAAAGCAGTTGATCTGTTAGGGTGATAAGATTTTAAGTGACAGAAGTGCTCTTTTTGTTTCCTTGTTGGTTTTTTTAAAATTATTATTTCTTTTAAAAAATATATCATGTAGGGGATGGACCCAGATGGCTCCATTGGTTAAGCATCTGCCTTCAGCTCAGGTCATGATCCCAGGATCCTGGGATCAAGCCCCTCGTTGGGCTCCCTGCTCATTGGGAAGCCTGCTTTCTCCTCTCTCTGCTTCTCCCTCTCCCTCTGCTGCTCCCCCTGTAGGCCCTCAAATAGCGACTGTCCATGAGAAGTCCCTTTCCGGGCAGGAGAAGGACTGGCTGGCACTCCCCCTTCCTTCTGCGCTCCCCCTAGCCTCTAATTGTTCCGTGAGACAGCAGTCTTCTCACTTTCCCTTATGTCAGTTCCTTGTATTTTACTTCAATATTTCTGCTTTGCTGGTCCAGAAAAGAAGGTATTATTTTCACATTTCTCTCATCTCTCCTGCCCGCGGAGTAGTGATTGACGGCATGTGAATTACCGCCTATGGATTCTTTACAGGAAAGAGGTTCTCCAGCCAAGTGACAAATCTTTGGCTTTCTTAGGGTTGTTCTTTGCTCTCACCATCTCTTTAAATATTTACTTTCCTCCAGGTATTTTGGCCTTTGGACTTCTGTCTTCCTAGGATGTGAACCCTTGAATTAAAGACCCAGGATCTTGTTTTCAGAATAAAGTACATTGAATTGTGTAGTTTTCAGATTAGGGAGAGGAACAATAAAGGAAACTGCCAACTTGGGATATCTGATGAGCCAGTTTTTGTGTTTTTTTTTAATTCAATGAGCCAACACATAGTACCTCATTAGTTTCAGATGTAGAATTCAACAATTCGTCAGTTTTGTGTAACGCCCAGCGCTCATCACATCACGTGCCGTTCTTAATGCCCGCTACCCAGTGATGAGGCAGTTTTTTAAAAAAAAAAATCATTCTGTAGATTATTCAGCTAAATGGAAATGTTATGTAAATCCACACCGAGAACTGTGACCACGAGGAATAGTTAATTTCAAACCATGGAAAGTCCAAATAAAAATAGATTTTTCCCTTACAAGGACCTTCATGATTATGTTAGGCCCACCTTGATAATCCAGGATGGTTTCCTCCATCTCAAGATCCTTAATCACATTTGCAACCTTCTCTTTGCCATGTAAGTTCACAACGGCCATAGATTTCCATGACTGAAACACGGACGTGTTTAGGGGGAACATTATTCTTGTAGCATGGGGAAACAAAATCGTAAATGTATACAACCTCCAAGTTTATTTGTAAATTTAACCTCATTCCAATCAATTTGCCATTGAGATGTTTGTACAATTAATGAGATACTACATATGAATTAATCAGTTTTGAAAAAGAATAACATAGAGGACAGGCACTGCCAAATACAAAAACAGAGAAAGGATTACCTTACCTATTAAAGACCTCATCCCACTAATAATAAACAGAAGCATATACCAATGGAAAGATGAGCAAATGAAATCAACAGGCAATTCACAAAATTAATATATAAAAGCTGTATCAGCCAGGGGACAACCAGAGAAACAGAACCAGTAGGAGACTCTTAATAAAGGATTTATTACAAGGAGCATAGGTGATTGTGGGGCTGGCTAGGCAGATCCAAAATCCCTGGGCAGGCTGTTGGGAAGGACCAGAGCTCTCCAGCTTGGGCAGAGACAGCTGTCCACAGGCAGAATTTCTTCTTCACCTGACAGCCCCAGCCCTGCTCCTAAGGCCCTTCATCTGATTGGATCAGGCTCACCCAGGTTCTCTAGGGTAATCTGTCTTACATCAAATCAACTGATTATCGACTCTTATCACAGCTACAAAGTACCTTCACCCCAGCACTTAGATGAGTGTTGGATGGAGTTCCTGGGGACGGTAGCCTAACCATATTGACACGTCAAAGAGACCATCACAATGTTCGACCCCACCAGTAATCTAAGAGAGAAACAGTAATTAAAAAAATGCATTGTTTTCAGCAAATAAAGCCCAAATAGTCTTAAAATATTAAAACTCAGCATTAACCTGAGGATAAAGCAGAAGACACCATCACTGGGTACCACAAGTTATAAGCCCTTCTTTTTTCCCGAGCTTCCTGATATCTCAGGGGTCCTAAAATTCTAGAAAGAAGTTTCATGTGCAAGAAGAGAGGAAGTTGAAGTTGATGAGGAAGTTGAAGACAATGTTTCTTGGAAAATGTCCACAATATATCAAGTAAAAGAATAAGTTAATAAATATACCATCACACTTATTTTGGGGCAGCAATGGATAAGAAGGATAGAAGTATATACATAAAATTTTGACAGTCATTATTGCTGAATGATAGCTCAATGGGCACATTTTTATTGGTGATTTTAGAGATCTATAATTTCTACAATAAACATGCGCTGGTTTGGAAGTTAGGCATGTAACCGAGTCCAAACTCATTCTGCTCCCAGCACAATTTGCAAGTAAGTCAAGAGGCAGGACGTTGGGGTGAGAAAAACAACTTCATTCAGAAAACAAACAAACCAAGGATCCCAAGGAGCCATCCCCCTGGGGAACATAATTAGAGCTGCTTTTATGTTAGCAAAAGAGGGACGCATTAGAGGGTTGGAGTCAAAAGGTGACAGCCATCTGTAAACATCTGAGGAAGATGGTGTAACTTCTTTGTCCTTTGTCAACTGATCTTTGCGCCCAGGAATCTGGTCACGTTGTTCCTGCACATCTTAAACCCAGAGTCACAGCTGTATGTTCTTCCGTATCTCCTTGGATGAGGAAGGGTTTGGGTTAAAAAGCAGCTTTTTTGCAAATCTCAGTTGTAAGCAAAATTCCTTTGAAGATTAACAAGGCTATGTGTGGGGCTAAGCAGAGTGTGTCAGCTGTAGGTCCCAGCAGCGACAAGAACAGAAGCATCATGGAGTCGGACATGCCAAGTTTCTACCTGTTGACTGAAGTTTGGCCTGTTATGACATTGAGGCATTTTTAACACCAGGAGATAGACTCTTGAATTTATAAGGTGAGGATTACCATCCATTCAAGTATTGAATCACTCAACCATTCATTCATTCAACAAATACATACTATCCTCTTACTTTATGATAATCACTGTGGAGGACAATGAAAATACAATAGTAAGTAAGACAAACTTAGTCCCAGCCTTTATGGGCTTAGTGGGGAAAAGGAAAAATAATTTAAAAATCATACAAATACATGTATAGTTTATAATCCATGATAAGTATACCAAAGAGATAGTGCTGAGTGTCCATGGGAGGAATCCAATATTTATATTAAATTTTTCATGATTATCTTATCAAAATAGATTCTTGTCTGTATGTCTCCGTGTATGTGTGCGTGTTGTGTGTGTGTCTCTATGTGTTCTGTATGTGTGTTTGCGTGTGAATGCATGTGTGCTGTGTGCTGCCACCAATATCAACATCTTGAATCACTACTCCAAAACTAAGAGGATGGAATTCTAAAGAAGAATATCTAAAAAAAAAGCCTGAAAGACCAAAAACTCTTCAAAAGAGATATTAAAAAAAAAATTAAACTATTGCATAATGAATCCTAAATAAGGGACCGAAAGCTCTGGTGGGTGCACCCATGTGGATATACAGGTTTCTGCTATGCCCATATCATTCGTGCATTTTCCCCCCAGAATCTGAAAGATAGATCTAACAAGCTCTGCTTAAATACCGGCTAAGACTGTAGTTTCCGGGGATGGAAAGGTGACATGACTTATTCCCTGTTATCATCGGTCTCCCATTAGGGCGGCCTCAGCCAGGAGTGTGGATAGATCAACATGCCAGGACGGAGGCTCGGTGATAATTCAGGCTGGGGATCAGTTGAAACCAGTGCTCAAACAATTGGGAGAATACGGCTGTGCGCGTAGATTCTCGTTACAATGTAGGGAAAGCAAGAAGAAAAGTAGGTTTTGCACTCTGACATATGAATCAAACCACCCAACGGGGGACTTGCCAACTAAACTAGTCCAGTTTTATTTTTTCCCTCAAGGTGAGACTGAGCGATGTTCCTTTTGGATGTATTTGAAATAAGATGGCGAAGAAGGTCCGTGCACAATCAGGTACGACAGATCTCGTGCTTGGAGATTTCCGCATATGTGGCCACAGGGATTTGCTTCCTGCTGTCCTTCCAGGTGCAGGCTGTGTGCCTTATTCCTGCCCCCATGGTGATAGCACAGGGAGAGACCACATTCCTTAACATGAGAGTGAAACTAGGTTTATGGACCAACTACGACTTTCTTGCCACTGTAGACTTGCCTCTGCACTATCACTTTAATGATTAAGTAAACTCCTAGTAATTTTCTGAAATTTTGCACTTCCATCTGCATTAGACAGAATTCTAAAATGACTCCCCGAATTCCCATGCTTTGGTGTGTATACCCAGCATAACATCCTCTCCTTAAGTGTTGGTGGGCCTGACATAAGCAGGCGGACCCTCCGAAAAGGCGCTCTAAAGTCAGAGATGGAAGAAGTCTGAGAGATTTAAAGCAGCAACGGATGCTCCCTGTTAGCTTCGAATAAACACCTGTCCTGTGGGGGAATGGACCCCACGGCGAGGAGCCCTGGATGCTGAGGATCCCAGTGCCCCATCCTCAATGGACTAAATGCTCCCAGATGGCAGTGGGCCTCGGAGGAGACCCCAGCCCCGACGGACTGCTGCCTTGCTTGCGGGTTCGTGAGACCCTGAGTGGAGGAACCAGCTCAAACATACAGATCCCCCCTCCCCCGCTGACCTAAGGAAACTGATAGATAATACACATGTGTTGTTTTCAGTGGCTAAGTAAGCCACAATTGGTTGCAATAGAAAACAGTACACCCCCTGCACTCCATTTCTTAATTCTATTAGATGGACTATTTCTTCTTTCATTGTCCCGCTGTCACCGTGACGTGTCCAAAGACTGCTTACTTGAGTACAACGAAATGCAGGTATCATCCCCAGTGACAAATCTGGTTCAACAATTGAAAGACTAATATTCAAACTGAGATCATTTCTTTGAGTTGAATCTCATCGCTCCAGACGAGGAATGTTCCAGGAGTTAGATTCTAGACCTCGGCTCTCCGAGTAATAGGAGAGAAGTCACAATACAGATTTCTTACTCTTCACCACTGGTCACGCTCAGCTCCTCACTACATTTTCTCATCTAACCACCCCAACAACCGTGCAAGCTGGGAGACACTACGTGATCTTAATTTATAGGTGACAAAACCAAAAGTTCGAAAAAGTTAACTTGCCAAGGGCACACAGCTAGCAAGGGGGGAAGCCCCAGAATAAAGCTTCTTCATCCCTTCTCCCCCAGCTCCGTTTACAAGAGACAGGCTGTGCCTCTTTCCGTCCTAGAGCCAAACACTCTTCCCTGGAAAGTAAACACATCATCACAGCAAATGCCTCTTGCCTGACTAAGCAGATGTTGACAACTCTTTCATTTTTCCCTCCATGTCCTCTTTAGTAAGATCCCGATCTCTGGTTTCTTGAAATGATTCTATGTTACTATTTTGTAACATATTTACTTAGTTGTAGTTTAAAAAAAAAAAAAAAAAAGGACAGAAAGTCACAAACTGCAGCTGTTTGTGGGAATTTGCAAGGGCAGAGGCTCAGGGCGGGCTGTCTGTTTTGCTTGTCTGGGCTCCTCTGCTCAGCTCAGACACATTTTCTTGACTTCCCAGTTTCCTTCCGAAGCAGAGTCAAGCACTGTATCACTTTCCAACATCGATAAAGCAAGTCTAATTTTCCTAAGTTGATGAGGTCCTGATAGATCTGATGACCTTTTGTTGGAATGTCATTTACAAGTATGATTAAATTATTCTCCATGGCTGAACTGATACCTACAGCAGATATATCTTCCTCCAGAGGCCGCAGAAAAATCTACTGCTTTACCCTCGTGTGCATTACAGCGATTTTTGTAGGCAGACTTCAGATTTTCAGTTTGGGGTTTGAAAAGGTGACCCTGGAGATGATGACTTTTTTTTTTTAATCTGTTTTAGCTGATATTTTTTCTCCGATCTGATTAACTAGGACTATATGACTATACCTGAAAAGGCAATTTACTTACCTAATCTGTTAGGGGAAACAGGAAAAAATAAAAAGAATGCCAGGCAAATTTCTTGGACTATGTTTTCTTCAGAAGTGAGGAAATTCATGGACATTTAGAACTTTTTCTCTTTGCTACATCAAACGTTGTATTTGCCTTATCTTATGTGATCTGCCAATAGCACATGAGGTATAAACTTTGCCTTTAGTTTGTATTTTGAGGACATAAAGTATGTCAAAGGCTGTTCAGGTATCTGGGGAAAGAGCAGATCCTGCCCTCATTGAATTTATCCTGATTTGAAGAAACTGAAGCAAAGATAATTAAGTGTCCACATTTTGTGCCTGGAATATAGTATCTGTTCAATAAATGTCAAATGTATAGAATAGAAAAAAGGTTGAGCTGGGTCTGCCTGTCTGTTCTCTGCCTCATGAAAAAAGGGATGAAGAGAAGTAAGAGAATCATTATGTACAAGATTCCTCAAAACGCTAAAAATAGAACAGCCCCTGCATCCATCAGCGGAGATGAGTGGATAAAGAAAATGTGGCATATAGAGACAATGGACTATTCTTCAGCTATGAAAAAGAATGAAATCCTGCCATTTGCAAAAACACAGATGGACCTTGAGGGCATAGGCTAAGTGAGAGAAGTCAGACAGAGAAAGGTAAATACTGTATGATCTCACTTATATGTGGAATTTAAAAAAAAAAAAAAGCCAAACTCCTAGAAAAAGAGATCAGATAGGCAGTTGAGAGAGGTGAGGGGAATTGGATGTTGCTGTGCTAATGGTACAAACCTCACGGATTCATGTTCCTTCATTCCAAAGTACACTGTTTGCTGGTTCTCTCAGAGCAAATTTTGGAGAGGTGAACTTTCTTAACTTGAATAGATCTGAAAATTCCTTTTTGCCTGAGTACCTTTTTTATTATTTTTATTTTTTTAATTGTATGTATTTATTTGAGAGAGGGAGGGGCAGTGGGAGAGGGAGAAACAGACTCCCCAGCTGAGCAAGGAACCCCACACAGGCCTCAATCCCAGCACCCTGTACCTTTTTTAAAAATTAACTATTTTTTTTATGTATACAAACATAGAGAAATAGCAGAAATCATAATTATGTAGCTCGGTATATTTTTGCAAATAATTATATTAAAAAGAGCAACAATATTGACCATCAACACCAAGTAATGGAAACTTACCAGCATCCCAGAAGCCCCCATTGTGTATTTCTCTCCTTGCCCCAAAGATCACATTTATCGTGATTTCTTTGAACTTCGAATAAATGGAATAATATCATTTTAACATATTCTTTAGATCCTTCTAAATTGTTTTAGTATCTTAAGTCTTAAGGGGGCACAAATTCTCCCCTAAGTTGTCTGTCGAGTGTTCCTCATGGTGGAGCAAATCCTTATGCATTTTTTTTTTAATGAACTTCCTTTTGGTACACGCATCTATTATTTTTCCTTTTGGATTCCCAGGAGTCCTGGTTTTGGAAGAGTCCATAAAGAAGAGTTTTGTGTGAGGGGGGTAGGGAGAGGGTGGTTGGGTTATGGACATTGGGGAAGGTATGTGGTATGGTGAGTGCTGTGATATGTTAATAAAAAGCAAAAATTAAAAAAAGAAGAAGAAGAAGAAGAGTTTTGTGTGTGCTTTGACTTGCACTGATCACTAGGAATGGTCTTGGGTTGTATTAGCGGATCAGGTTTTAGATTCCTAGCCTGAAGTTAGGAAAATCTCAGATTCCACACCCGTGCATCTTACTTGAGATAAAAACTTACATACTTCTGGAAGATCCCAGTACTTTCTGTAACTTGCCCTACATAAAACTTTTTGAAATCAAAGGAAATCTCTTTTTTTCTAAATTCCAACCATACTGTATATGCTGATAGAGCTATATCAGGGTTTAGCTCACAAATAACCTAAAGACCCACATGTTACATAGTTTTAGTCTCAGCACATGAACATATCTTTTGCTCATCCCACTAACTGGGATCCAAATGCCTAGAAGGATAGAATGTATTCTACAAATATATACAAATACAAATATAATCTATTGAGTTTCCCTTTGGTCAGGCATACTGAATCCAATTTCCTCTCCTTGGTTTCTTGACCCCTCCTGTCTTTCACCAGTATTTCTTTCTGCTCCCGAATCCACATGTTTTCCTTAGGCTATGATCATTACAGTCCTTTTCCTTCTTGCTCATCTCGCCCTTTGCCTTTCCCAATGATAGTCCCACCTCTGCAGAGCTCTCTTGAATGGTTTGAATGTCCCACTGATGCCGAAGGAGCAAGCACCAGGCTTTTCTTAGCAGCTTGTACAGGTGTGGGTGGGTGGGGAGGGGGGTGAGGCTTAAAATCTATTAGCAGTCAGAGTTCAACACAGTGGAAAAGAATCCTCAGGACAGACCGTTGTTTTATAATTCTTTGTAGCTACCATTCTGCTTACCACCACACTAAATTCTTTGTAATTTACTCAGTGAAGTCTTCCAGATTGACTATATGGATTAGGAATCTGATTTTTTTTTTCCTAATGTCTGAAGAAAACTCTAAGAGACTAAGTCCTTTGTGGGATTGTTAAGCTCAATCACTCCACCCAAAGTGCGATGATTTTGGAAAACCAAGCTGATACACGCTGAGTCCTTGTAGCTCTGTGAGAGTTGCCAGTCCTCTACCTCAGTTGTCCGAAATACACCTCCTTCTGTAATTAGTCTTGCATCTCTGCTCCTAAGGGAGGTTTCGTTCTGTCTGTTCATTGCCTTCTAACTCTTACTTCTTTTGGCAATATCTAAGATTAGGTCAGCAGTATGTGTTCCATCATACTTTGTGATCTTGTCCCCTGGGACCTCAGATGAATTGTGAGTTCAGCAATCACTCTCTTTCCTGCTACTTCCCCATCAGTATCCCTTGGTGGCTCTGTGCCATTGCTTATTATCCTTTAGGTTAGGAAGGAGAAAGAGGAAATGTATCAAAGCTATTTCCTCCCCCAACGCCAAACTGGAAAATGTATATTTTATACTTCCTCAAGCTTGCCTTGACAGTCACATATTACAGGCTACATGAGCTATCTATGAGATCCTTAGAAATCTGGCTAACTGTAGTAACATAAATTAACATGAATTTTACCACCAGACAGAGTGGAAATGGATTTTAGAATGTCAATTAAGCATTTGTCACCATTAATGCATTCATATAAGTATCTAGCTTAACAAAAACAAGACATTTATTTATATGTTTGGAGGTGCACACACTGCTATGATCAGAATGTTTGCATCTCCTTCCAGTTCATACGTTGAAACCTAACCCCTAAGGTGATGGCATTAAGAGTTGGGGCCTTTAAAGAAGTTGCTGTGGCTGATATCATTGCCTATGTTCTCCTCTAGGATTCTGATGGATTCTGATGGATCTTTTATCCATTATGAGTTTATCTTTGTGTACGGTGTAAGAGAATGGTCGAGTTTCATTCTTCCGCATATAGCTGTCCAGTTTTCCCAGCACCATTTATTGAAGAGACTGTCTTTTTTCCACTGTATATTTTTTCCTGTTTTGTCAAAGATTAATTGACGATAGAGTTGAGGGTCCATATCTGGACTCTCTACTCTGTTCCACTGGTCTATGTGTCTGTTTTTATGCCAGTACCATGCTGTCTTGGTGATCACGGCTTTGTAGTAAAGCTTGAAATCAGGTAACGTGATGCCCCCAGTTTTATTTTTGTTTTTCAACATTTACTTAGCACTTTGCGGTCTCTTCTGATTCCATACAAATTTTAGGATTATTTGCTCCAGCTCTTTGAAAAATACCAGTGCAATTTTGATCGGAATGGCATTAAAAGTATAGATTGCCCTAGGCAGTATAGACATTTTAACAATGTTTATTCTTCCGATCCAAGAGCATGGAATGGTCTTCCATCTTTTAGTGTCTTCTTCAATTTCTTTCATGAGTGTTCTGTAGTTCCTCGAGTACAGTTCCTTTACCTCTTTGGTGAGGTTTATTCCCAGGTATCTTATGGTTCTTGGTGCTATAGTAAATGGAATCGATTCTCTAATTTCCCTTTCTGTATTTTCATTGTTAGTGTAGAAGAAAGCCACTGATTTCTGTACGTTGACTTTGTATCCTGCCACGTTACTGAATTGCTGTATGAGTTCTAGTAGTTTGGGGGTGGAGTCTTTTGGGTTTTCCATATAAAGAATCATGTCATCTGCGAAGAGAGAGAGTTTGACTTCTTCATTGCCAATTTGGATACCTTTTATTTCTCTTTGTTGTCTGATTGCTGTTGCTAGGACTTCTAATACGATGTTGAACAAGAGTGGTGAGAGTGGGCATCCTTGTCGTGTTCCTGATCTCAACGGGAAGGCTGCAAGCTATGTCTCCAAAGGCAAAGGGAACAAAAGTGAAGATGAACTTTTGGGACTTCATCAAGATCAAAAGCTTCTGCACAGCAAAGGAAACAGTCAACAAAACAAAGAGGCAACCCACAGAATGGGAGAAGATATTTGCAAATGACAGTACAGACAAAAGGTTGATATCCAGGATCTATAAAGAACTCCTGAAACTCAACACACACAAAACAGACAATCATATCAAAAAATGGGCAGAAGACATGAACAGACACTTCTCCAATGAAGACATACACATGAAAAAATGTTCATCATCACTAGCCATCAGGGAGATTCAAATTAAAAGCACATTGAGATACCACCTTACACCACTTAGAATGGCCAAAATGAGCAAGACAGGAAATGACATGTGTTGGAGAGGATGTGGAGAAAGGGGAACCCTCTTACACTGTTGGTGGGAATGCAAGTTGGTGTAGCCACTTTGGAGAACAGTGGGGAGATTCCTCAAGAAATTAAAAATAGAGCTTCCCTATGACCCTGCCATTGCACTCCTGGGTATTTACCCCAAAGAGACAGATGTAGTGAAAAGAAGGGCCATCTGTACCCCAATGTTTATAGCAGCAATGGCCACGGTCGCCAAACTGTGGAAAGAACCAAGATGCCCTTCAACGGACGAACGGATAAGGAAGATGTGGTCCATATACACTATGGAGTATTATGCCTCCATCAAAAAGGATGAATACCCAACTTTTGTAGCAACATGGATGGGACTGGAAGAGATGAAGCTGAGTGAAATTAGTCAAGCAGAGAGAGCCAATTATCATATGGTTTCACTTATTTGTGGAGCATAACAAATAGTATGCAGGACAAGGGGACATGGAGAGGAGAAGGGAGTTGAGGGAAATTGGAAGGGGAGGTGAACCATGAGAGACTATGGACTCTGAAAAACAATCTGAGGGTTTTGAAGGGGCAGGGGGTGGGAGGTTGGGGGATCCAGGTGGTGGGTATTGGAGAGGGCACGGATTGCATGGAGCACTGGGTGTGGTGCAAAAATAATGAATACTGTTACGCTAAAAAAATTAAAAAATAAAAAAAAATTTAGAAAAAGAAAATAAAAAGAAATTAAATAAAATTTAAATAAAATACCTTAAAAAAAAAAAGAGTTGGGGCCTTTAGGATTCAAGCCCTTATTAAAGCTGCCCAAGAAAGCTGCCTAGCCCTTTCTACCGGGTGAGGCTACAGCAAAAACATGGCTGTCTAGGAGGAAGTAGTTTTTCTTCAGACACTGAATCTGCCAGCTCTTTGATTTTGGACTTCCTAGCCTCCAGAGCCAGGAGAAGTAAATTTCTGTTGTTTGTAAACTATCCAACTATGGTATTCTGTTATAGCAGCTAGAACCAACTAAGATAAACATACATATGCTCTACATGTTGGTTTTTGTTTTTGTTTTTGTTTTAAGATTTACTTATTTATTTGAGAGAGAGAGAGAGAGAGGGAAATGAGAGTAGGGGGTAGGACAGAATGAGAGGGAGAGAGAATCTTAAGCAGACTCCATGCCCAGTGCAGAGCCCTATGTGGGGCTCGATCTCACAACCCTGAGATCATGACCTCAGCCAAAACCAAGAGCTGGACACTTAACTGACTGAGCCACCCAGGCACCTCAAAATATGTTGGTTTTATGTAAATATACTTAAAGCAATTAATTACACCTAGGGTAGAGATAGGGCCCTAACTCTTAAACAGAATCCTTACTCAAGAAAATACACTCACTGACTTTCTTCTCAACCTTGAAAGCTTCAGTCAATTTCATTTAGTCATGAAAAAAATAATGTGAGTGGTAATCTAAAAATTCTGGCCAAATAAACATTGGGATAATGACATTATTAACTCTGATAATCTCAGACACTTCTTTGGCAGGCACAACCTCCCTGAAAGATTGGGTCAGCTTTTAAAATCCTGGTACTTCACCATGGAAAGAAATGTACTCTGTGTACTTCCCCAAGTACACCAAGGCTTAGATTATTTCAGTTGATTGTTTTTAAGGGGAAAAAATCATAATAATAAAGCATTTTTTCCCCCGGCTCCTCACACCAAAAGATCTTAGCAAAAAATAAATTTGGATATTTTAATTACTCTGTTTTGGTTTAGAGCTCTCTAATTGTAATTAATCACAAAATAAACTTATAGAACATAATTTAATTTCCAAAGTCATGCACTAAGCATCTTTGATTTTTCATGAGTTTGCCAATTGAAGTTCGTTCTTCTCATCAAAGATTCCTCTTGTATAAACAATTTATCTTACCCTGGTGGCCTCTTGATCACAGCTAGCAATTTGGCTCTAAAGTTTCAAAACTCGTTTTTAACAGAAAAAGAAAATACACGTGTTACTCCTAATTGATGTTGTCAGCTGTCAACCTACCAATGATTGACATATTTCATTTTCTCCAATTCAAGAAAGCTACTTCCTAATGTCTAAAAATTGGTTCTGAATAGTACCTATGGTGTTGTCCTATTCTTTTATTCAAAGGCGGGTATAGCTCTATCCAGAGATATGACTTTGTCCGTATCTAAGTATGTGCTTATATCTCTATATCTCTCTATGGACACAATTATAGGAATGGCTACTGGTGCCTATGTCTGGGGAACAGTGTTACAAGAGGCTTGTTTCATGTTTTATATCCATATTGTTTGAGGAATTCACAGTCATGTTTATGATAGATAAATCTCAGTCTACAAACCCAGGTGTATGAAAAGAAATCTTTTCTGAGTGTATCTTATCTCTACAAGGGGGACACCCCTCTTGTTGAAGCAGCAGCTGGAGAGCAAGACAGCAATCAAGATTTCTTCACTTCCTTCCTTCCATCTTGGTGTTTGCAGACACACTCGTTCCCATCTGGCCTTTCTGTGCTGGTCCATGCAACTCCAGTTCTCTCTCCTCCTCCTGACTGCGAGGCCCCTTCGTGCCCTCTGGATCATCAGTTTTTTTCTGCTCTCAGACATGCGTGAGAAGTCCTCCATGCTCTGCCTGCTCTGTCAGATAGTAAGACCTGCCGGGAAAAGTCTGGAAAGCAGATATTGCTGACAATATCCATCTGCCAGGGGGCGAGGCAGCTACTTCCAAGGGCCTACTCAAGGATGGATTCTTGGAACTGGCTCTAGTTGAGCAGAAGTTCTCCTCGCTGTCTCCATCATAGGAGTGTAAATTTAAAGTAGGACAAGATCAAATTCACTGAAGAACTGATCAGTCATCACATCTGGGCGAGGACTACTGGGCAGGATTAGCGCCATTCTTGGTTTTCTCCATCCTTTGTTAGGTTCCATTTAAGGCCCAACATCTGTGGGAAAGAGGCTAAGAGCCCATGCTGGGATCATGGAAGACTAAGGAAGATCAGGTTATCTTTCTTGCCAATTTCACCAATAATTCTCTAAAAGGAAGTTGCACTATAAGGGAGTCCCCCAAAAAGTGGGACGTGGGGATGGTGTGTGGATGAGGATACTGAGAAACCAGGAAATCCCAAAAGCCTCAGAATGTTTTTGTGGCACAGGAAGAGCATTCTACTATTTTACTTGCTAAACAATCTTCACAGTTTCTTACCATTTTATTAATATCCACAACTAGGATCTCACTGTAGTTCCACTCAGTATACACCATTTTGAGAAAGAAATCTGCATTCTAATGCAGTAGACTCCACACACAGTGAAATTTCTTCTCTAAGAATAATGTCAACTTATTTCCCACCCTCCCCCAAATCTCATGTAAGATGTTGATAAGTAGAATTTAAAAAATTAAAAATGAGCAGACATCTGGATCCTTCCCAAGGAGTTTTATTTATGCACCTGTCCAAAGCTCTTCCAGGACAACAGCAGACAGATAGCAGAGGGCTTGGCGGTGAGGTAGAAGAGTACAGAGTTAGCAGGAAACACCTGACTTTGACTTGTGTCTTTATTCATCACGAATTATATGGCTTGGGCTACTTATTAATACTGCCAAAGCCCCTTTTCTTATCTTTTAAGCAGGAAAATAATACGACGACATTGGTTTATGTCTGAACAAATAACGTTAAAGTCTGCAAGAAGGAAGTGCTTAATTAACAATACATCTATTGCTTATCACTAACACCGGTGTTCTAAAGCCAATCCTTCTCACCAATTTAGCGTTTATGCCAAAGAAAATTGACCACGGGGGTTGAGAAATAGACATTCTAAACTCTGACTTGCCCTTCAAATGAGTTGCCCTCCCTCACCTTACAGTTGTTTCTTTTTTCCATAAGGTAACTCTAAATTATATTTGCATGTCTTGTCATAAAATTACATTTTGCAAAGTCGTATTTTGCTTAGATTTTAGTTTTACGTTAGGTGGCTTGAGGGGGAGTGGGGCCTCAAACAGAATAAGCCTGGTTTTACAACCATTCCAAACAACTCTTCATGATAACAATGATGGTATGACATTTATAATCTCCGAATGGCATTTGTCCATTTGATTAAGGAATGGAGGCTTTCTAAAAATTTCCACTTTGCATTCCCACCATCTTTTCTTTGCCACAATCTCCTGTTCCAAAACTCACCATTCAGTTTATTTATTTTCCAAAATAAACACATCATTTGAAGATTATAAAGCTCTTTGGAATTGGCAGTAAGTCTTTGCATTGGAAAAGCTTTCTATGTAATTATATTGTTGATTTAAAACATGGGTACCTCTCCCATTTCAGAAATGCTGTCTCATCTAAAGGATGGCTTGGAGTCCAGGGAAACATAATTAGAGAGGAATTACCCACAACATTATCTTTGCTCTGTGATTTACATTAATATTAAATGTCACCATGCATGTTGCCTACCCTGAGGTTCTTTGCTCCATTAGGGGGTGGAAATTGCATTATAAATGCAGGTCTGACACTAGACATAGTAAGGATTTTTTTTTTAAGATTTCATTTATTTATTTGAGAGAGGAAGAGAGAGTGCAAGAGGAAGAGGGACAAGCAGACTTTGCACTGAGCACAGAGCCCGATGCGGGGCTCAGTCCCACAACCCTGAGATCACAACCTGAGCCAAGACCAAGAGTTGGATGCCCAACCAACTGAACCATGCAGGTGCTCCAAGGATTTTTTTTTAAAGAGCAGTCTAAAGTCAAATCTTGTCCAAGCAGCTAGTTAAGGGCTGACTATATTGTCTGATAAAAGTGCAGAGATAAAAGCAAGAAGCAATCAAAACTTGGGAATGAGGCAGGTGTCAACATCTGTACTTATGCTACCTTAATATTTTTCAGTCTTAAAATGGATGAGAATTGAATTTTAATCATATGCTTAGCATGTTTTAGCATGTCTATCCTTACTGTATAAAATAAATAAGTTCACAGCGTAGATTTATAACAAGGTGTCTGACAACAAAGCGATTCCATAACAAATATATTGAGTAGACATCAGTGAAAATGAAAGACGTCAGGCACTGCCATGATGTCTTCCTGGTCTGGGAGCCAGAGGACCACCCACACCCAGCGTGGCATTCAGAGTCCACCTTGAAGCCATGTCGTCACCACACAAGACCCTCTGATGATCAGGCTTAGTTTATTTGTGAAATGCATGTGGCTGTGCGTTTCCTTTGTAACTGTAGGTTTAAAAGGATTTAAAAGATTTCAGCTTCAAAAGTCAAACAGGTACTTGACTTGGGTTAGGTTTTTTTTTTTTTTTTTTTTTTTTTTCGTTTGCTTGTTTTTTAATAAAGCAACCTGGGTCGGGAAAATTGAATATTTTCTCTGTGGGTAGCTTGATAACAGACTCAGTTGCCCAGATGATGGGGGCTGTTTCTACACTGGCAGAAAAAAATTGTGAAAAATATTCTTGACTGTTGGGGTTTTCTCCCACTAAGAAAGTAATCACAATGAGTTTCTTTTTCCTCTTTTCTCTTCTTCTTTACTGCTCATATTCTTTTAAGAACTTATTTATTTTGCCTGGGTCTGTGACCAGTTATTCATAGGTCAGATTGCCCCTTAAATCCTCACTACAGAGCCGACAACATATTTGAGACATTTCTTGTCCTTAGGAATTAAAATATTATCCAAAATAGGTGATGAAAGAAATAAATGGAGGTCTGGATAGTGAAGGAGAGAATCTTAAGGTAACGGCAAGGGAGGGATATAGTCTGTTAAACCAAAACTAGCATTTCTAAATTACAGCAGACTTTTCACCATGACTTAAGAATAGAGGGTATATGGATGAATTATTTCCTTTAAAAATGTTCAAAATAAACTCGGGAGAGCTACAATCTCGGACCATCAAGTTTTAACTGATTAAAGACACCGGTTTATCCCCCCCCCCCCCCCCACGTCTTTATATATATCACAATATCCTTCTTTTCATTTTTAATCTTCTATGTGTACTTTAATATAATTTTCTTAGCGGTAAACTAATCACATCAGTGACTGACCAGGTTTACTACTACCCATGTGTTTGCAAATGATCTTTATTGATGTCACAAGAGAGGGGGAATATTTTTTAAACTTTTCCTCCAATTTGGAGGTCAAGATTGGAAAAAAATCTAATTGTGGAATAGAAGTAAACAAGGGATTCCTTTGGCTTCTCAGGGTGCATGTCACTCTTCACACGTATAGATGTGGGGAATCAGAACGATCTGGGAGAGAAACACAAAGCCCCCTTTGCAGTTTACCAGCATTGCATCCATGACGAGCACCTACAGAAAGGCAACCGGGGACCCACCTGAAGTTCAAGGCAGTTCAAGGCCATCTGAACCTACAGCTGCCTGCAAAATGGAACCTGATGACAGGCGCCTGTGTGGCTCCAACAGTTACGCATCCGACTCTGGATTTCGGCTCAGGTCATGATCCCAGAATCCTGAAATCAAGCTCCATGTCTGGCTCCAGGCTGGGCATGAAATCTGCTTTAAATCCTCTCTCTCCCTCTCTCTCTCTGCCCCTCTTCCCCCCCGAAAAACAAAAACAAAACAACAACAACAATAAAAAAAACCCCAAAAGGAATCTGTTGAGGTGTTTTTTTCTCTCCTTCTTTCAGAGGTCTTCTAAGGTGACAGCTAGAGAGAATATGGCACTTCGATGTAGGGAAGCAGTGACAGGGCTAGTATGTATTGTTTCAAAGCAGCGTCAATGTCACTTTGATTGGGCTGTTGGTTCTGAAGGCCACTGTCACTTGGATTTGGATTGGCTACTGAATCACCCCTCTATTGTTGACTTGTGTATTGTTATAGAGCTGATAAAAATGTGTGGGTTGGTTACAAGTTCGAAGGAGCTTCACGCAGCCCCACAGCACAATCCTACGTGCTCTCTGCAGTCATTCATTTTCCGAGTATCAGGATGTGAAAAACCTCTCTGTATACAATTGAAAATAGTTTGTGCCCAAGGACCTGGGCTTTTTTCTCTATTCCATGCTTCTGTTTAAAACATTCAGTGATTTTTAATGTTATTTTTTATAAGAAAAAAAACGCATTCATCACTTCAAGGGAAAAAATGTATAAGGAAACATTTTGACATGTCTGGAAAGCATCACGAATGATGACGGGGTTTACGAATGATGACGGGGTTTTGATTAAGGGTCCTCCAGTTCGTTTCATAGCCACACTGAGGTACAGAAGACCAACACACTTATGCTGCTGGTATAGTCCTCACCTTTTCTTTTATGCTTTTCAGGCAATAAAATTCAATAAATACTTACCAAGCATCCTTTCATTAAACACTATCTACTTAGACAGGTTAAACCAAAATTTAAATTAATCTTATCCATCCTGCGAGAGCTTCTTCAGTCATGTACTCCAGACAGGTCTGCTGCTAGACAGAAGGGAAATTGCTAAAATGAATTAATGCGTGATCTTCCAGGTTTGAATTATGTCTCCTAGAAAATACCCTAAGGAAGATATTGTGGGTCATCGGGAGAGAACTGTATGTTATTTGTTACTTACTGTATTCAAACTCTGAAAAATGTTTTCTCTATAATTCTCTGCGGCTAAGAGTTTGCATTCCTCCACAGAGACACAGACACGGATAAGACAATACTTACAGTCCTAGTCCTAGTCGTGGTCAGAGACCTATTTATAGTTGTACATGTCTCTCTGTTAAGAGCCAGAATGACGGTTAGCTCATCCATATGTCAGACTCTCTCCTGAATTGCCACCCAAGGTCATTTCCCTTTTATAGGAAGGTAACATAACTGTGAACTTTCCTTTCGAGCATGTGTTTTCAATACAATGGTTTCCAGAAGCCAGCTACGAAGGTAGACTTTCATTCTGTAGATCAACTGACTCTCCCTGATGCCTGTCCTTCACCTGCATTCTAGAGCACCTTCTCCTGTCTTCCCTCCTTCTCCACTGACTGCTAGTCCCCCTTGACCTTGTGGACGATGTGTTCTCTCCCTAACCTGTCGTGTTAGTGGACCCCAGCACTCTCTCTGCAGACTCATTCTCTATGGTCATTCCCAACAGGATATTATCCAGTCTCAGAACTTTAATATAATCCACACATTCCCTAAGTTATATTTCTGGCCTGGACTTTCTCCCCTAGAACTTCTATCCAGCTGTCTACTCAAGAAGATTTCCACTTGCTCACTTTTATATTTAACATGTGAAAAAATGAAACTCCTGGTCTTTCTCCCCAAATCTGTGCCTCCTTTTGTCTTCCCAAATCAGTAAGGCCAACCCATCTTCCCAGTTGCTTTAGCACACACACACAGAATTTTTTCCTCTGTCCCATACCCAATCCTGCCAGCTCTGTTTTCAAATCATGGTCATCCTCCACGGTGAAACCATCACACTCTCTCTGGGATGACTGAAAAAGCCAACCAACGGGTCCTACCTTTTCTCCCTCCAATGCTCAGAGGGAAACAACAGATCCGTTGAAAATATAAATCCAATCAAGTCACCACATCACCCAGTGGAAAGGACCTTGTGACAATGGACCAGATATCCAAGCTTGGTGGTACCTCAGTGGCGTCTTAGAGACACAAAAATACCTTCTCTCTCTGTTTCCGTGTTTGGCTGTCTCTCCCCCTGTCTTCCACTCTCTTTCAAAAAAGAGAAAGATTCTAAATGATTCTGAAATTTGGAGAGGTTCAGATGTCAAATACTTGAGTCTCTTCATAAATACCCCGGATGATTTTCCCTTTGAGTATGTGACCCTCCTGGGTCAGAATCTGCTACCAGAGAATGGAAATAAGCATTTCCACTTTTATTTAGAAACAATAGAGCATAGCAGTTAAAATCCAAATTAGTCATGGCCCAGACACTTACTAGCTGTGACTTACCTGTCAGTACATAGGAATAATTATGGATTTACCTCATGAGTTTGTTGGTAGATAAATGCATGAATTCATGCAAAGTACCCAAAAATGTATTCAACACATAGTAAGCACAGAATAAATATTATCTTTTTAGATCCAGAGCTATTAACCCCGATTCCTCTGTAAGGAAGTTCATATAGACATTTTAGATACTACTTTTAGCTATTCATTTAATAAAATGCCTATGGAATACAAAATACTGAAGATTCAAAGATAAATATTACAGTCTCTTCCCTCCAGAGGAGAGGCGTGTAACACACAAATAATCATAAATATAAATGGCAATAATTACTGCAACATTTGAAGTCCAATGAATTAAAATTAATTTTAAAAACATGATTTGGCCTATTGATAATAGATTAGTTCATACTGACTCCATTTTATAGCTTTCACATTAGTAACTATACTTAAGAGTAAAATCATTAAACCATGGATGATAACACATATTATTGAGGTGATTTGGAAGCAGAAACAGTAGATAGCTCAGGAAAGATGCATGTGAGCCTGAGCTAGAAAGGAAATGTCAAAGTTAAGAATGAAAAATGACATTGATTTATTAATTTTTAGATGACTAAGAAAATCAATTGATTGAACAAAATTGTTTTTGAGAAAAGATGCTTTAGCCGTATTTACTTGTCTTGGAGTCATATTTACTTCTAAACTCATGTACCCATTAAAGGATAATAGGTTGCAGATCTATAACTAAGATCAGAGAATGGAGAAAGGAAAAATACTGGTATTGAAAAAAGTGATTTAAGTGATTCATATTGAGGTTAAAATCTTTATTTGGTTTCTGCACCTTGGGGAGCAATGAAGACCTGTGGCTCTCCATTAGAGCAGGGCTAGGGTCTCATAGGGCAGGGAAGCCAGGGGATATGCTCTTTATGCATAAGGACAGGCAGCAACGGGTGTCATGAGCGGGAACTTGCAGTCAGGAGATGGCCCCTACTTTGTGCATCCATGATGGGTACCATTGCTGCAATCCCAAAAAACTGTGTTTGCAAACCTTATCTTATGTCAACCAAGGTTCACGGTCTGAAGAAGATATGTGTGCTGCGGGGCAGAGTTCGAGGGAGAGAAGATATTAGAATAAAATAGAGTTAAATTAGATTAGGTTAGATAAATAACATAAAATAAAATAAAAAGTGAAAAGTAAAAGAAAGGGAGGGTAAGCAAGAGAAGAATTCAGCAGGAACTTTGGGATCCTTGGGATACTCCAAGATGTTTCTTTCCATAATCCTTCTCCACTGGCTTTGGCAAATGTTCCCAAATGAACAGCAGCATTATTCGCTGTCCTTAGACAATAAAATCTCATCTACCCTAAGAACGTGGAAGACCAGGGCGCCTGGGTGGCTCAGTGGGTTAAAGCCTCTGCCTTCGGCTCAGGTCATGATCCCAGGGTCCTGGGATCGAGCCCCGCATCAGGCTCTCTGCTCGGCAGGGAGCCTGCTTCCTCCTCTCTCTCTCTGCCTGCCTCTGCCTACTTGTGATCTCTCTCTCTGTCAAATAAATAAAATGTTAAAAAAAAAAAAAGAACGTGGAAGACCATCTCCAACACGGATTATTCATAGGCACAAAGTTCCTCCAAGACAATGTGAAGGTTGGAGAACTGATTATCTCAATTCCATATGGAACAGTTTCCCTTAAGGTACCGATCTTGACTGGTTTCTAGAATGATCACATCTCATGTTTACTTTTGTTGTTTGTTGTTGTTGTGGCTTTTGTTGTCGCTTTGTTTTGTCTTTTGACTTGAGTACTGAGGAAGTTCAAGAGGATTTAATCAGTAAACTTGGCCACTGACTTGAGTATAACATATAATCTGTTCAGCAAAAAAACCAAGAAGTCACTATTTTAACAAAATGGTATTTTGACTCCAGGCTAGGCCTTTTTCATTTTTGTTGAACGTCTTACTCAGGTAAAACCCACATTTGTTAGTATAAAACAGTAGTATCATTTTTTACTAAGGCTGTTTAACACAGTAGAAAGTAGTTTAGGTACAAATGATCACTTTGAGAATAAGACACTCCCATCTTGATTTGAAATTTGCCAGGAAAGCTATTTTTATAAAATGATCTATGGAGCCATTCGACAAGATTATAAAAAAAAATTGTAAAATATTTAGAGTGCAATAAAAATGCAATGTTTTCTTTGCTTTCTTCATACTAATTTCTACATTTATTTTTTCTATTGAGGAAAATGTATATTGAGAAAAATAGTTTTAAAACATGAAATTCTTCATGGGGGGTGGGGCTGAAGACAGAAAGCCATAAAGGAAATTATAGAATGAGTCTGCCATTTTGGTAGCTGCCCCCTGAAATATAGAAGGAGCTTGGTGTGTGCCTAGTATTGGACTCAGAGGCCACTAGCAAGAACATAGATTCACAATTATTTTTTAAAACCATGTTCCCCTTTGATAAATAAAAAAACATTATATTCTCTTCTTTTAAAGCTCTTTGAATTTTCAGGATATTTGGCTACTATCAGTAAATGTGAATCAAAGCAAAGGGGGGTGGGGAAGCACTGTTTATGTACAAACTCACTCTATCTCCAAAGAGAGCAATCCCTCCAGGGAGCAGAGGACAGAACCCGCCTTCCATACTCTTCCACCTTCATAAGTGACAGCACAAGATCCCACAGATTTATGCATATTCACTATCTCTTTATGTTATAATGTCCTCAGCAATTTGAGGGAATATCAAAACAGGTAAAAATTATTGAGGCCTGACAGCTGCAAAAGGTCACCAAATTAAATTCATGGGGGTTATCTCCAGTGCATCATAATAGACAGAGACAGAAATTAACTGACCCTCACACTTTGTAAGGAACATTCTCCAATCCTTTTTACCATCTGGTTTCCTAAAAGAGCCAGACTCCTTTGACTATTTTATTTTATTTTTTTTATCCTTTGGCTATTTTAGACTTAACACAAATCAGAACGTAAATTAACCAGTTATAGAAAGTGCATCTTTAAAAACCCTTGATTGTCAGAGTAAAAGTCCTGAGATTTTTGAGAAAGGGGATTAGGACATTGAAGGACAGAGAGATGAATTAATGGAGAGGAAGACAAAGTTGCCAGTTGCCCATAGAGAGGCCCATGAGGCCAGGAGGAGGACTGTCAGCCAACAGCTAATGAGGAACTAAGACCTCACTTCAACCACAAGGAATTGAATCCCACCCACAACCATGAGTGAACTTGGAAGTAGACCCTATCCCAGGGGAACTTAGAGATGACTGTGGTCCCAACTAACACCTTGGCTGTAGCCTTGAGAGATACTCTGAGACTGAGAACCCAACTGAGCTGCTACCAGACTCCCGCCCCAAAGAAACTCTGAGATAGTAAGTATGTCTTAGCCACTGAGTTTTGGGGTAACTTGCTACAAAGAAACTAAAACAGAGTTTCCCAAATGTCATTCATTCAGTCCTATATCACCTTGACAACTTTGTTTCTATATGTTGTCATGGGATGCATAATGCCCTTTCCCACAATGATATCTATATCTTAATCCCAAGGATTTGTGAATATGTTACCTTACATGGCAAGAGGGACTTTGAGATGCAATTAAATTAAGGATTTCAGTTTGGAAGATTATCCTACATTATCCAGGTGAACCAAGGTAATAAGACTGAGGCAAGAGGATGAAAGTCAGGAAAGGGAAAAGTGAGGTGAGAAGAAGAGGTTGGAGCAATGTCCTTGAAGAGGGAGGACGGGGTCACAAAGCAAGGAATGGGTGCACCTCCGGGAGGTAGAAACGGTAAGGAAAGAGCCATGGATTCTCCCAGAGCCTCCAGAAGGAACACAGCTCTGCCAATACCTTGATTTTATCTCACAAGATCCATGTTTAGGCTTTTGACTTCCAGAACGGCAAGATAGTAAAATTGTGCTGTTTTCAGTCACTAAGTAGTGATAATTTGTTATAGCAACAATAGGAAAGTAGACATATGTATATACCCTGTCCTACTCCTTTTCTTAAGTCAGTTCACTTTTTGTACATACATGCATACCTGCATACATTTATTTTAAAGAAAACCTCAAATCTAAGTTTGGTGAGCTGGTTGTGTCCCCCCAGCACAATATATTATTAAGACAAACACCTATCTCCTGCAACTGAATGGTGTACATGGTACCACCTAAGATCATCTTGTGTACTAAAGCCAGTGAGGACCACACTTTGGGACACAGAGGCAGGAGAGAGATGCTACAGCAGGCCTTCCAGAATTCAGTCCTCTGGGCAGGATATGGCCATGTTTGCTCAAGTCCTTTTTGGCTGTGAGTACAACAGAGCTGGAAGTGATCACTAACAACTACAAATCTTCCAGCTGAATCTGCTGGTTTAATTAGGCTTTTCAAAGTTGGAGAAAAGCTTCAGTGAGTCCCAATCTGCTGACTATGAGTAGGACTTGCCCATAGAAAGCACAATTATTTTTTGCCTTCATCATGAAACTGAGTGAAGCTAGAATGCGCTTTGCTTTGAAGGAGCTCACTTGGAGAGGGAATGGTGGTCTACTTAAAAATATGATCCAAAGATAAGTGAAATAAGTCCAAGTGGCTGGCAGATTTACAGTATATCTGTGGTTCTCAACTTAGGCTGATTTTGTCCCGCAGGCAGTATTGGGCAATATCTGGGGCAACTTTTGGTTGTCACAACTCAGGTCTATTTTGGGGTATCAAATAGGAATACAGGGATGCTGCAAAAATCCTGCCATGCATAGGACATCACACACACACACACACCCACACACACACACACCAACCACTCAGCCCAACATATCATGAATGCTGAGAATGAGAAACCTTGTAGTAGGCAATGAATGTGCTAAATCTATTAAATTATTTAAAAACTCCAGGAAGAGTGAGATCGGACACACTGGTTCTCTGGTATTACTGTAGACTGTCCTTTGAAAGCACACAGGATTAGAAAGAAACAGCCCAGACAACTGCTTGAGGAGCAAGAGTGTAGAGAGAGGAAGGAGAGGAAAATTGTGATAGGAATTGTCAGGAGTGATGACTTCTCTGGGGTGTCAGATGCTATTTTATATTCTACCAGCTTAGAAACTGTTATCTTCACCTCAAAAGCAAGGCTGGAGGGAAGTGCAGGGTTAAAGGAAGTGTTCTGCTCACATTCCCTCCCCTCTACCATCAAGCACAAAATCGGAGAGACAGAAAACAAAAAGAGATCTGACCACAAAGAGTATCGTGTGGGAAAAGCAACTGGTGAGGGCTAACATTTAAAAGTAAAGAAGGGTAACACTATGTCCAGTTTTATAAGAAGCAGCCAAAATGTATTCCCAAATGGCTGCACCATTAGCATTCCCACCAGCAAATGAATGAGAGTTCCCATTGCTCCACATCTTCATCAGCATTTAGTGTTGCAGTGTTGTGGATTTTGGCCATTCTAATAGGTATGTGGTGGGAGCTCATTGTTGATTTAATCTGCATTTCCCAATGATATGTGATGTGAATATCATTTCACATGCTTATTTGCCATTTATATATCTTCTTTGGTGAGGGGTCTGCTAAGATCTTTGTTCTATTTTTTTTCCCTGCTGAGTTTTACCCGTTCTTTGTATATTTTGGATAACAATCCTTTACTAGATGTGTCTTTGCAAATATTTTTTCCCAGCTGTGGCTTGTTTTCTCTTTCCCTTCACAGTGTCTCTCACAGAGAAGTTTTTAATTTCAATGAAGTTCGGTCTACCCTGTATTTCTTTCATGGATCATGCCCTTGGCTCTATCTCTAGAAAGGTATGACCACACCCACAGTAATCTAGGTCTTTTCCTGTTACCTTCAAGGGGGGTTATAATTTTGCATTTTACATTTAGGTCTGTGATCCACTTTGAGTTAATTTTTATGAACGGTGAAAGGTCTGATGATGATGGTAGTGATGATTTGATGTGAATATTCAGTTGTTCCAGCACCACTGATCAAAATACTATCTCTGTCCCAGTATTGCCTTTGCTCCTTTGTCAAAGATCAGTTGGCTACATTTCTCTAGGCCTACTTCTAAGCTCTTTATTCTGTTACACTGATCTATCTTTTTACCAAAACTATTCTTTTACCAAACTCTGTCTTGATCACCATAGCTTTATAGTAAGTCTCAAAGTTGGGTAATGTCAGTCCCTCAACTTTGTCTTCTCTTTCAATATTGTGTTAACTATTCTGGATCTTTTGCCTCTCCATATAAACTTCAGAACTGAGAAAATAACTTGCTTGGATTTTGATTGGTTAATATCTATTGATTAGGTTGGTTTCTTCACTCAACCATTATGCTCCTTTGTATTTACCCAAAACATCCACACAAAACCTCTACATGGATACTTACAGCAGCTTTCTTTGTAACTGCAAATATTTGGAAGCAACCAAGGTTTCTTTTTTTAATAGATAAATGACAAAACTGTGGCACATACCAAGGACTATTATTTGGCTTTTAAAAAATGCTATCAAGTCATAAAAAGACATGGAGGAAACTTTGATGCATATTACCAATGAGAAGAAGCCAGTCTGAAAAGGCAGGTTGATCCTGTAGGATCCACTCTATGAAATCCTAGAAAAGGCCTAGCTGTGGAGAGAGTAATATGACCTGCGGTTGCTAGTGGATGGGTGGGGGATGAATAGTTGGAGCACAGAGGATTTTTAAGTCAATGAAAAACCTGTACATGATGCTGTCATGATGGATACATGTCCTTATACATTTGTCCATATAATGCACAACAGCAAGAGTGAGCCCTAAGGTAATCTGTGGACTTCCGGTTATCATGACGGTTCAGTGTATGTTCACTGACTGTAACAAGTGTGCCACTCTGGTGAAGGATGTTGGTAATGAAGGAGACCATGCATGTGTGGGGGCAAGCAGACAAGGAAGCCAAGAATACTCTTTAGTAGAACAGAGTTTGAAGGAACCACACCAGCAATGTCAACACTGATAAGGGAGCAGAGGACATGGGCTCAACTAGGACATTTTCAATAATTAGCAAATCAAGAATGACTGGAATGATGGTAAATAAATGACTTCCAACAAACCAGAAGAAAACCAATTCCTTTATTCAAAGCCAGGTATATATTTCATTGCTTCCCTCGTAAAGGGAGATTGGTAGATAATGAAAGAGCCAGATTCTAAAAACATGATACTTACGGCAGAGATTGGCTTAATGCTCGCCAACCACATTTCTTCTTCTTGTATACACACACACACACACACATACACACACACACACACACACACACACAAATTTCCCATTCTCCCTTGTGGGTTGGAGTCAAGTGTCTGGTTTCTAGCCAGTGAGGTATAAAAATATTCCTCTAGGAAGCAATGTCCACCATTATAGTTCTGGTCTTAAATGTCCCAGCATGACTGGGCACACTTTTGTTTCTTCTTTGCAATATTCAGGAATTCCAAGCACTGGAAATGATGCCCAGCCCCCACCCACGCCTCCTTGGGATTCTCCTTTCAAGAAGAGCTGAAGAATCTACCAACCTCTACTTGACCATGACGTGAGTGAGAAAATATACAGTTTGAAGCCACTAAGATTCAGGGTTTATCTACTGTAGATGTTATATACCCTAATGTAACATCTTTGATACTTAAGACCTTCATGTATCAGTTTCAACTATTAGAGAGTGTATTTATTTTCTGTTGCCTTTGTCACAGATTACTGTAATTTAGGCAGCTTAAAACAACACCTATTCATTGTGCATAGTTCCAGGGGTCACGATTCTGGGCACAAAATGTCTCAGGTGTGTCCTCTACTTAGTTTCACAAGATTAAAATGAAGGTGTCAGACAGCCTAGACTCTTATCTGGAAGTTCTGGGGAGGATTCACTCTCAGGCCCATTCAGGTTACTGGCTCAGTGTAGTTCTTTGTGGTTGTAGGGCCGAGGTCCCCACTTCCTGCTGGCTCTCAGGTGGGCACTGCTATTTGTTTCTAGAAGCTTTCATATTCCTTCTCCTGCTTTCCCTCTGGCCTCTTCTAGCAGCAGCAGGCTGAGTCCCTCTTGCTCCAAATCTCTCCAGTGCCCCTCTGCATCTCTCTGCCTTCAACCAGAAGAAGATCTCTACTTTTTAAGGGCTCATGTGATTATACGAAACCTACCTGGATAATCCCAGATGATCTTCTACTTTTAAAATCTGCCAAGTCCTTTTCGCTATGTAATATACATATTCATAGGTTCCCAGGGATTAGGGTGTGGGCATCTTAGGCCTCATTCTGCCTACCACAGAGAGGGGCATTGAAGCTTCATAACCTGCATTTATACTATGATCTTTGAGATGCAAGACCAAGCCCTCTGGCTAGGTGGATGGCCCCAGTCAACAGCACCCTCACACCGGTGTTATTCCCTTCAGTGTGTGCTGACTCTCATGAACTGTTCCTATGGGATTCTCATGGCAGATTTGCAAGATCTGAAATTTACCCATTGCCAAAGTCAAGAATCCATTTTTGTTTTTCCATCTGGTCTGTGTATATCCTATTTATTGTCATTTGTCTAATAAATTATATTTAGTTCTCTTTGGATGGATAGGGTTCAGGCTTTCTCAATCTATCTTTGTACTTTCTTTATAAAGCTTCAGGTAAAAGAATCCCTTCAAGCATTAATACAAAACATCTATGCAAATATATGGCATATACGTTCCCTATACTTCCTTCCTGTGCTCAAGGCAGACATTGCTAATCAGTCATGGCACCCTTTCCCAGGGAGCTAACAATCAGCCTCAGACTTACTCCTAAATCAGGCTTCCAGGAAGCCACTATCTATCTAGTGAAAGTAGCAGGCTTATAATATTGGCAGCTCACAGTCTGCTCAGGCAGACAGGACCACATGCTTTGGCATTTTTCCACTTGTTTTTTTGTTGTTGTTGTTTTGTTTTGCTTTATGTTAAACTTCACAGATTGCCTACTGGGTTTTCTGATGAGTTTTTTTTTCCCCTACTTCTTACTTATTTAAAAAACAAACAAACAAAACTCTTCTTGGAAATAGCCAAGTAGGGTAAAAAATAAAGCCCAAATCCTTTTCTCTATTTCCATCTCTCACTCAGACATCCTTGTAAAGTTCACAGAGTCTCAGTTCAACCACAGATCATGAAGCTGGGTCACTTCTGAGCTCTGCAGAGCACAAGTGATCTCTTTGCTCCTGGGAGAATACTTCTGCAAGCCTTTTCAGGAACATTTGGTGTGGCTCTAAGCTTTATATAATAAAGCTATAATATCTGACTGTATTATGATGCAGGTCCTTCCTCCAGTTAAATCATATTCTTTATACTCCATTATGGTGAAATGCCATGTAATGGCTCTCTAATTTCCCACGGAGAGTTCCCAGACATGATTGGTCTATTTCTTGCACCTTTGGCAACTCTGTATTATATATCCTTTGTGACATTGCATTTATATCAATGTCTGTAGCTTTTATTATTTTTAAAAATGTTTTAATGTCTGTAGCTTTTAAAATCTCAAGCTCTAGATCAACTATAGAAAGGGATAGCAATATTCCTACAGAGACACTTTAGGTATACCATTTAGCTATTTCCAGATTATCTAGCATTGTTCAGGAGATTTGACAAAGGAGGATTCATTAATCTACACTCATAGCAGATTATGACCCGGGAAAGACGGGAGCATGTCCATGACCACACCAGCTTAACTATCAAACAAATCAGCGGATAAACCATGTTAACACTGAGTTCTAACAATGACAACAACAAAATATTCTTTAGTATAATATATTAAAATCAACTACTCCAGGCTGTCCCCTCTCCTGTCACTATTTATTTTATAGGGTAACGCTATAGTCTACTGTCACTGGGTCATTAAGCCACACTCACGTAAGCCAGTGTGAGTTTGAGGACCATTGAGCATGGTAAATTTGCCCTTCTGCACCAGAATTAAATAAACATCGACACTAAATAACACTGCAGTGATCTTCCAAGATCTCTGGTGGAGTAGTTAATAGCCCTTGGAATGTCTCATTTCCTTCTTGACATGGTGTGTTCTGAACAGCTACCCATTTGAAGAGCTGTGTAAAACAGAATTCAAGCTAGTTTAACACTTCACAGTAAACACTGGTCTTTTATTCTTTAGTTTATCAGCGTCCATATTTTCAATAATTACTCTTTTAGGCAAAAGGAGTCGCAGATTGGCTCAACTTACAAATGGGGCATAAAAGACTCACCTGCCAGAGGTTGAGCAATGGCAGTCAGTTTTTAAAAATACATTTAAAAATACATCCATCTTAAAATACACTTTTATTTGTTTCACTGGTGTCTTTTGAATTTTGTGAATCCTTAGCCAACACTGATAAATATAGAAATTTTGTATAAAAATACAGACTCTTTTGAAAAGTGAGAAGTTTGGCAACATTATACTCAATTTTGCAAGGATGCCAAAAAGAAGGCATGTGGTCCCTCCAGTTCTTGGCCAACCTGAAGGTGCCTCTCCTCAGCAATACACACCCAGTTCAGTTAACGGCATTTATACCATTTTGCCCAGCCTATGCCCCTGCTGCTCATAGTATGGTCCATGCAGGACCAGCATTGTCAGCACCTGGGGGCTTACTAGACATGCAGACGCTCCAGTCCCATCCCAAGTGATCTGTGCACCATTCAGAGAAGTGCCGGCAGAGACACTGACTCAGGTGGAAGGAAATACTCGGTTTCTTTAGGGTTGTCTCAGCCTCTGCTGTCTTTGGTTCTTAGTCCCAGCTCTGCCTTCCTCCTTTACTTGCTTTCATTCCTCCAATTTAACACTTGAATGGATACACTCTAGTTCTGGCACAGACAGACACAGTCACTCTACAGATAGTAGATATCTAAGAGCGCTGATATCTAAGAGGGCAAAAACATCCTCTCATTTCTACATTAAGAGTGAAGTTTCCAAGAATGAAATCTTGCCATTTGCAAAACATGGATACACCTAGAACAATTTTCCTCTTTAGAATCGTAGGATTTCTGACTTGAATGAGACATTGCCAAGATCACCTAATCATGTGATTCTTACAGTGGACTGAATGGTGGCCCCTCCAAAAGATATGTCCATGTCCTAACCTCCCAGAATCTGTTACTATGAACATAAATGGAGCAAATTTACCATGCTCGATGGTCATTAAACTCACACTGGCTTACATGAGTGTGGCTTAATGAGCCATTGACACTAGACTATAGCATTACCCTATAAAATAAAGTGACAAGAGAGAGGACAGCCTGGAGTAGTTGAACTTAATATATCTTTTCTGATATATATATATATATATATATATAATATATATATATATATTATATATATATAAAATCTCCTATTGGTTCTGTTTCTCTAAAAAATCCCAACACTGCCCAAAGTTCAATGCCAAGGAATGTTCACAAGCATGAGAAGACAGAAGAGACAAGGAATGGAATCTCCCTTAGAGCCCACAGTCCTGCTGAGAACATCATTGGGAACTTCTGGTCTCCAGAATCCTTAGAAAACAAGTTTCTGTTGTTATTAATCACCTAGTTTGTGGTTATTTTTTTTTTATTTTTTATTTTTTCAGCATAACAGTATTCATTATTTTTGCACCACACCCAGTGCTCCATGCAATCTGTGCCCTCTCCAATACCCACCACCTGGATCCCCCAACCTCCCACCCCCCACCCCTTCAAAACCCTCAGATTGTTTTTCAGAGTCCATAGTCTCTCATGGTTCACCTCCCCTTCCAATTTCCCTCAACTCCCTTCTCCTCTCCATGTCCCCTTGTCCTCCATGCTATTTGTTATGCTCCACAAATAAGTGAAACCATATGATAATTGACTCTCTCTGCTTGACTAATTTCACTCAGCTTCATCTCTTCCAGTCCCGTCCATGTTGCTACAAAAGTTGGGTATTCATCCTTTCTGATGGAGGCATAATACTCCATAGTGTATATGGACCACATCTTCCTTATCCATTCATCCGTTGAAGGGCATCTTGGTTCTTTCCACAGTTCGGCGACCGTGGCCATTGCTGCTATAAACATTGGGGTACAGATGGCCCTTCTTTTCACTACATCTGTCTCTTTGGGGTAAATACCCAGGAGTGCAATGGCAGGGTCATAGGGAAGCTCTATTTTTAATTTCTTGAGGAATCTCCACACTGTTCTCCAAAGTGGCTGCACCAACTTGCATTCCCACCAACAGTGTAAGAGGGTTCCCCTTTCTCCACATCCTCTCCAACACATGTCGTTTCCTGTCTTGCTCATTTTGGCCATTCTAAGTGGTGTAAGGTGGTATCTCAATGTGCTTTTAATTTGAATCTCCCTGATGGCTAGTGATGATGAACATTTTTTCCTGTGTCTGATAGCC
>NW_019154090.1:6539384-6659223 GCF_002288905.1 Enhydra lutris kenyoni | reverse complement strand
AATCTCCCTGATGGCTAGTGATGATGAACATTTTTTCATGTGTATGTCTTCATTGGAGAAGTGTCTGTTCATGTCTTCTGCCCATTTTTTGATATGATTGTCTGTTTTGTGTGTGTTGAGTTTCAGGAGTTCTTTATAGATCCTGGATATCAACCTTTTGTCTGTACTGTCATTTGCAAATATCTTCTCCCATTCTGTGGGTTGCCTCTTTGTTTTGTTGACTGTTTCCTTTGCTGTGCAGAAGCTTTTGATCTTGATGAAGTCCCAAAAGTTCATCTTCACTTTTGTTCCCTTTGCCTTTGGAGACATAGCTTGCAGCCTTCCCGTTGAGATCAGGAACACGACAAGGATGCCCACTCTCACCACTCTTGTTCAACATCGTATTAGAAGTCCTAGCAACAGCAATCAGACAACAAAGAGAAATAAAAGGTATCCAAATTGGCAATGAAGAAGTCAAACTCTCTCTCTTCGCAGATGACATGATTCTTTATATGGAAAACCCAAAAGACTCCACCCCCAAACTACTAGAACTCATACAGCAATTCAGTAACGTGGCAGGATACAAAGTCAACGTACAGAAATCAGTGGCTTTCTTCTACACTAACAATGAAAATACAGAAAGGGAAATTAGAGAATCGATTCCATTTACTATAGCACCAAGAACCATAAGATACCTGGGAATAAACCTCACCAAAGAGGTAAAGGAACTGTACTCGAGGAACTACAGAACACTCATGAAAGAAATTGAAGAAGACACTAAAAGATGGAAGACCATTCCATGCTCTTGGATCGGAAGAATAAACATTGTTAAAATGTCTATACTGCCTAGGGCAATCTATACTTTTAATGCCATTCCGATCAAAATTGCACTGGTATTTTTCAAAGAGCTGGAGCAAATAATCCTAAAATTTGTATGGAATCAGAAGAGACCGCAAAGTGCTAAGTAAATGTTGAAAAACAAAAATAAAACTGGGGGCATCACGTTACCTGATTTCAAGCTTTACTACAAAGCCGTGATCACCAAGACAGCATGGTACTGGCATAAAAACAGACACATAGACCAGTGGAACAGAGTAGAGAGTCCAGATATGGACCCTCAACTCTATCGTCAGTTAATCTTTGACAAAACAGGAAAAAATATACAGTGGAAAAAAGACAGTCTCTTCAATAAATGGTGCTGGGAAAACTGGACAGCTATATGCGGAAGAATGAAACTCGACCATTCTCTTACACCGTACACAAAGATAAACTCAAAATGGATAAAAGATCTCAACGTGAGACAGGAATCCATCAGAATCCTAGAGGAGAGCATAGGCAGTAACCTCTTCGATATCAGCCACAGCAACTTCTTTCAAGATATGTCTCCAAAGGCAAAGAAAACAAAAGCGAAGATGAACTTTTGGGACTTCATCAAGATCAAAAGCTTTTGCATAGTTTGTGGTTATTTTTTGTGGCAACCCTAGGAACTGAATACAGTTCCCAAACCTGGCTGTTTCTCAGCATCCCCTGGTGGTATAATGAGGGTGAGAATCATGATAGATGAAAAGAAAGCTGGGGGACATGTACAGCTAGCTGCAGCCAGAGTCACAGGTCAGGAGGACTGGCAGCCCCAGGGAGCATCTTAACATGCATTAGACACAGAGAATCTGATGCCCCAGACCCGCTGAATCAGAAACCAAATTTTAACAAGATCTCTAAGTGATTCCTCTACAGATTAAAGTTTGAACAATCTTTCCCTAGACAATTTCAATTAGCAACCTTGGCAGAGTTTCTCCTACATCCCATGTTTGTGTTTACCAGAATGTATGAAGTGCTCCTTCCCTCCTGTCTTGCCTAAGTGTATGAGATAATGTGAGTAGAAACACCAGTTCCAGGAGAATTCAGAACAGAAAGACATCCGAGTTCCAACGTAGAGGTTGAGCCCTTCTAACTCCTTAATATGACACTCTGAGAACAAAGCCAAATCACACACTGAATGAGCTGTTTGAGCCCCAAGGACAAAGGCAAGGATTGCTAATGCATCCATTTCAACTTAGCATTACCACCTAGGCGAAAAGAGTTTGTTTATTAAAATGTTTACCTTAAAAGGGGGTTTCATCTGATAATTGAAACCAACCAAAGCACACAAAATTGCTTTCGGAAATTTCAATGTAAGAAATTCTCACCTAGGACTCAAAATAATAGCCTATTAAAATTATACTGGGAGAGTGGAAACTCATACCAAATGGATGATTAGAGAAAATGCAGAGCATTGGTGTGGAGGGTGGATGGTGAGGAAATAATGAAAGCCTCTGCCCGTCCTAAATTCAGAAACACCAATCCTGCAAATCGGTGCTTGCCACAGAAGGCTCTGCTGTTTCCAGCCAGCCACTAGGCTGGTACTGCCCAGTTTCCAGGCACAGCCGTGCATCTAATATGACACGCAGGAGTTCAGCATCGCCTACAGGTTTGCCCGCAGTGCAGAAAAGAGGCAACTAACTGTGCATGGGTTAGAAAAATAAGAGAATTGTGAATTGCCTTCTCTTAAGGGAAAATGGGGGGGGGCACTTTTGAAATCAACATAATCATGATGGATGGATGTAGGCCTTCTGACTTTATTCTATATAGAGGCAAGATCGGAACAAATACTGCACTAGATTCAGTCCTGCAGATTGAAAGAACTAAAAAAGACACCCGGCCAGTGAAGTAAGCCACATTACAAGGAGGAGGAAGTGAACCAAAAAAAAAGAAGAAGAAGAAGAAGAAAGGTGAAAGTATAAAAACGATAGACTAATACCTACTCTACATACTTCATATTTTTCTTATTTATCTTTACGAAACTGGTCAAAGTGGATAAATATTATCTCTGGTTTGTAGATGAGGAAATGGAAATCCAGAGAGCTTTGGGCCGGATCATGCAAAAAAGCATGTTGTGGAGGAAAATATAAACAAATAATACATGTTTCAAGAGTCCAACATATGAGAAGCTGGGGGCTAGGATCATTATTATTCTATCATTGAACTAATACCTATAGCAGAATTCAAGCACATTTGGGTTATTTGAGGCATTTATGTTGGCCTTTCTATTTTATGTAAGAAACACTGGTGGCTTAAATGAATAATAGTATTATTGTGGAAGGTTTTCAGTTCCTAAGGAGCCTGGGAATTTGCGTCAGTCTAGAAACATGTAAATGAAGAGAGCTGCTAAAATTGGCAGAAGAAAACACTCTGTTCCACATAATTGAATCCCATTCATTTAGTCAACAACTTGTATTGAATGACTATTTTTGGTCGGTAGTTTTGGGCAGTGGGGATGCAAAGGTAAATAAGACAAAGTCTTCATTCTCCAGAGGTTCTTTTTAGCTGGGAAGGCGGAGGTACTTTGGGTATTACAATTCAAAGTGAAAAGTGCTGTACTGGAGATAAGCATGAAGCACGCTCACCGGCAGGACACAGGCAGAATCAATCATGGCATCATCCTCCAGTGGGAATTCAGGCACCCAGAACAATGGAAGTTTATTCTGCCTGCTAATAAGTCCAAATCTTGAAGAACATACGAGAAAAAAAGGGACCAAGATTCCGAAATACTCATGCCCATACTCCATGTCTTCCACTCCCAGTTTGGCTACTACAAGTTCTTGCCATTACTTGGCTAACTGCTGTTAAATATCAGCATCTTTCTAATGGGTCCCCCACATCCATTCTGGTCCATTTCCACTCCACTCCTCACCCTATAGCCCAAAAGCTCCTTTCAAAATGTAACCCACCTCTTTCATTGCTTTTAAAACTTTGATCTCTTCACAAGGCTCTTAGAATAACGTGAAATTCTTAGCACAGCCTGCAAAACTTGCAAAGCCTTACCTGGTCTTTCTCCCCATCTCCCACTGCCCCCCAACCATTCTCCAGCTGTCACTCTTCCAATTCTTGAATCTGGGGCAAGCTCTCCCTCTAGCCAGATGTTCTTCCCATTTGCTATTTCTTAGCTGCAAATTCTCTACAGAACTCAGTCAGCTACTTGACTTCTCTTCCTGTGTTTCCTAATTAAGGACCATGTGTTACCCTTAAAAAAAAAAAAAAAATCTGTTTCTTTGTAATAACAAAGTAGCCCAACACAGTGGCCCAAATCTCAGTGTTCCTTGAGCCAGAAGACCCAAGATCAATTCTTAGCTCCACCAATTAGTGGCTGTGTGACTTTAATCTCCACTTGTTCATTGCTAAAAACTGGTGGCAAGGACAGTGCCTACTCCTGGAGTAATTACAAAGACGAGATCAGATAACACATGTAAAATACTTTTCCATTATATTTCTAATTCAAAATGTATTCTCTGTCATTTAATTTTTTTTACCTGCCTCTGTTAATATTGTAGTTTTTCTACTGTGTCTGGGTAAATCTAATTGTCTGTATCCATTTGTTCTCAGAGTGAAATATTGGTTTAAGGACTCATGTCTTTCTTCAATTCTAGGGGAAAAAAACCCCACATCAATTCTCCTTCTTAAATACTGCTTCTTTACCATCCCTTTCTTTTAGAACTCTATTATTCCTGTTGAGAAAATGTGATTCAGTGGAAAACTGCCGTGCTCTGAACAGGAATGGGCTCACTTTCTATAAAGGTCCGGATAGTGACTACGTTTTAGCCTTTGTGGGCATATGATCTCTTTGCAACTACTCAACTTCCACCACTGTGCTGTCCAAGCAGCCAGGGGCAACATGTAGAAACAGGTGGCTGTGGCTGTGTTCCAATGAAACCGAAGGCTGCCTTTGGCCCAAGACATAGTTTGCCAGCCCATGGCTTTGAGCATGGTCTTCTGGGTTATCTGATTCTAGCCTTTCATTGCCTTTGAGCTATTTTTATGACTCTACCAACCGTAAATAACTGACAGCAATGCAAAAGAATTATTGTCCGTAGGTAGGAAAATTCTGACCAGGGAGGTCCAATTTACTTGTCCCTCAACTCTGCATGGAAGAACCTGTTTTGCATTGTCTATTTGTAAACGAGTTTCAATATTCCTTTCCCCGATATAAATGTGTCCTTCTTTGATTTCTTCTTCAAGCCAGTCCTCACGTTTTACAGACCCTCTCATTAGTCATGAGTGACGTCTTGAACATGTTCATTTTATATCTGTATACAAAGAATGTTTTCAACCTTTTTAAAAATTATTGATTCTTTAACACACATATTTGGAACTTCTCAATCTTCATGACATCTAGTTGGTCGTTCATAGTTCTAAGCCCTTTTCTGTATCAGGATGAGTCTCGGTATTATATTGGCAAAACGAATTCCTTTTGACAATATCCATTCCAGAATTCAGCCATTTACTGAATGCCTTATCTGAATGACGACACTTATCAGTTCTAAGATTTCTACTCGATTTCCACTTTTCTTATTTCATTGTCGCTGGTTTTTGTTTTGGAGTTTCTCATCCTTCCTGTGGACATAGTTTCTGATTTGAGTCTCTTAAGCAACGCCATCAGAACATAAGCTCCGTATGCACAAGACCTCATGCACAGTGCCTTACACACTTGGAGTAGTTGTTGCCTTGCACTAGGTTTTTCCAGATGGATTTAATTGTTCTAATGATTTATCTTAGGGTGATTTCATTCAATCCCTAATTTCAAGGCTGAGACTGTGACTTCATATTTGCCGTAGGTCTTCAGCTTTCTGAAGCTCATAGCTGCTGGCATCCATCCTTGGAGTCCCCTTTCTAGCTCTTTTCCCAAACTTGCTTAGCACCTGTCTCCAAGCCACAAGCTTGGCTCTTTTTTTTACCTGCCTCTGTTAATATTCCCACCTTCCCTTGCCACCTTTGACTCAGTTACCGGCACCAATGTCTCTGGAACCAGGGGTGTCCGTTTCCAAGCCAGGAGACCAGCTTGAGGAGATGTACACCCTGTCCCCAAGACTGGCCATGTCTGTGTTGGTGTGGCCTGTTTGTTGTTTCATCAATTACGTCAATGCTTTCAGAACCCAAGAGACCCCATCAAGGTACGAAAACCCCTACCATCTCAACTGCAATCATGTCTCTAGCTCACATCGCATAAAATGTTCATTTGAACATTAGAAAACAAAATAAAATAAAATTTTGCATCTAAATCTATTGCATTCGATGGAAGAGTCAATTAGCTACTTGGAAAGATGTGAATACATGGGAATGATTTAAACTATATTTAAACTATTTGATAAATGTGAGCTTTTTAAATCCTCTAGAAAAGGCTAATGAATGCAGCACTAATATTCACAAACTGATAAGGGCTTTGCTGCCACTTCCAAAATGCAAAATCAACACATTAAAAAATTCAGAATCACTCCCCGAATAGTTTTGAACCTTTGCGTTTTTCCCCCCAGAACCTTCCAGTTCTAAAGAAAATTCACTAGTCTGGTGTGCATGCCTGAGTTCCCCTATCCAGCACCTATTAAAAAGATAGTATCTTCATGTAAAGGAAGATCATACAAAGGGACAGGAAATTGAGTGCTTAATGAGTTTGCAGTGATTCCTTTCAAATAAATTTAGCACATCTGCACATACGGGGCATACCTACAAAGAGCGAAGTTTGAATTTGTTCCTCGAAGCCTAAATACAAACAGAACGAACAGACACTTCTGCACCGTGACACCCAAAGATGCTTGCTACTGGCATCTGGCGGGTGGAGACCAGGGACACTGCGAGACACCACACTGCAGTGCCCAGGACAGCCCACGACAGAATTTTATGTGGCTCAAAATGTCAATAGGGCAGAGGCTGAGAAACCCTGGGATAGACTTTACAATCCCCAATGGAAAAGTGTTTAATTACTTGTACATATAATTATATATGCATATGTAATTTCATTATTATATATACATATGCACATATTTTTAAGTTTATGTACATCACATCCCTGTGTTTCTGCATGGGAGTGTTCTATCTTGCAGGAAAACATGATAGCATGTTAGTGAATTTTGGGAATTTCCTGACGTAGCTCCCAGTTCTTCCCATCAGTGCTTCAAGGTAAGGTCCTGAGCACTTTCTACCTAACTCATTGAACCTTCCTAACAACACTTCCAGGTGGGTAATATCATTCCCATATTATATGTAAGAGAACTGAGGCCCAGAGAGATTAAGTAGCTTGCCTGAGGTCACAGAGCTAGTAAGCGGGGGGATCCAGGACCTTCACCTGGATAGTCTGGTTGATCTTAACGTCTTTGCAATCTTATCTAACTGCTGGCCCAGAAAGATTTTTAGAGCCCTTCCCACTGGAAACCCCACTCTCCCGTCCGTCTGTCTGTCTGCGAACAGTAAGCTCTTGCACTGGTTTGCATATAAGCTGTAGAGAAGTCTGAATCATTAAGAAAACTTCAGTAGGGGAAGAAGGCTCACATCAAAGCCACAGAGATGAATGCTAATGAGAAGAGTAAACATATAAAACTGCTTTTTTTTTTTTTTTTTCAAAACCGATTTGCAAGTCCCTACCAGGTGCTGTTGCAGATAAAGCGGGGTCGTGGAAATAGTTCTCTGCATAGGAGGAACAGGAGGTGCGCCGAGCCACAGTCTTAGCCTAGAGTGTTTCTTATAGCTAAGTCGAGCATTACGTTTGATTCATATTGGCTGGATTTCATAGCAGGATCCTGGAATGCCCAGAAAGTACCCAAAAAAGGCAGACTCGGGCCATGATCAGAAGAATTTTATTATCCAAGTTGCAACATGCAAATACCCTCTTTGCATTCTGCGTTTTGCAAACACCGAGTGGAAAAATAAGGAGGAAAAAAAAGCAGTACGATTCATGCTTCACAAAGTCCTGTAGGTTATTACCATGTCTTAAATTGTGAGTTGCAAACACAAGCTGTTCTTAAACAAGAACAAAAAGAGAAAGCAGATGGTTTCTTTTTACATCCTGTGAAACTTTTCCTGAATGCAAGCGTATGTTCCCTTCTCCCCAGCTGGCATTCCCATGCAAATGATCCATGTTCTGTCATTTTGAGAAAAATTTTTGATCTCCATTCCCCACCCCATTCTAAATGCCAAAATACCTAGAAATGAGAGCTGGGAAAAGGATTGCCAAAATATTTTTATCAAAATAAGTCTCTGAGGCTCCATCATTACAAACCTGCTCAGAAACCCAATCGGGCTTGTGACCGGTAACACCATCATCTTATTACTATTATTAACATTATTTTGTATTTTATATGTGTTTCTTCCAAAGGACTTCTTTACTGATAGTCCCTTGTTTTTGCTATATGTGGCATAGTAGCAAGAACTGAGATTTGCCACTATATAAATTCTAGATCATATAGATTCTCGGATTCAAATCCTAGCTCAGTGACTTGTTAAATAACTGTACGCCCTAGAGAAAATTGTTCAGAATGTACTTAAAATTACTTATTCTGTGTGACTCTCAGTTTGTTCACTTACAAAATGGAGGCAGTGACATCTGCCTTCGCAGGGAGATTTTGAAGATCAATTTCTGTTTGAGAGGCACTGCATGAAATCTTGTTTGCCACCTTCATATGAATAATGAGAGCAATAGCACTTATTTCTTAGGATTCTTTGAGGATGAAATAAGACAGCGCTTTCTTTCTAAAGCATTCATGAAGTGCCTAGAACATACTAAGTTCTAAATAGATGGGAGTTATTATTGAGTTGTTATTGTTTTATTGTTATTGTTAATCTGGAGGAGTGTGTGGGGACCAGAAGAGTCTCAAACAATCTTTAATTCCCCTCAATTTTCTGCACTGTTTTAAAACAATCTCCTACAAATGTTCACTGGTATCCTGGCTTAGCAGTTGCCTTAAATCCACTACATATCTTAGTGGCCAAGAAAGTGTCTGTCTAGCTAACACTTAAATTCTTCTTGTGTCTCAAGACTTTTTAGAAGAGGAGACGGCAGTTTTTTCTGACTGGTTTAATATTATAGCTAGATTCCTTTGTTAAAGCCAAAAGCTACACTTGGTTTAGTATTGGTTATTTATTTCTGTGCAAAAAATTATCCCAAACTGAATGGTTTAAAACAAAACAAAACAAAACAAAACATTTCAATCACACAATTCCTGGGGATTAGGTCTCTAGGAACAGCATAGCTGGGTGGTTCTGGCATGGGGTCTGTCAGGAGATGGCAGCCAATGGATTAGCCTGGGCTGTAGTCATCTGAAGGCTTGACTGGGGCTGGAGAATCAGCTTCCAAGACGGCGCCCTCACAGCGCCATGGGATTAAACAAGCAATCAGAAAGGGAGAGGAAGAAGCCATAGTGTGTTTTAAAACCTAATCTCAGATGTGACCTGTCACCATTTCCTTTGATCCTGTTGGTCACACAGATCAACCTGGTATAACATGGGAGGTCTCTACCCAAACGGAAGCAGGGACTGCTGGGGGACATCTTGGGGGCTGGCTACCACAAGTCCCTGGCCCAGTCATTTGTAGTAAAGTAACTAAGTTTGATAAAGTAAGGATGCGGAACAAGACCACCTCCCACATGAATTCATGGTATGACCATTATTTGGATATCCAGCTCAACTTTTCCCTCTTCCAAGAAGCTTCCCTGACAAGATGTATTTTCAATCATCTCCTTCCTATGAATGTTGACAGCATTTTGTTCATGCCTCTCTGCTTTAGCCATGTCATTTTATTCAGTTTTTATTTCACAAAAGCTGATCTAGTCACCTTGAGGGTAAGGGTTATGTCAAATGCTGCTTTGAATTCCTTAAAATTCCTAGCATGTGCTAAGTACGTGGAATTGGGCAAAGTTCAACCCCAGCTCCATGATCTTCCCAATGCATAGGTCTAAACTGTGAGCATTCCTGTTTAAATTGCCTTGAAGTTCTCCAAAACCCTGAGTCATTAAATGGTAGTTCCATCTTGGCCACTACTTACAATATAATAGACACAAACTGAGGGTTTTGGAGGGGACGAGGTTAGGGGATTGTGTGAGCCTGGTGGTGGATATTAAGGAGGGCACGTATTGTAAGGAGCACTGGGTGTGATGCATAAACAATGAATCTCGGAACACTGAAAAAATAAAATAAAGTTTAAAAATAAAATAAAATAAATAATAAGTCCATGCACACTTCTACTTAAAGACTTTTGCCTTGCCTCTCCCTTTTCTAGAACATTCTTCCCTTCAGTATCTATCTGCATAGATTGCTCCTTCATCTCTGTAAGGAAGTGCTTTGCTCAGATGGTGGTTTCTCACTGAGGCTTATGTCAAGCATGATATTTAATACAGCAATCAGTGTTTGTCCTTCCTCACCACTGACAAGCCTTTTACCATGCCCCAAACTTCTTTTCAGCTTAGCACCTATCACCTTCTTCAGAAAACATAATTTACTGCTTTGTTCTATTTATCATCTGTCTTCCTTTCCAGAGTAACTGCTCCCTGACGATAGGACTCTTATTTGTTCTGTTTTGAAGTGTATGTTTAGTACTTGCACTAGTGTCTAGAATACACCAGATGCTTAGTAGGGAATTCTTGAATAAATAAGTTGGACTAATATGTTTCACAATGGAATTTGAAACAAAAGTCTTTGTCATTGAGTCTCCAGCTAAATAGATATTTCAACTAACATCAAGGACTACTTTCTCAAGAATTCTCATTGTTTGGGTTATCTTCTTATATAAGTCATTTAGGAACCACTATACAAAGCAAAAATATTAAAATAAGAATAAAAATCTAATGTAAAATGTTTTTTTTTTGTAAAATTCACTAAAGCTACAGTATAGAAGTTCATAGATTTTATCCATCAATTCAGTTAAAACAACATTCAACTCATTCAAGTAACTAGTTTAAGTGACTTAAGCTCAAAAAGTAAAATATTTAACAGAATTGATGTACAAACATTTTTATTCATTATACAAGTACACTATTGTTCCAAAGCTCTAAATAATCACAGCCTTTCTTTTTAGCTTTACCTCTAACATTCTAAGTATGACTGGTATCTGCTTTCTAGATTGGGACATATGCTGAGAATTTACTCCTTCCTTTGTTCTCAAAATGGTAATTCTAAGAGAAGTTAAAGCCAATATATTTTGGGGAAAAATGACATAATAATAATAATGTAACTTTGTGATCAAATATTAATGTTTTTCTACATGTTTATTGTGCTGTTAAATTAAATGATTTCCGGGCATAGGCAAAATAAACCACACATATTCTGCCACAGAAGAAATGGTAAATCAAATATCTGGCTATTTAACAATGTTTTCTCTATTTTCAACGCTTGCAATGTCCTCATTCCTGAATTAATCCCTGGAAGAAAGTTTGAACCACAGAGCAAAAATGGAAGAAAAGGCTCTTCCAACAAAAAGAGGTTTGCATTCTAATTGTGTAATTATCCAAGTCCAGCATTCGCAAATTTACATCTTGTAGTGGGGTTTAACTTGTTTTGCTAATCTTTCATTTCTATACAAGCTTAATTAATTCTCCCTGAGTGACAGTGTTTTCTTTGGAAGATCATGTTTGACCTCTTGTGTTAAAATTCTATACTCCTTTCATCTACTACAAGCAACATACAAACAATTAAGGCACCTACATTAAAAGATCTGGGATCCCAAGAGTTGACATGTTATCCCAATAATGTGTGGCAAATTTGTGTGGAACCTGCTTTACTGCCACTTCTTAAATGGCCCCTGACTCTGCCTATCACTAAGAAAGAAGATCAACACAGCATTCTGAAATGCACATTTATTTAAAAAAAAAAAAAAAGGACTTAGTAGATGGAAGACCCAAAGAAGCTATTACTGATAGCGGGTCCCTAAAAAATCTGGGATGGCAGAAAAAAATGGAAGCATGGAAAGTAGGACCCATCGTCTAGAATCCTTCCACCATGGTTCAGTTCAGCTTATATTTTTTAGAATTTCATAGTCTCGAAGTGTTTTCTTATTAACTGACGCTGTGAACTTGTTAACAAACATTAACCACACTGTCGTGAGCAGAGACGGTAACTCTATTACAGATGAGATTTATTTTGAAATGACCATGACCTACACACCCACCTATGATATAGGGAATCGTGGTGGATAATGTAAGGAAAATAGGACTGCAGAGGCCAGACGGAGTGTGGCTAGCCAGCCTTCTAAGATGGCCACACTCTGGTATAATGGCCTTCTCTTTAGAATGTGGGAATCTATCTCTTGGCCTCTGACAGAATACAGGAAAGATGATGGGAGATCCCTTCTGGGATTAGGTTACAAATGGTAGTAACTTTCATCCCACCAAGAGACTTTCTTTATTACTGGCTCGGATGAAGCCAGCTGCCCTGACAGAGAAGCCCATGGGGCAAGGAAGGAGAGTGGCTTCCAGGCAACAGTCAGAACATGAAGTGCTCAGTCCAACAACCCGAGAGGAACTAAAGCTTGCCAACAACCACTGAGCAAGCTTGGAAATGACTCCTTCCCCGGCTGCTGACTTCAGATGAATCCCCAGTCCTGGCTGGTGGCTTGATGGCAGTGTTGTGAGAGAGCCCGGATTCGGGAACCCAGCCCAGCCTGCCTGACCCACGGAGAGTGCAAGGTAATGAATACGTGCTCTTTCGGGCAGCTGAGTTTTGAGGCAATTTGTTCAACAGTCATAGACAACCAGTCCAGAGTGACCTTGGAAAGAAACCCGGAAAATAGATCCTTGCTTACTAAAAACTGAACCATGAAAATAGCAGAGGAAAAAAGCCCACTTTGTGGGGTGGGAATAATACTTTGCTACCTCCCTTTGCAAGGGAGAGAGGGCTCTTATGGGAGTCAAGTTCAAATGGAATCTGGAACTACTCTAGGGGATGGCATTTTTGGTGAGGGGAATAACAGGATTATAAATAGAGAAGAACACAGCCAAATACTCTTTTCCTCCTCTCATATGACTTGTAGTCTTTCTTCCATCTCTCACCAGATGTGGTCATACAGAATTAGACCTTTTCTACAGCAGCTTTCCTTACGGAGCTCACAGACACTTAGTATGCGATGTTCTTGATTTGGGTCTACTTCGTCAAACCTTGTCACCTATTTTAGTAAAACTTTTCAAATGTAATCCAGCCACAATTTTGAGACCAATTTTAAAAAATGGATTGCACTTAACACAGTGTTACCAAAGTCCTGCTTTAGCCGGTAAGTTCATGCAAGCGTTCTCCAAAGCAACAATATTCTACCATAGATGATTATCGTTTTATGAAGAATAATAGTTTTTAGAAATGATAAGGGGGAAAATCTCATAATAAATGATCATTGTTTAAAATTAAATGTTTAGTGTTATAAGAAACTTATCACTTTTTTTAATCCTGCTATGAAGCTGTGTAAATTTTGCCACATATGTGGACTAATTTTAGGAACCACTGATTTAGTCTATATGATTCTCTTAGCAACAAGAAGCAATCAGAAATTTCTGTCCCTTCCATTTGACAACCCCAACACCAGGCCAGAATAAGATTCACCTCATCATTAGTTGTACCTGATTTTATCTTTGCTGCATAAGTGTACCTGGGGTCACCACGTAAAACATAAGATGCCTGGTTCATTGGAGTTTCAGATCAATATGAATAACTTTTTAGCATACGCATGTCCCATACATGGAACAAATATTACATGGGACATACTTACATTTTTAAAAAATAATGTATTTAAAACTATACTTAAAAATAAACAATTTAATATTCAACCACCAGGCATCCCATACTTTTATTTGCTACTTCTAGTCATCCTGGCTGTGGAGTGAGTTACTCTGGGAAAGTATAAGACTAACTGGAATAATTATTACTTCAGCTCGAGCTAGGAGTTTAAAATAAGTAGAAGTTTTGTGTGTGGAAGAGGGGAGGATTTTTCCGGTGGGAGCTTATGTTCCCAGTGATGGAAATTTCTTCTACATAAACTATACTCAGGACTCACTTAATGAGAGCCATATCTCTAGAGAAGATTTAGATTCTCTCCTTAGGCGTCGAAATTTTTCACATGGGCCACTGAGGTCAAGAAACACAATGACCTCACCTTTCTTGCCAATGGACCAACATCTGAATCCGTTGAATAAAGCCTTCACTGTGATCTTCCTCCTGTCATCCTCCTGAATCCTTTCTTCAGCCGAGGACACCCTGTAGGCTTTACTTCATATCTGGCCAACTCAACCACACACCCATATTTTCTTTTGGAAACTCAAATGGCTTTCCCATGTATTGGGTTCTCTCCCTATTTGGAAAAAAAAAAAAAAAGATAGGTACCCACTGGAAATTCTTAACCTCTGAAGATGCAGGCATATAAAATGCCCAAACTTGAAATTAGCCTTCTTGGGGGGGAAAAATCATCTTCAGTCATGAAGGCTCACTCCAAGGTGAGCCTTTGATTATCTGAAAATATAAAAAAAGAATCTCAAAGAGAGCTATCATTCTTGAGTACCATTCAGCTTCATTCTGTGTCCTCCAACCATCTATCTTTATCTCAGATTCATGTTCTACCCTTTGATAAATGGCGATCTAGCCCAAAACCTTTATTCCAGGGATGAGGAAACAGAGGCAAGAGGAAACGAGAACATGGCCCAAGTTCTAAGACAAAGTTATCACTTTTGAGGGAGTGTTTTCTCAACAATATCCTAACAACCATTGCCTAGAGGAAAGAAGGGTCTTGAGTGATATGGCTGGATTGCCAGGAGCCAAATGGCCAGGATGGGGAAGGTAAGCATCAAGCAAGTCACAGAAGGTCAGAGTCGAAAGAAGCAGCTGAGATATCAAACCCTCTCGTTTTCTGCATGTCAGAACCACTCAATGCCCACTGAAGGGAAAATGACCTCCAAATGTATACACTGGTTTGCAAGACTGGAGCTCTAGGCTTCTGCTAGATCACAGCCACTCCCGAAAGACAGCATGTTGAGTAATTCTCAAATCCCCTGTCTACACTTTTCCAGCAAGTTCTTCTGCTAAATCCAAGCTTACTGAAGCATGGCCCTTGGTTTCCCTGGGTCCTAGAATATTGGGTGCTTATTAAAAGTACAGAATCCCGGGGGTAAGAGTCCTTCCATCTGCATTCTAACAAGGCCATTTCTGATGCATTTGCAAAATTGATAGCCATTCCCTGAAACATAATTGAGTTCCTTATTCATTCTTGCATTAACTATTTTCTGAGGCCTTGGAGTGCAGTGAACCATACTAAGCACTGTGGCAAACAGAGATGTGAAAGATATCTCACACACTACAGACGTGTTTTCTGGGTTCAAATCGTAGATGCGTCATCATCTGCCAACAGCATTACTCTGAGTTTCTAGAATCTCAGGGGGATAATTAAGTGTGTGTGTGTGTACCAGCACACGCAAGTTGTGTTACAACTCTCTTGGTAACAAGTCACAGAATTCCAACCAGAGCAGGGGGATTTGTTGTAAAGGATAATGGATACATACAGACCCAAGGCAGGAAATCAACGGTTCTCAGAAACATCCAGAATAAGGGGGCTCACGTGCTGTATTAACTCTCCTTTGTTATTTATCTGGCTCTTTCTATCTTTTTATGGGTATCTGAATCATGCTTCTCTTGCCCTCCCCCACCTCTGCCTCTCCCCCTCTATCTTCCGAATGCACTTCTCTACTTCTCTCAACCACAAGGAAACACAGACCTCCAGTGTCTGGAATGCATTTTACCCAGAGGCTTCTCTGTCCATCACAATAACTTAGTTCAAACATTGACCCTACGAAAGGACTTTTCTAGCTAATGCTTACTGGGTACTTAACGATACGCAACTGCGGCTCACAAAATCCCTGGCTATCTGAAAATCACCTCTCATTTAACTGCTCGTGTCCTATTCTGTTGCATATTTATGGCATTTATCCAAATCTGAGAGTATCATGTTTCTCCATTAGTTTACCCATGGAACTTCCATCTTACCACGCTAAAGCATGGGCTCCGTGCAGGACTACGCCGGGGCTAGCTCACGTGGGCTCCGGACAGCTGACTGTTGAATAACCAGGAATTTTGTGAGCCAGTTGTGAAATGGTCGTTAGCTTGGAATGATCATGGCAGGAATATGTATACCATAAAAATTGACAAATGCTACAAATCAGGACTTTTAAAAAATTTTCCCAGCAAGTTGGTCTACCAGCATACCAGAAGTTACCCCTTCCCTTTGCACTGCTGGCGCCTGAGGCATTTGGCATGGAATGAACATGAAATCAACAGATGCATGACTTGTATCTTTTTTTTTAAAGATTTTATTTATTCATTTGATAGAGATCACAAGTAGGCAGAGAGGCAGGCGAGAGAGAGAGAGAGAGAGAGAGAGAGAGGAGGAAGCAGGCTCCCGGCTGAGCAGAGAGCCTGATGTGGGGCTCCATCCCAGGACCCTGGGATCATGACCTGAGCCAAAGGCAGAGGCTTTAACCCACTGAGCCACCCAGGCACCCCGACTTGTATCATTTTAGACAATTTGTTTTTCTCCTAAATCCAAACCTCTTGGGAAATTTTCCTGCCTGGAATAAGGTGCTCATGCCTAAACAATTAACTATGGCAAAGTAACAAGCTTGTGTCGTGACTAGGGCGGGTCCACAGACAGCTAGCTGTGCTGATGAGGGTGGAGGTATCATTTCTGGAAAAGACACAGGGTAAGTAAAAGAGAGGGGAAAAGTGTTTATCGCATTTATCTCTCCCACTGGAGTAAGACCTTGGTGAGGCTGAACTGATTTCTTATTCAACCTTGCAGCAGCCCCTCTGCTCATCAGCACACTTAGTGAGGAATGATAAGATTCATTTGTATTAAAATGTAACTTTGTTTTTTCATTGTGGAGTTTTATCCAAGTATATAATGGACACAAGTAAGTTCAGAAAGTTATTCCAAGGCTTTCCCCAGGGAACAGCAAAGCTCTTTAATAAATATGACTTGGGGAGAGCAGGGACTCAGTTTGAAATCTTTCTTCTAAAGCTCACTTGCTTTATTCGAGGAAACCGACAGAAGGAGCAAATCCAGTGATATGCCTCCATGGCGTGCACCATTAGACGAATACCTCAGGCCGAATCAGATGAACTTGCCCACCGGACTCTGCTCTGTGTTAACAAACCTCGTATTGCATGCCCTAATGAAAATAATGAGCCATTTTTGATGAACAACCCAATTTTTAATTTTGCCGTTGTCCAAACATACAGTAATAACAAGGGTGATGCAGAGCTCTTTTATAATTCTCCCCCTTAGGTGAGGAATTCGAAAGAGTAGTTAAAATCCAATTCCCTCTTTCTTCCAAATAGTGTAGTCAAAGTGATGTGTCTCTAAGTGGCTGCTTTTTTGCTGCCTAACAGCATACGTTATTTGCCTTTTTTTTTTTTTTCTTCCAAAAAGGCTTTCCAGCAAGTGCGGTTGGTAAAAGGATCTCGACAAAGTTTTGGTGGTAAGAGTGATACTCAGACATAAAGCAGTGGCTCTTTCCATTTGTCACAAACCCACAGCTAATTAAATAGTGGTAACTTCTCTCCTCCTTGGCCCATTGATCGAGCTCCAGTGTTGATCTGTAAGCAGGTTTTTCCATGAATTGTGGGCCACTGGAAAAATCTGTTAACACAAAGCTAGTTGGAAGCTTTCTCTTCCGTGGCCCCAGAGCAGGATAAAGCACTTCCTAGCGATGACAACAATCTTGGAAGGATAGTTCTCTGAAATTCACCTGTAGCAAACTACCTGCTTAGAATCGAAGGCCAGGTGGGCAAGACCTATGGACGTCCTCACCACCTCTCAGGCCCCTGAAGATTCGCTGTCTCTTTCCTAGTCCTGAGGCTCTGGGCACACATCTCTGGCTGCATTTTCAGGCACATTGCTGACATTCAGGGATCATCTTAGGAGGTTGCTATAAATTTCAAGTCAGAGAGAAAAAGAGAATCACAATATTCAATTTCTGGTAAAGTTTGTTGCATGACAGCAGGATGCAGAGCAAACTCGCTCTAAATAAAGGCTTTCAAATCCAGTCCTGAGTCAAAAGCAAAAGTAATGATGCCCCGAAGTTAGGTTTTCTTAGTACCCTCATTAGACAAAGCAGAGTGCCTTCTGGTCAGGAACTGGTCCTGCTCGCCAGCTTCCTTCCTTAGTCCTGTGTTGCCTATTTTACTGTTCCAATAAAGACAAAAACAGGCCCAGAGAAAGTGCTCCCAGCTAGAGCTGCTACTTCACCCAGACTCTGGGAAGGTTGGAGAAGCTCCCTCTCGGTCACCAGAGTCCTCTTTGGCTTCCTCAGGCCACGTCCACCCCTGGGCCACCTTAATTGAATTATCCTCTCCCTCGCAGGAGGAATCGGCAAAGAGCACTTTCAGAGTGAGCCTCAACCCTGGCTGCACATTTAGGATTGTCTGGGTTCAAGAATGTTCCGAGAGCGGGCCTGCGATCCCGGGGGCTTTTCTTCAGTGGGTCTGGGGGTGGACCCAGGCGTCAGTAATTTTTAGAAGTCGTACAGAGCAAGTGGTTTCAAGAGTGTCAGACAGAAGAAAACTGAGACTCACGAGGCTCCCTTTGCGATCAACCAGCCACATGTGTTGAGGGCAGGCACCCCACCCACAGCACCCCAGATGTGGGCGCGTTTCCTCAGATCCAGATGAGACCGCAGCTCAACCACACACCGAGTCTGGGACACATGATGGAGGCTTGAAGACCTGGGATCACGGGTCAGGTGTAAATAGTGGAGACGGCCCCGTGGGGTCATGGTCAAGGGAAAAGCCATGCCCTGTCCAAAGGCGCCACAGGAAACTCACCAGATTATCCACTTCTCCAGGAAAACCTCTGAACTGGATTTCTCCATGAAATCTCTTGATTTTTCAATATTGGCTCTTTCCCCCTCTTAAACACAGAACAGGCTAAAAGAAACTTCTTTGGGCCCTGGTGCTTGTGGGACATCTCCTGGCCCAGGGACCTTAGGGGACAGTCATCTGAACCATCCCGAAAAGCCTTCCCTTTGACTTTTCTTCAACGCCCTTTCCTCAGCGTCCCCTACAAAGAGAAAAGCCAGACACGCTGCTTAATAGTCCACCAATTAGAAATGCGTTTGGATGTAATAAGGACACGTTGCCATGAAAAAAATAAAGCCCGATCTCAGAGCGAGTGGGGCCACTACCACGAGCACCGAGGGAAATAAGAATCCGTGGGGTGCTGATAGTAAAGGATGGGCTGTTCTGCACCCGAAGCGCTGTCACAAGGGGTCGGTGGCGGAGAGGCCCACGGGGTGCACACTGGGCACCGGGAGCTGGTGACAAGTGTAATCTGAACAGAAAGGACAGAAAGAAGTAATAACCTCACTAGGCTCCATAAATAAGCACAAATACATCCCTGCCTCCCTGGAATTTACATCTTTGAGGAAGAGACAGACCATAAACAAAAACATGTCAGGAGTGTGTGAGGAAAGATCAAGGAGCTGTCATGTGGGAAGGAGGCGTGGGGGATGGGAGCGCGCAGGACTCCGGCGGCAGCGCAGACACTGGCCTTAACCCCGACGTCTAGACCGGCAGGTGGGGCGCGGGGCAGGGCTAGGGGGGATGGCTGTGTAACTCCGGGGTCACAGGATCCAGCATATTTTAAAAGGATCGCTCTGCATGGAGAGCTACTGTGTTAAGAACGTGCTGTAGGAGCCGACGCTAAAACCTGGAAGCCCGGCTCTAGGAGGAGGATGCAGTAGTCCAAGCAACAGAAAACGTCTCCGAAGCCAAATCCGAAGTCAGCCAGCAGGACACTGGGAAATGCACGTTAGGAAGGTAAAACCAGCAGATGCCCAACACGCGCGTTTAACCATCTTCCATTCTACTGGCCAGTTAGCGCTGGCCTCCAAGCCCGCCCTGACACGAGGTGTCACAGACTCCTCAGCCCCAACTTAAGGAAAAGAAATTCCTCCACTCGGGAGGCAAAGGTCCTGCGGTTGTGGAAGTCCGGATGGTAAAGAGAGAACGATGGCTTTTACTCCATAAACAGCCAGCGAATGTTTGAGTTATGGGTAACAATTAAGTCCTAATTGGCAATAATGTAAATCTCTTCTGAATGGATGTGGTAAATATTGACACAAACGAGCTGCTATTTTTCAGACCTGGATGGCCGTCAGTCAAAATGAAAAGCTAATTTCAGCCTGGGAGGCAAACTCTGTATTTTAATCAAGTGTGACAAAGTGGGAACAATAAATTGGCATTTAAGGTGAGGGGCTATTTGCTTCTCTGCTGCAATGCTTGTGATGATAAGTTGCACTGCCCCCTCGCACAGTGAGAGCAAGCTAGGGCTTTGATCCAGAGCATAAGGAAACATCTGGGGAACTGGCCAGCGGCAGAGTTCAAAGACAGCTGAGAGCTGAAGGCAAATGACCCACCTTCCCAGGTGTCCGGTGCTGTGGGGGTATCTTGTGCTATTTGATTGTCTGTGCCATAGCTGGCCAATGTAATTAATCAACATTTATACTGAGAATCACGAAAATAAAGGGTGTGTGTGTGTGTGTGTAGTGTGTGTGCATAGTTTCTTACCATACTGCAACCCAGCATTACAATCTAATTATTAAGGATCTATAATATTAGTTTTATAATTAATTTACTCAAGAATTATTAACGAGGTGCCAATTATGTCCAAGGTGCTCTTATGATGATTCCCACTGGGGATCATCAACAGACAAAACTTATAAAGTCCCTTCTTTCCAGTAACTTACATGCTAATGAAAAGTAAAAGCAGCCATAATTGAGTTTTACTCTGAAAGCCTGGACTGTTCTGTTATTTGTGCTGACTTCTTCATAACAAGCCCTTGGCTTAGCTATTTTGCTATCTCCTCTTTAAAAGTGAAAATCCTAAGGCACAGAGAAGTTGAGTAATGAAACCCAAATCACAGAGCTATGGCTGCTGGGATGGAGAAGTGAGCCAGGCAATGTTCTCTTTGACTGTCAAATCTAGAGGGGAAGAAAACATTACAGGAAGAATTGCAGGCATTACAACTGTTACAAAGGAAATGTATGGCGTTGGGTCAGGGGGCGGTAGTAAGACCCAGCCTAGCTTGAATATTGTTTATTACAGTAATAACTTGTCATATGTCCTCTCATAAACATGCATCTGTTTTCCCAAGTAACATGTCTGGCTGATTTGAAGACAATAGTTGGTTTTGATCTTTGCTAAAACTGGCAGTCTAGAATTTGAATTTTCTCTCTCCATAGTCATTTTAACCTTAAATTCTATTAAGGGTGGGCCAAGCAGAAGAGGGTGAGCTGGATATCTTCTAACACATTAAACTTCTTGAATCAAACAGTGCATATAATTTATATATGTAATGTTCTGAAGATTTCATGTCTTCTGTGAGTCTCTGTCTCTGTATACATTATTTATATGCTTTAATATTTCAATAAAGCCAGTAGGGTTCATGTTGCTCTGAATCACTCATTCTAATACTCAAGAAAGAAAATCAGCTTGTAAAATATTTGTCTTATTAATCTGAACATATTGAGGGGATTTTCTTAATTGTACAGGGTTTAAGGGTATGATACCAAAAAAATGAAAAGAGAAGGAAAAAGAAAACTCTTTCCGGCTCCAAGTCTCAGGTGCTGACCAGGTGACCCAGTGCTGTGTTCTGGGATAACTCCAGCAGAGAAAGAGATGTGGAGAATTTAAAAAGATAACAAAGAACAACCAAAAAAAAAAGGCTGATTTCCTAAATAAACTTTGTTAATTACATGACGAAGGAATTGTGAGCTTTCTCACCTTCGCGGGGGCAATCACGACACAGTCAAAGCTCCGAGTTCCCAGATCACATTCTCCAAAAATGTCTGCAGATGGGCTTCTAAGCTCCAGCCAGAGAGCATAAGGCCACAGAAGACTCCATCCCTTCACCGGTCACATTTGGCAAGTTATTCATCCTGTCCGTTCCTCAATTTGCCCAAATGTTAATGAGGATGATAAGTGTATCCATTTCATGAACTCAACAGGAGAGTTCAATCAGTCAGTATATTAAGGACACCCAGAGGAGCACCTAGCACAAAGTCAGTCCAGTTGAAGCCACTGTATTGTTCTGGTTCTCATGTACTCATTTCAAAGATATTTATTGGACACCCACAATAATCTCTTCTAGCAACAAGTGAGACAAGGCCTCTACTCATCTCCACATATTCTCATAGGAAAAACAGGTGGACAATAAATAAACAAGCTGATTTCAGCTTCCATTATAGTCGTAGAGAAATAAAAAGGGCTGATTGGGGGCGGGGGGAGGGGGTGGTGCCTGGGTGGCTCAGTCATTAAGCGTCTGTTTTCGGCTCAGGTCATGATCCTGGGGTCCTAGGATCGAGCCCTGATTTGGGCTCTCCACTCAGCAGGAAGCCTGCTTCTCCCTCTCCCACTTTCCCTGCTTGAGTTCCCTCTCTCACTGTCTCTCTCTCTCTCTTTCAAATAAATAAATAAAATATTTTTTTTAAAGGGTGGGGGGTGATGGGACAGGAGTCCTCCTTGGCTCTATGAGGTCAGGGGAATCAGAGAAGCCTTTTGGGGGGAGGTGACATTGGAAGTGAGGCCTGAATTGTGGGGAAGATCTGCCCCAGGGAACAAGTCGGAGAAACGCTCCGCACACAGAGGACCGCAAAGGTAAGGAGGTTGCCCTGGAACGGGTCAGCTTGTGAGCGGGTCACAGGGTGTTGGGGGTGGGAGTGGGGGGCAGGATGCCCTTTATCCAGATCGCCAGAGGTGGACACATCTTCCCCCAAATGCAGAGGGGAGAAAGTCAGAGGGATTTACCACGACTGTGGATCTCCCTCGTGTCAGAGCCTGAGGACACCTCCCAAGGATGAAGTCCAACATCTTCATTTCACGGAGAAGGAAATGGCACATCTCCCAATACATCAAGCTCCGACCTGAGAGAAATGCGGATTGCTTTGTAAGTGCAGGTGCTGAATACATTCCAGACGAGTCTGGAAGGCACAGGACACACACGTGCTCTAGAAACAGGACCCTCCCGCGGTTCTTCATCAGCCTTTAAGAAAAACAAAAACAAAAAACCAGCTTCTTTTTCCTAAGTCTTCCTGAATATATTCCCGCAGTCCCGTAGGAATACTTCCCCCCTGGTGACGTCTGCACACACAGGCTGCGCGCGGGGACCCACTGAGGACAGTGTAGGAAAAGATAAGAAGGAAAAAGTACATCAGGTACGTGCCCCCCGTCCAAAAGAGGCCCGTGCATAGGGACCCAGCCATCAGAATCTCATGCATGCCTGGGCTGGGTTTGGGCAGCAGGTCCACATCCTATGTCCTGGCCTCAGTAGGCAGCCATGGACGAAAGAAATCATGAAAAACACATGCCCATCTCCAGGCTTGGCACCTTGGAACCAGAGCCCAGCAGATGGGAGTTAAAAAGAAGTATGCTGGCGCCTGAGGCTTGTCTTAATTTGTTCCGTGGTTCCATTTGTTTCTCTTCTTTTTTTCTTTTTTCTTTTTTTTTTAAGATTTTATTTATTTATTTGACAGACAGAGATCCCAAGTAGGCAGAGAGTCAGGCAGAGAGAGAGGGGGAAGCAGGGTCCCTGCTGAGCAGAGCCCCATGCAGGGCTTGATCCCAGGACCCTGGGATCATGACCTGAGCCGAAGGCAGAGGCTTTAACCCACTGAGCCACCCAGGTGCTCCCATTTGTTTCTCTTCTTAATGGTTCACTTAGCCAAACTTGGGACTGGGGGGGAAAAAAAATCTTAGAAGTTGTCCAGACTCTTTTGAAAAGAATTTAGGATTCAGGTGGCTAGACAGAAACAGGTTTGGGATGGATTTTACTAGTTAAGGGAGGCCATCAGGAAGATGATATAAATCCAGTGCTGGGGTCCCCGGGAGACAAACTAAGTACATGGTTGCGGCACCAGCAAGGGCAGAAGCATTGATTTGCAGGTGGGGCAAGGCGGGGGGGTGGGGGGGGGGTGGGAGTAAGAAGTTGACATTTTATAACGCTAGAAGGTCTAAATAATAAGTGTGGGGGGGTAGACGGAAATTTGTTGGACATCCATTCATGTTTGTGTTCTTTACCAATAATTTTGAACTCTGCATGAAGTAAGAGTTGAGGCCATCATCTTTCTTATATTAAGGGTGTCTCAAATGCTTAATCTCTAAAGAGACGAGATGATGGATGACAAGTGCCTTGGTTTACTCCAAAGATCTTGGCTGATAAATGTTAGTGCTATCCTTCTCCCCTTCCCTGGCCCCACACTCAGTCCACAGCCTTGCCCCATGCCTTACATATATTTTCATCTTATAGATTTAAAGAGTTTTGTAGGCCATTATTTTATATGATTTTCACAAGCCTGTCAGATAGCCTGCACGAAGAGACTCTGGTCATCATTGGCTTACTAGTGGTATGTCAGAGTCATTTTTTAAGTACAAGCAGGACTGTGTTTTGCTTCACTATAGGCTTCAAAAAAAAAAAAAAAGAGTGGAGAGAAAGAACTTGTGAGTCTACTCGGTTAATGCCAGGGACAAGACAAACTTTAAGAATATTTTCCTACAAGATTTTTATGACATATTTTTCTCTAAAACACATTTTGTGGCTCTAGAGTTAGCATAGGTCTTGGGCATAGAGGTCGGAGTCCTAAATGAAAATGGATATAGTCCGTATAATCTAAGAGTTTGAGGGCTCTGAAAAGGTTGATCCTCTTTACACTGAATATGAGAAAACATGGAGAGATTATCTAATTCATGAAGAAGAACTGATCCTAATCAAATTTAATTTTACCTAGAACCAATGCCCCATATTTCATCCATAAGCTTTAAATATTCTGTATCCTTCTCTACCTTGTTTGGGAAGAAAAGTGCTGCACAGCACAGCACCTGAATAAAAAGGTATTTTTAGCTCTTTAGAATTGTTTCCTCTCTTTACAAAATCCCTTGCCTAACATATGATTCCTTTTATCAAAGCTGGGCCAAAAGCAGTATGGGGATGGAAGTGGGGGAAGGTAGAAATAGAGATGTATTTCACATTTCCCTTCTCAAAACAGAGACTTGCCTTTCTGATTCCACAATAGGAGGCAAAAGCTTTAAGAACCTCATTACACAGAGAGGCTTAGGTGATTGCCCAAAATCTCATTGCTGGAAAATTACCATGAAGAGATATGAACTCTGCCCCTTCAACTCCCAGAGATTTTCTAGCCACACGACACCAGGAAATAGAAAGTCCCATTTAAATTGGATCCAACTGGTGATATGAAAGGCAAGAGAAATGTTCACTTTTTCCAGCCGACGTGATCTTAACACCAACTTGAATATCATGATGAGCCCCAGGTGGGATATTTACCCCATCCCACCCCTCCCCCACTTCTCCTGGGTCAGTCTTTCCATTGTGATCACACTAAAATGTAACCATTCCTTACCCTAATTTGCTCTCCTTTGTCAAGTCTGCTCCTCCAGAGTGAATCTCCATTCATTGACTGATACATGCATTTTTTGGGTCGTTCATTCAAACAAATATGCCCTTCTAGTAAGCGCTGCAGGTAACTTCTGGAGCTTGTGTTTGCGAAAAGAGAGAAGCGTGAAGTAAAGAAGAAAGGAAACAGCCAACACATCCTAGAAGGAAGGTCAGAGGGATCCTGTGGTCAGGAGGTCCTGCTTTGAGGTGGAGGAGAACAGCCCTAAGGGTAAACACTCTTTCTCCATCACCTGCTTCTGTCTTCAGAGGAGCAAGACCTAGAACAACCATATTATCAAGAGAAAGGAACAAAAAGCCTCAGAATGCTTTAATCAAACAAAATAATCGTGAGTTTAAATAAATATACCAGAAGAGAGAACTACTCCCACTGACAGAGTAGAGAACCAAGATTGCAATCTGCTTGCTTGGTTTCCATTTTCAGTAGGTCCTTGGTGATGGGCAGTTCCAAGGTCCATGGAACTGTGGAGGCTCTGGATAGCTACACCGGAAATGATTAGGCTACGGGACAAGCCTTGGGAAAAGAGCCAAAATTCCTGCTCGACTTGTTTTTAAGGAAGGCCTGTGCCAGTGTAAACAAAAGTCATTGTGACTCACATTCCAGGCTCAGGCTCCATAAGGATACCGGCAGACATTTTCCCGAAAGCATCTCTCCTGCCTCTTCTTCCTCTTCACAAATGGGAAGGCTGTTGGTAACTGGCCAAGAATTGAGGGACTTGGTATTCTACCCAAATCGAGTTTCTTCTCAACATGGCTGTCATGCTTGGTGTTACATTCAAATAGTTACTCATTCTAGAAATGTGAACACGAACAATAGATCTACAAAACGTGCGTGTGTTCTATTATTGTTGGTTTATTGTCAATAGGCTTTTGATAAATCATACAGATGACTCTTAGATTATTTCCATGTTGACACAGTAATAACAGCCCTCTGGGTGGGAGGAGGGGGGGATACTAACAAAATGGAAACAAAAAGGTACCCTGTGGGAAATGAGGCAATTTGACATTTTAATGTTGGCTAAATTCTGTCACTTCTTTCTTTATTGTATTATTTCACCTACCCTTCTCCTCAGAGAAAGATTTCCAAAAGCCGAATTTTAGAATCTAACAAACCTCATTAAATCTCTCTAGAGCTTTACCACCTGCCAGCTCTGTGACCTAGAGCAAAGAATTTCACTCTCCTTTGCTTAGATTTTGTACTGTAAAATGGGTTGTGGGCATCGGACTGAATGAGATAACGTACACTAAGAACTTGACCCAGTGCTCAATAAATGATAGCTATTATTATCTGTATACACACACACACACACAATAGATATATATCCAGATACAGGGTATTTTATATATATATATATATATATATATATATATATATATACACATACACTATGTATATAGATATCTAGATATCTACACACAGATACAGTGTATCTGTCATGTGTTTATTGTATACACACACACACACACACATACACACACACACACACACACACTATGTAGCACTTCCTGGCACAGGACTTCTTTAGAATCTGTGCTCCAAAATTGACCAGTTTCTTTTGGTGAATAATTCTTAAGTTAAATACTCCGATTTGAATCAGCCATGTACACACCATGATTGCACACCAACCACGACCAAGTCTTGCATCTAAAGGGCATTTTGTTGAACTATCTGCTTTAGTCCTACACGCAGCTCTGTGAGGTCTGTACAGCAGAGAGGGAGTGGATGTGATTCACTGCAGAGTCAGACCACATAACTTCACAACTTACCTTCTTCTTACTGGCTGCTTGGCTTTTAGGACATTACCTGTCATCGAGTTCAACTTTCTTCCGGGGGCTGAAATAAAAAATGCAAACACAGAATGCATGTACGCATCGCATGGTGCCTGGACGTGGTAAACCACACCGTCATAGTCACTCCTAATAGAGTACGAGCCATTTTAATCAATCTCCACCTCACTGACTTGACAAGCCCCCCCACTCCAGTTAAACACGGTGGCGGGTGCCCGCGCGTCCCTGGGTCTCTCCTTTGCCTGCGCACCTGTGCTTCCATTGGGTGAATTCTACCGCAAACCAAGATCAATTGTCATTGCTTGTGCCATTTTGCTCCAATTCTTAAAAGGATAAAGTTTAGTTACACTTTACTGAAGTTGGTGGAAATTCGTGCAAAATAGCTTTTCTGAGAAGATTCAGTTGAAATGTTTGAAAATAATGGAAAAGTAATTGAATGAGTTCTGAGAGAGAATGTCACATACAAAGGGCAAAATCCTTTCGATGTCTAGAAATGGTCTTCCCGTTGTTTCAAAATACATTTTTAATATTTCATTTTCATTTCTAAAAAAAGCAACTAAGATGTCATGTCAACATGTGGGGTGCCTGTGTGGCTCAGTCGGTGAAGTGTCCAGCTCTTGATTTTGGCTCGGGTCATGATTCCAGGGTCATGGGATCAAGCCCCGTGTCAGGCTCCCTGCTTAGCATGGAGTCTACTTGTCCCTTTCCCTCTGTTCCCACCGCCTCCAAATAAATAAATGAAATCAGAAAGGAAGAAAGGAAGGAAGGAAGGAAGGAAGGAAGGAACCATCAACATGTGTTAAGGGTATCCTTTACATAAGAAAGATGCAGAACTCCAACACATAAAGAAAAAGCCCCTATCCCATAAGATTAGCAAATGAATAAAAACTTGTATGTTTTAATTCAAAATAACTTCTACTATATTAGCTACTAGTTCCATTTAATAGATATAAATGTGGTAGGTAGAATAATGGCCACCAAAAAATGCCCAAAACATATGAATATATTAACCACTATATGGCAAGGGGAAGTAGAGATTGCGGATGGACGTGAGGTTACTAATCAGCTAACCTTGAGATGGGGAGAGAATCTCAGATTATCCAGGTGCGCCTTTGTGTCAGCACGAGAGTCCTGAAAAGTGGAGAAGCAACGTAAAAGAAATGGTCCGAGAAACATGATGGGAAAAGGATTCAACCAGCTGTTGCTGACTCTGAAGATGGAAAAGGGGCCTGTGCCAAGGAATATGGACAGGGAAGTGGGTTCTCGCCCAACGTCTCCAGAAGAAACACACCTTTGCCAATATCTTCCTCATGAGACCTGTGTCAGACTTCTGAATTACAGAACCGTAAAGCAATATATTCATGTACTTTCAGACACTAAGTTTATGAGAGTTTGCTTCAGCAGCAGCAAGAAGCTAGCATGGAAACACCAAGAAAGTTTAAGGACCTGCCCAGGGTCATACAGACAAAGCCGATCTCCTAACATCTACCCGGGGTCTTTCTACTCTCACCCACTTCCTTATTAAACATAAAAAAAAAAATAAATTTAAAAAATCATGTTTCTTAGGGGCGCCTGGGTGGCTCAGTGGGTTAAAGCCACTGCCTTTGGCTCGGGTCATGATCCTGGGGTCCTGGGATCGAGTCCCGCTTCGGGCTCTCTGCTCAGCGGGGAGCCTGCTTCCTCCTCTCTCTCTGCTTGCTGCTCTCCCTGCTTGTGATCTCTGTCTGTCAAATAAATAAGTAAACTCTAAAAAAAAAAAAGATTTAAAAAAATCATGTTTCTTAGAATGCCAAATCCTGTGATAACTTATACTAAAGTGACCACTTTTCTATTTCTGTTATTTTTTTTAATTTGCCATTTGCCAAATGCTTCTAACGTGCCAGCCCTTATTAAGGTCATTGCATACAGAATGATTTTTAATCCCAAACCTAACCTGTGATGTACAAAGAGTGTCTTCTGTTGGGGGAGTTGCCCCATAAAGGACAGCTCTGAAGTTTAAGCTCAGGTCTACCTAACTCAAAAACCTGAGGAATGAAGTCCCATGCCACTGGGCTTGCATTGTAGCCCTCTCTCTCTGTCCCTTCTTCCCCAGCAAAATGACCAGCATCCTCATGACACTTCCTTGAGCCATATCTCTCTCTGCTTTGGCTAATGCCTTACAGCATGAATAGCCCCTAGCAGAAATCTGAAACGTTTCCCTGGAGGCACCTGGACTTTGGTGGCTGTGGGAAGACAAAGTTAAATAAAGCGTCCTGTTGACAGAGAACCCTCTCTTTATGGAATCCGAGTGCTAAGAGCCTCATTTTGGAACATGGTGTCTCCTTCTCAACACAGGATAAATGACTTTCTTACCTCCTCTTAAAGAAATGGGAAATATTCAATGAATTCATCTAAGAGCTTGCACATGAGGTCTCAGCCATCTGCCTCACGTTGTTATGACTGTGAATAGTACCTGTGATCACTGAGGTCTTCAAAGCGTCTCCCCCCACTTTAAATTCCTTTTTATCCACAGTTCTGCTTATTCCTTAGATCTCACAAGGCTTTTTACAAGGCTGAATGTATGACTCATTTGTAAGACGGTCTTTAACTGCCCTCTGATTTTGTTCTACTAATCTTATCTTAACCTCGTCTCCTAAAGCAGCACCTCTGCATTTCTTAAACCCAACAGGAAAACTTTAAATTTCCATCGTTTCATAGAGAAACGGTTTTTTTCCAAACACTAATTTTAGTTAGGGTATTCAAAGCAAAAGTCCCTGAGCCTAGATCTTTTCCTCCCCAAAGCTGAAAATAATGAAATTCGTTTTGTTAATATTTAATATTTGTTGTGTGCCAGTCAGATATACAATTCAGCATTGACTTCCGCTGATATACACGGTACCCTCCTGAGTATTTTCAATCTAATGATATTGTGATCAGATTTTCTTCTGTGTCAATTTATTTATCATACTTGGCACATGGTCTATTATTAGCTTCAAAATCCATTTTAAGGAGCCAGATTCTTTCTTCTTGGCAAAAGAAAAAAAAATAGAGTTCTTTGTTTTTTTCTTTTTAGAAAGACAGGTGGGGACATGAAGGTGAGGCTATGTAATAAGTTATATGAGAAAAACAATTTCTTTTCTGTAAGTTGAATCATCTTCAACCCAGTAAATACACGTTAGTTTAAAATTCTGAGTTCTGGTCTTTTAACCAACAGGTCTTATCTGTTCCAATATTGTTCACCTGCTTACCTTAAAAGCTCTACTTCTGCATGTCCTCCCAAGTAATCCTCAAAATAAAGACTTTTATGTCCTTAATGCCTTGCCAATCGCGTTTGCTGAATAAATGCAAATATTTATGTATCCGCTGTTAATTTTTTCCCCCTTATCTCCCCGAGCCATGGCCACCCTCCCTCCATTCCTGTTCCTCGTGCCCCAAGCCAGCCAGCATTTCACCAGCGGCGGCATCAACACTGCAAGTGGAACTTGGTTTCCTCACCAGGACAGAAACTGTGTCACAGTCAAGCTTGTGTGACCAGACAGGAAGCTATACACTTCTACTTGTCCCCTTATATTAAACCCTTCTTATTTCTGGAAAGTCGTTTTCACTGAGCTGGACGTAAATACTATTCATACTGTTTATGATTCCCAGGGCTGAAAAATGTTAGATTGAAAAAGAGTCCATGAATGACCTTTTAACTTCACTCCTCTGTTGATTCACAAATTTAAAAACAAAACAAAACAAAAATCTGAACCATAATGAAGAGATCTTTCCATTTTTTCTCCCTTTACTTCCTCCCAGTTTCTTCTGCTCTCCCTCCCTCCCTGCTCATCTTTTCTCCCTTCCATTCTAGAAACATCTCTTGAGTAACAACTTTGTAGCTGGCACATTTCCAGGTGCTGAAGATAGAAGACAGTCCCCTGTCTTCTAGAACTTACATTCTGGTAGAAAACATGCATATTGAGCCATGTGTTAAGTATTCATTTAAAGGCATAAGAAGGGGTGCCTGGGTGGCTGGGGCGCCTGGGTGGCTCAGTGGGTTAAAGCCTCTGCCTTTGGCTCAGGTCATGATCCCAGGTCCTGGGATCGAGCCCCGCATCGGGCTCTCTGCTCAGCGGGGAGCCTGTTTCCCCCTCTCTCTCTGCCTGCCTCTCTGCCTACTTGTGATCTCTGACTGTCAAATAAATAAATAAAATCTTAAAAAAAATAATACAGGCACAAGAAATGCTGCCCAGGAGAAGGCCAAGATAACATGAGAGCAAATAACAAGGGGGCTTTTGGTACAAGCTTTCTCAAGAGCAATTTGTTCATCTGTATCAAACACCTCAAAATGTTCATTCCTTTTAATTAAGTTAGGGTACCCAACTCCGGCATAGCCACAGGATGAATTAACATTTGCTGGTTCAAAATCATGCTGTAGAAGAATATTCATTGGTTTGTGGAAATGTTAATATAATGTGAAGAAAAGGACAGACTATGAACCAACATACATAACACACTCCTGTTTCAATTAAATGCAAAATGAAGAGAGTGATGGAAACAAACCCAGCCCAGGAGGCTTACCAGCATCTTGCCAGGACCGGTCTGCAAGGGATGATTGCATGATTCACCCCTTCATGACATTTCACTTGTCCAAATTTTCTTCAATGAGTCTGTGTTACTTGTGTAACAGATGTGTTTAATATTAATTGTTTAGAAGTATGTACTCAAATATATTATTCTCTGTATCTCGAGTCCATAGGACACACATTCATTAAATGTCTGTTTGACAAACTCAAGATATTCAAAGGAGAAAAGATAAAAGTGTGTGTGTGTGTGTGTGTGTGTGTGTGTGTGTGTGTAAATAGTTTAATTCTAGTTAAAGGCTTGTGAGGTTTTCTCAATATCAAATGAAGCCACTTCATTCCATAGGAATTTTTCAAATGCCTCTTCATTATGATGAATATATACTGCGTAGATTCTGAAAGAAAAAAAAAAGATTAGTTGCTGGAAACACATAAATTCCAGATTGAAAATGTGGGCTTCCTGTAATAAGAACAGTAATAATGGCTCATTACGTTGAAGAGCACTTATAAATGCAAATTCGCATTCAAGTTCTTTCACATTTATTAATTCAAATACTTCCTCAGATTCATAACGTTGCACTCACCCCTTCCATCTTCAAATAAAGAAGTATTTTAGGTTCAGTAAAAATCCCGTACCGAATATCTAAACAGCCCCAGCCTTTCTATTAATAACCTTTCGGGGATTTCTGTTTCATCCATTAGGTGGTTAGAAAGTTCTGAAATCTCTTTTGTATGTTAACGTCTTCAATTCGAAAATAAAGCCTATTAACCAGAGCCATCAAATGTAAGAAGGAAATTCTACCTGAGATAGAGCTCAGAAAGTTGTCGAGTGGAGATCCAGGGCGCAGGGAGAAGGAGAGAGAAGCCACGAACACGAGGGCGTTAAAAGCTCAGAATCATATTGTGAATTCATGATTTTTAGGGCATGTGTAAGCTCCAAGATTTTGATCTCACCTGAGCGAACCTTTGTTTATTTATTCTTTTTTCCTTAGACTTTCATCTCTTGAATCCATCCTTTGGGACAAAATGAAATAATTAAAGATGATATTCTTCCCATGTTGTATTCTTGCTTAACAAAATAAGTGATAATCCCAGGCTTTTACCTGACAGTAAAGATCACTGCATTGCTCACTCAAATTGAACATTCCTCTCATTTGGGTGTTTTTTGTTTTTTCCACACAGCTTCCATGCGCTCTCCCTACCTATGCCCTCTTTCCAAATACTTTCAATTTTATGTTGACTAGACAGTGAAAATTCATTTTATAAGGTTTGAAATACCAAACACCTTACGCGAGCTTCAATCTCACAAACAACCCTCACAACCCAACAATTATCTCCAAGTACCTTAGATGCTTTCCACAAATCTTTTCAAAGACGTTCTAAACAGTTTTCATTATGCAGCTCTCAGTTCGCAAATGTACGCAGCACTTTCCCATGTTACCGATTGGCCCTATTTTTTTGGCTTAGAAGAATGAAGAATTCTAAAGAATAAATGTAATACCAATCCTGGATCATCAGGTCCCACTAATTGTCACGGGGTGAGGAGAGCACCAGGAGCGGGCTAGGTCTCCAAGAACTCCCTGGAGGCGTCTGAACCGATGCCGCCGTCCTACACACCAGTTTTCATCGACCCTTTATCTGTTTGTTTCAAAATAGTTTCAGGTGAGAGGCCTCATCAAGGATTTGGCTGGATGTGGCCAGAGCAAGAGAGTCTAGCAAAGCCTGCATCAGAGCAAAATCTCAGAGACAATATAGCCCCAATCTCCACACCTTTTCCAAAGCTCTGTGCCAAGGAGGGCGATAATAGTCTCACATCTGAAAAAGGATGAGCCGTAATGCAAAATTGTAACAGTTCCTCCAGCGTGATTGTAAGAAGAAGGTGGTATGGGTGTAAAGTTATCAACACAGCATTTCACACATGGTCAAGTTCAACACATATACACTTTAAATATATATAGAATAAAGTAATACGTATACATAAATAAAGTAATACATATATTACACATATAATAAAGTTACATATATAATACATATATATATATGATTGCAGCTTATATCTCATTTCTCAGATGAGGAATCTGAACCTCAGATCTGCTATCCACCCTAAGTATGCTTTCCAAAACATGCTCTACCTCTTGTTTAAAGATGTTTATTGTATGTTTCAGTGGTGTGTGCGTGTTTGCACACGTGGATACGTAGGAGACACAGATGCCTTCACACTAAGGCTCTTTGCTCCTTCTGTGGTACTTAGAGACAAATTTGACACATGATTTAAAGGCAACGATTTTTTTCTATTAATCTCCTTAACATCATACTTACAGCCTTACTATTTGCTGGGCACCATTCTGAACACTTTGCCCATAATAAAGCTCATTTAACCCTCAAAGCAATTGCATGAAGAAGGCACTACGATTATCAGTATTTTACACGTGAGGAAACAGAAGCAAAAAGATGCAATTAGCTAAGTATACACAGTTAACTGCCAGAGCTCAGGTAACATAGCTCCAAAGCTTATACACTTCCACTCCCCCATGGCCTCTGTATGACACCAAAATCAGAAAATTCTAGAATCAAGGGTTCCTGGATAGCTCAGTCAGTTAAGCTTTGGACTCTCAATTTCAGCTCAGTTCTTGGTCCCAAGGTTGTGAGCGCAAGTCCCACACTGGGCTCCATGCTGGGCATGGAGCCTAAATTTAAAAAAAGAAAAAAGAAAATTCTAGGATCAGTAGTAGAACCAAGAATTCCAAAATTGTTAGTCCTGTCTTTTTTTTTTTTTTAATGTATTTCCTTTACCATTACATTGTCTTCTTCATGTTTTTCTTCTGCGGATTGATTGTTCCCCCATGTAACAATAATATTTCTTTCCAGTTCTGTAGTTGTTTAAACCAAAACTACTTTTAGGCATGTAGGGTTCATTTTATTTCGGCTCATTTCCCTTTTAAACGACTAGAAAACTGGAAAACTGGGCCGTCAACCAATTGTCAGTATGTGACCCTGACATCACCATGAGGTGTCGTTGCCTCAAAACTTATCAGGGACTTGGACAAAATGACCAAAGATCATCACAAGATAAGCCAGCAAAAAAGGTCACAATACCAGCTTGTCTTCGTGACAGCTCAGTGGATCTCAACGGGCACAGTATAGCCTCATAGAGAACATTTGGAAAATACAAAGGGACATTTAATTTGGTTGTCCCAGTGAGTGAGCAATGGGATCGGCCATGACTATGGTCTGGAGAATGGGATCCAAGGATACAAGACATCTGTCCACAACACAAAGATTGCGCCTATATTCTGAATGGCCTTGAATGTTCACATAGGTGCTCACTGTTCACAATCTTCTGAGTCTAGAATCGAACTGCACTTCATAAACAAATCTAAAATAGCATTTTCATAGGTCGTTTTTTGTTGTTGTTGTTGTTGTTGTTTTGAGTAAATGCTGTGCCCAATGTGGAGCTTGAACTCACAACCCCAAGATCAAGAGTCACACGCTCTACCTACTGAACCAGCCAGGCTCTCCGTGTATTCAGTCTTAAACGCTCCATTTTCCAGGAGCACAATCTCTGTGTATATTGATGTAAGCTTTTACTTCAGGTTAGAATTCTACTGAGTCATTCCTGTATCATTTTGGAAAATCTCACTATTTCTGAATTCAACAACCAACATAATGTATCTGCATTACTTATGTAGATGTGAATAAACAGGCAATTTTAGAGCCACATGCAAACACTTGACTATTGCACTTTGTCTTCTAGCACGGTCAGGCCTAAAATACACAAGATATCATTATTGTTATAAGTTGCAATAGTTTTCTCTTATTTCTCATTTATATTATGATCAGGACATTATATTTTAAAATTATATGGTAAGTAGGTTATATGACCCATGAGGTTTAGTTCATAAGAGCAAAAGATATATTAAGAAATATTTGTTATAAAAATTGACATTGGTATGGAGTAAATAAATAATATCAATAAAAACACCAATATTCCTGGGGCGCCTGGGTGGCTCAGTGGATTAAGCCGCTGCCTTCGGCTCAGGTCATGATCTCAGTGTCCTGGGATCAAGCCCCGCATCAGGCTCTTTGCTCAGTGGGGAGCCTGCTTCTCTCTCTCTCTCTCTCTCTGCCTGACTCTCTGCCTACTTGTGATCTCTCTGTCTGTCAAATAAATAAATAAAATCTTAAAAAAAAAACCCTGGCTTTCAAAATGACCATGTGTCCCCATAAATCAGAGAGGCTTTCAATTAACCCAATTTTGTTACGCATCTACTCAGTGCAGGGCACCATTGTGAGCAATAAACAGAATCCATTTTTCTCGCTTTCAGATCTCAACTGGCTAGTCAAACTAGAGTTTGAAGATCTCATCACAAACCAAGCAAAATGAGATGAACATTACCCAGTTTCGCATTCTGAGCCGGGCATCCATTCCAGTCTCTCTGCAACAAGGTTTTCTCATTAAAACAGTTTTATTTTACAAATATTTATCTACAAACATCTGTCCCCCCGCCAACTTTTTCTAGGAGAGCTCTGTTTATATAAGTTCTTGGCTATGTAATAAATACTCTTGATTTGTAGTGGCATCCAGGATGTAAACCATTACCAGATTGCAAACCCCAAGTGCTATAAAAATTTTAAGACATAGGAGATTATTTGCTAAATTATTGACAACTATATTGTTTGAAAGACTTGCAAGCTAAAAGTGCATATTTAAGGAGAAAAACTGCTGATGTGCAATCTCTTAGGCTCTGACCCTTCCGTTGGTATGCAACCTTATCCTGATAGAACACCTTTGAAATCAACGGGAATTCTGCAGGTTGAAGGAGACGGGAGCATGCCTCCACCAGTAACGTGTGTGCTGCGGGGATCCTACCTCCCACGGAAGGATCCTATGCTGCGTGTCTGACTTCAAAGTCAGCCATCCCTTCTTCCCCTCCTCACATGGGACTTCATATGAGACACACCTTTTTAACAGAAATAACAAAACTATACAAATTCAAGTTTCAAATGCATGGACCTTCCAAAGTCCAATGGCTACAAACAGCCTTTATGTATAAAGGGGACGTGGATATGATTAACAAGCTGAGATAAAGATGAACTCCATTGCCATTCTGAGGGTTAATTCTGTATGTTCACTTCACTGGCCTACGGGATGCCCAGAGAGCTGGTGAAACATTATCTGTGGATGTGTCCCTAAGGATAGTTCCAGAAGAAATTGACATTTGACTCAGTGGACTAAGACAGCCATCCTCACCAACATGGGTGGGGATCACCCAGTCCATCGGGGGCCTGACTGGAACAAAAGGGTGACAGAGGGTGAATTCTTTCTCTCTCTTCTTGAGCTGGAATGTCCCACTTCTCTTGTCTTGGACATCAGAGCTGCTGATTCTCAGGCCTTCAGACTCCAGGATTTATACCAGCGGCTGCCTGGCTCTCAGGCTTTTGGACTTGAATGGATTATGCCTCCAGATTTCCTGGTTCTTCATCTTGCAGACAACGGATTGTGGGACTTCTCGGTCCCATAACCACATGAACAATTGCTATCATAAATCTGCTCTTGTAAGTATATATCCGTATCTGTATCTACACCTACATTATACTTACAGCACCTACATGTATACGTACACCCCCTACATCTACAGCTACAACATCTACATCTACACCTACACCACCTACACTACAGCCTACACCACCTATGTCTACACCTATACCACTTATGTCTACACCAACACCACCTACATCCACACCAACACCACCTACACTACAGTTTACACAACTTAAGTCTACACCTACACCACCTATGTCTACACCTATACCACCTACATCTACTATATTATCTCCATTTCCATCCTATTAGTTCTGTTTCTCTGGAGGTCTGTGACGAATACTCACAAAGATAGATCTGCCTTTTGATGAACAATTTGAAAGACTCCCTATTAAAACCAAAAATGCTTTCTGATTTTTTTTCATTTTATTTTTAAATTTGATTTTATTTTTTCAGTGTTCCAAGGTTCACTGTTTATAAACCACACCCAGTGCTCCATGCAATACGTGCCCTCCTTAATACCCACCACCAGGCTCACCCAACCCCCCACTTTTCAATTCACTTTTCCTTTCTCTCTCTTAATGTTCTTCGTGTTGTTCCTTATGCTCCACAAGTAAGTGAAACAATATAATAATTGACTTTCTCTGCTTGATTTATTTTACTCAGCATAATCTCTTCTAGTCCCATCCATGTTGATACAAAAGTTGGGTATTCATCCTTTCTGATGGAGGTGTAATACTCCATTGTATATATGGACCATCTCTTCTTTATCTATTCGTCTGTTGAAGGGCATCTTGGCTCTTTCAAGAGCTTACTTATACACTAACAATGAAAATATAGAAAGGGAAATTAGAGAATCAATTCCATTTACTATAGCACCAAGACCATAAGATCCCTGGGAATAAACCTGACCAAAGAGGTAAAGGGTCTATACTCGAGGAACTACAGAACATTCATGAAAGAAATTGAAGAAGACACAGAAAGATAGAAGATCATTCCGTGCTTATGGATCAGAAGAATAAACATTGTTTAAATGTCTGTACTGCCCAGAGCAATCTATACTTTCAATGCCATCCTGATGAAAATTCCACTGGCATTTTTCAAAGAGCTGGAAAAAACAATCCTAAAATTTGTATGGAACCAAAAAAGACCCCGAATTGCTAAGGAAATGTTGAAAAAGAAAAACAAAACTGGGGGCATCACATTGCCTGATTTCAAGCTTTACTACAAAGCTGTGATCACCAAGACAGCATGGTACTGGCTCAAAAACAGACACACAGACCAGTGGAGCAGAGTAGAGAGCCCAGAGATGGACCCTCAACTCTATGGTCAACATATTCGACAAAGCAGGAAAAAATATGCAGTGGAAAAAAGACAGTCCCTTCAATAAACGGTGCTGGGAAAATTGGACAGCCACATGCAAAAGAATGAAACTCGGCCATTCTCTCACACCATACACAAAGATAAACTCAAAATGGATAAAAAACCTCAACTTGAGGCAGGAATCTATCAAAATCCTAGAGGAGAACATAGCAGTAACCTCTTCGACATCAGCCACAGCAACTTCTTTCGAGACACGTCTCCCAAGGCAAAGGAAACAAAAGCGAAAATGAACTTTTGGGACTTCATCAAGATCAAAAGCTTTTGCGCAGCAAAGCATACAGTCAACAAAACAAAGAGGCTTTCTGATTTTTTAACGAAAACAACCGTTATCTCTACTCCACCACTGTAACCCCACGCTTGGCTTTGTCTTATAGCACTTACAGCTCTCGAGTTTCATGTCACAAACTTGTCTCCTGTCTCCCCATATCCCCATCCAGGAGCATAAGGTCTCTGACGACAAGGATTTTGTTTGTCACATTAATTTCTGTATCTCCAGTGCCTACCCACAATGTCTGATCTAGAACAATAAGTATTTGGTGAATAAATGACCAGAAGTGGCCTTATCTTACAGATCAGTGATTTAAGCTGAAGGGCAATTGTAAAAGAAGGGGGAGAGTGCAGATAAATAGAAGAATTTGTGGGACTGTTAAATATTGCGAGTGTATCTTCTGAGATGGTGGCCCTAGGTTGTAGAGTGCCTAATAGAAACTCATCCTTTTGGGAACATTACTAGGATTTCCAATTTTCTCATAACCTGTGGGAAGCTGATGAAAATCAGTGCTCCTCACACCCATGGCATTTTTACTAGAAACAGAATAGAAAGCAGCCTTCCCTTCAGCACCACCACCGCCCCCTCCCCCATCTATTCTTTAGTTCTGGACTTCTCAGGAGTGAATCACCCCAAGACTTGGGACATGGAAGTGCTCTTGGGGACAAGCTGATTCACAAACCTCATGATTATCCATTAGAAGACATGGCAGGTCGGACAAGTTCCCTGGGATGAGAAAATCCCCATTTTCCCTGATGCCTGTCCTGAAAGTGGAATTCTATGCTCCAGATGGAGAAAGTTACAAATGGAGTCCTTCTCACCTCTTCTTGCATTCGGAGGGAGAGACAGTGTCAGGCAGGAAAGTTACCCTTTGAATGTTTTTGTTTTTATTAAAGTGTGTCTTAGAAATTACCTTCCTATGCATTCACCTGACACAAGACCCTTGGCCATTGATTATTTTTTCCAATATAGGGCTTTGGAAATATCTAAGCTTCTCCAAAGCACTGGTTAAAAATGGTCAGCTAACATTTTACTGGCTTTGCTAAATTTATACTTAGAGCTAAGACAGTTTATGATTTCAGTTAATAAAATGACTATTTTAGGACACAAATAATAAAAGCAGAGGTTTACCCAGAATTGTGACTGTTTTATTAAATAATACATTCCAGTATTATTTTGGTATAAAAACTAAGAGAAGGATATTTTTAAAAGGGAAAAAAAGCCTACTTTTATAGAAATATTTCATTAGAAGGGAATGTTATATTTAAAATTTGAACTAGATGTTCTTTTGGCATAAAGTAAAGCACGGCCAGACATCACAATTTGGACTAATTGGAGTCCAGGTAAATTACAAAACAATTTCAATGTAATGCAATGTCCGTGCTGTCAAGTACTTTAACAAATAGGTAAGATGCTCCCTGGCAAAATCTTTTTATGTAGCAATGCTAATTCCCTCTGAGTACAGGGAACAAGTAAACGTTAGACTAGCTAAGGTCAAATCATCATGAACTCCAAATTAGTGACTTGCAACTAAGTCAGCTTTCACTGTGTATCTAAAGTTCCCAATACCTTTACATAAGGATTTTAGGGGAAAAAATTTCAATGTTCGGTATACTTCTTCTTCAAACTGTTCGCACCTGAATCCAAAATTTTCATACTTCATTTTCCTACTGTATTTATTATTTAAGGTTTTTTTTAAAGATTTATCTACTTTTTAAATATTTTTAGGTAACATAATTATTTAAAGTATTTTTATTGATCGGGCTTTTTTAAAGATTTATTTATTTATTTTTAATTTTTTTGAAGATTTATTAGATTTATTTTTTATTAGAGAGAGAGAGTGTGTGTGAGCGAGTCAGGTGGGGGAGGCAGGGAGAAGAAGAGGCAGAGGGAGAGAGAGAATCCTGGAGCAGACCCCCCACTGAGCAGGGAGAATGATGCGGGGCTCCATCCCCGGACCCTGAGATCCTAACTTGAGCCAAAATCAAGAGTCAGCCGCTTAACTGAATGAGCCACCCAGGCACCCCAACTTCCTGCTCTATTTAAATTATAACCTAGAGGATTTGGTACGTTCTGTGACTACTGTCAATATATTTATATATTTTTCGTGTCCTGATACATGTTAGATTATCCCTTAAATAGATAAAACTCAGCCTTATATGTGAGGACTGCCTAAATGTTTAATATCATCTGAATTAATAAAATAAATGTATCTAATGTGGACCCCTATTTGTAAAGTCAAGCACTAAGAAGTGAACAGTTCAATTAATATCCCGGAATCTCATCCTGATTGAGCAATTAGTCGCACATGGACAAGACGGCTCTGTTACAACTCTCGGTCCCGGCTCTCCGAGATTTCTGTGCGGCTTGCACACACTGCAGGGGGAGGCTGAGGAACCAAGCTTCCCTGCCCTATGGATTCCACTGGAAATATGATGCTGTATAAACCCCCAGCAAACAGCGATAAATCTGGCAAATGCTCACTGTGTGAAGATGGAGTGATTCTCCCCAGACAAGCTTTGGAAAATAATGTATTGATTTCTGATGGCAATTTATTGTTCTTTGCAATCAACTGTGCTTATACTGGGCCCTTAAATGATGGTCCTTCCTCTTTCGTTCCTGGTCTTTGGAATGTGAAATCAGACAGCCAGAAAGCTTTGAAGAGGTCACCTCCAAAATACATGGAATTTAGATGCATTTTCTTTACTCATAAAATTTCCACTCACCGTGTTTTTTGTTTTTTGTTTTTTGTAGAGTCACATTAAACGACAGCATTAACTCAACAGAAGGCTTTTGACCAAGGACCTCTGATCTACTCAAAACAAAAAGTAGCTACCAAGTCCCGAAAACCCAGGTCTTCACCCTTCCCAGCCCTTCCAGAACATTGAATCCAGGGTCAGCCAAGAGGGCGGTTGGGGGACTTGACATTGTCAGTGTCTCATCACAGCCATGTGAATTTGATTTGATTCTTTAGCCAAAAAAAAAAAAAAAAAAAAGAGTTTTTAAAAAATGATAAAGTTTTCTTCATTCTGATGGGAATCAGCAGGAATTATTTCGGAGATTCTTCTCCATCCATTGATCTGAGCATTCAAAAAGTAGAAAAACCAATATCCTCTATTACTGGGGATCCTACTATAGGAAGTTACTCTTCCAGACACAGTTTCTGTTTTTTCCCCTTTCTTGCTCTCTTGGGGTGGGTCTCATAGAAGCAGGGCCTGAGTCCAGCTTACTGAGAAAAATATTGAAAGAGAAGCACACAGCCTTCTCCACTGCACTTCAGGCTGGCGTGATACAGGGTTAGGGCCATTAAACGTGGGAGGAGGCAGAGACAAAATGCAGAGACCTGGTCCCTGATATTGTTGGCCTCCCTGAAAACTAACTCTAATTTAGGATATTTTCATGATCTAAAACCAAAAATCAGATTTTCTTTTTTCTGCTTAGTTCAGCTAGAATAAGAATTTTTACCACTGGCAGTCAAAAGTTTTAACTAATGGAGACATCAGGTGCCCTCCTTGTGTATACCAGCAGAAAGAAGATTAAAGAAACTTCTGTGACCCCAGGTTCATTTGCCTTCTGGAAAATTCTACCTTATGTTCTCCAGCTCTTTAGCTATGATAGGGCTAAATATTCCTCTACTGATTATGAATTACTGGCTATATATTCTTGTCCATGTATATAGTATCTTAGCAAAAATTAAGGTTTTAAAAAACACAAATTATGAGAATCATGTCAACAGAACAGAAGGCATTGAAAGCAAGTATATGGTGGTGGTATTTAAGGAAAGGGAAGGTGAGACCAAGGTGATCTGAGATGGTAATTTCTTTTCTGCATAAAATTTTCTTTCTTTTAATAGTGAAGAGTTTCAAATTCGGCATACTTTCTGCAACTCATCACAGTCCTTACTCTTAATTATCTTACCATTTCAGTTTGGGCCAGACACAACACTGGAGGGTTTTCCTTGATAGCTCTGATTTTAAAATTTATATTGCCTATATGTAAAAATGGACATGAATGTTTCTTTTTATTTTTAAGATTTTATTTATTTATTTGACAGAGAGATCACAAGCAGGCAGAGAGGCGGGCAGGGAGTGGGGGGAAGCAGGCTCCCCGCTGAGCCGAGAGAGCCGAGAGCCCGATACGGGGCTCAATCCCAGAACCCTGGGATCATGACCTGAGCCAAAAGCAGAGGCTTGAGCCACCCAGGCGCCCTGGACATGAATGTTTCTTGATGTGATATTTATATGGATATTTACCAACAGATGAAAACAAAAGTAGGAACAATGGTTTCCAGATGACATTTCAGCCATCAAAAGATAAATAATAAACATCTACTCTCACAGATTTCTTCAATTTAAAAAAATATTCAAAATAAAGCAGTGTAACGGTCATCCACAGTGAGTTGAGACAGAGGTGAAATTAGAGGTCAGTTTCATGGCGATTCCCAGCCCTCTGGTTCTAAGTGCAGCCTTTCCTCTTCTAGGCATCATGATGCTAGTCATCACCTTTCTTGAAATACGACTGGCTATATTTTTTAAGGTGATTAGAAAAAACCTTGGTACTCTATGTCAGTTACTAATTATTGGTAACACATCTCAAAACAGACTTCGTCATACCAGATATCAATGCATCCTGACTGAGAGCTGCTCACTCGGAGACTTTATGAGAGAATCCTTCCCCAAGTTTCAAAAACGAATTTTGGAAAGAAATCAAATCAGAACCTATCCATCACTCTCTTCTCCAAGTGTTTGTTGATGACTGATTTATGTGCTGGACCAGCAAAACTCAAAATTCTTCATGCAACCATTCATATTAATGGCATTATATTTCTATCAAGAAAAATATCCTGTTGTAATGCTCTCATGCTCTCCTATTGTGTTCTGTTTGCACTGACCTGAGAGTTCCTTCATGAAAATGCACAATCTCCTGAGGACAGAAAACTATCATGTTCAACAATATACAGTGAGTACCTAGCAGGATAGCTGGCAAATAACAGATGTTTGTGAAGTAGTTACTGAACGATTGAATAAACCTCAGAATCACCTCATATTCTAAAACAAAAACAACAAAATAACCAGGTTATTACTTACGATTTGTCCACCACTGCCATACTTGTAGAGATATTTCCGACTGGTTCTACCAAGTTCCACCTTGACCAGCATAGCATGGTCTCCCCCTTCACGTCCCCTCCCAGTGGGTCCATCTCTCTGATCCTCTCTCGGGAGGAGCTGAAGAGTCCATAGGGCTGTTCCACGGTGGCTCTTCCAGTAGTGACTAATACTAGCAACTCTGAGAATCTTTCGCTCCCCGCCCTGATTCTCACAATGAAACACTCTTTAAGGCATCCCTCCCATGTTTAGGACACATGGTCTCTCCCGGCCACCTGGCTTCTCTAGAATTTGAGTGTCTTTTTCAACTAGCATCTTTCCCTCCTCTAGCCTCTGAGAGAGGAGAAACTCCCACATCCTTATTGTATTGTTAGCCTGTCAAGATCTTTGACTATTGTTACTTCTGTGTGGTCTCGGGCAGCTAAATACACAGGTTAATTAAATAAATACACAGGCAGATTAATATGTTGAGATATAATGCTACCTCATGTCATTAGTAATTTTTTATAAATAAGATTTTTAATGACTGTACAATTGTCCATTTTATGGAGTTGCTATCATTTTTAAAATTAGTTCCCTGTGGTTGGACGTAAGTTTTTTTTTTTTAAGATTTTTATTTATTTATTTGACAGACAGAGATCACAAGTAGGCAGAGAGGCAGGCAGAGAGAGAGAGGGGGAAGCAGGCTCCCCACTGAGCAGAGAGCCCACTCTGGGGCTTGATCACAGGACCCTGAGATCATGACCTGAACCAAAGGCAGAGGCTTAACCCACTGAGCCACCCAGACGCCCCTGGACATAAGTTTTTAAAAGGATTTTAAGCAATCCTGAAATGAGTGTTCTTGTACTTAAATGTTTGTGAATATGATTAAGTATTTACTTGAGATATATTCTTAGGTGTGGATATACACGCAAAAGGATTGATTTTTCAACAACAAATTCTGTACTGGGTTATGCTAGACAACAGAATATTGCTGGATTCGAAAGAGCCATACAAAAGGTATGGAGACATGGGCCACCTGGATGGCTCAGTCAGCCAAGCGTCTGCCTTCAACTCAGGTCATGATCTCAGGGTCCTGAGATTGTGCCCCGCATCGGGCTCCCTGCTCAGTGGGGAGTCTGCTTTCTCTCCCTCTTCTGCTCCCCTAGCTTGCACTCTCTCTCTCAAATAAATAAATAAAATCCTCAAAAGATATGGAGACAATCCCATGTAAGCAAGGACTCCCTGAAGATACTGGTCTGCATATCCCGAGAATATTCCTTCTGAAAGTTTTATTATTTAGAGTAAGAGACTGCACCAAAGCCCCTCCAAAGTGGGATAGATCAGATGCAGTGGCGTGTTTCCTAGGAGTTGGAGGATGGGGAACTGACAAACTAAAGTTCTATCCTCTGCCTCTCCCTCTCCTGCCCGTTAAGTGAGGGTATCCTTCCGGCAGGGAGCAGGAGTACAGCTGAGTACCTTCGATGGAGTAACGGTCTTAATAAGGCAGGAATCCACCCTAACAAGCATCTGATTTGCTATATTTGGGGGACACAACAGATGTAGCGCTGTTTTATTTCCTGCCAGTTCCATTCCAAAAGCAAGCAAGTGGAAGGTGTTTTCTTCTTGATGGGCATATGGAAAGCTTATGAATGCAATAATGAGGACTCCACAAGCCCATTTGGACCCTAGGGAGTTATATAACTTTATCACTTTTTTTTTTTTTTTTTTGTTAGAAGAATCCAGTGATGCCTTCCATTACCTCCTACACCCGGCCACCTACTGCATCCCCTGAGATGTTCCCAATGACACAGAGGCTGGTGTTAATGTGCATAGGTTTATGCCTTAGAAAATGAGGGCAATTTTGTTTGACTGCTCCCTTAGGGTTTCCAAAAATACCATCTTCTTTATATGCATACTTGAAATCACAGGCCATTGGCTTCAAGAATATTCCCATTTGGATCACTACAGAATTGGAAGGGCCCAGTGCAAAGGCAAATATGGAGCCCATTGGTCAAAAGTCACGATGAATTTTGCAACAGGAATAACACAATATATACCAAAATTGAGGCCCTTCCAAAGGTGTGGGGGCCTCTGGGATTGCAGAAATCCCCTGTCTGAAAAAAATGAAGCACCTAAGCACCTTCATCACAAAGTCTTCCAGAAAGCATGGCCCTTCAGAGTAAAGGATGGGTCTGGAGGGATTGAGTAATATCATTCAAATTAAAAAATATGCTATAAATAATATGTCAAACTATATAAAATTGCCAGTATTTTTACCTACAAACACAGCAACGTCATAAAATTCAATGTAATTCATGGCAACTGTCAGGGTAGTGCATTTTCCCAGGGTTAATAATCTTTTGAGTTAGCGCAACAAAAAGTAGAAGATATGAAGGTAATAGTTGCCATACATGGGCTTTTTTTATGTTTGGTGTTTGTACTAAGAGAGCTTGCATTGCTCTGCATGAGTGTGTGAGTGTGTGTATATGTGTGCACATGTGCACGTGTGTGTGTGTGTGTGTGTGTGTGTGTGTGTGTGTGTATTATCAAAGTAATACCTTTGCATTACACATACCTGGAAATTTTTACAAAATTAGTTTTATTTTTATTTATTTATTTTTTAAGTAGGCTCCAAGCCCAGTGTGGATCCCAGTGGGAGGCTTGAACTCATGACTTTGAGATCAAGACCTGAGCTAGAATCAAGAGTCAGATGTTTAACCAACTGAGCCGCCCAGTTGCCTCCCAAATTATATTTAAAACAAGCACAATTATAAATTAATACTCTCACTCTAAAAATTGTTTGATTCCAGTGTTTTGTTAGGTGGATAGATGGGTGGATGGATACATGCATACATGCATACAGAAAGGCATAGTTAGATACATAGAAGAATTTTATTGCAACATTGGATTACACCATGTGGGCAGTTTGGGTTTGCTACCTTTTTTCACAAATTGTGTGAAATATGCTAGGAACATATATATGTGTCCAGAGTCACTAAAACAAGATTGTGAATCGTGTGATATTTCATTACATGGAATTGCTATAATTTATTGTCATTTCCCTGTTGTTGGATATCATTTTTCAAACTATTATCGGCAATCCTGGAATGAACATTCTTTTGTTTAAATTTCTGTCACACATCATGGGTTACTTCTCTAGGGTCAACTTCTAGACATGCAGTTGCTGCTTTATGAACATCTGAACAGAAGATCTCTCTCCACTGCCCTAAACCCGCAGCAGCTTTAGGGAGACGTTGATGATTTCTTGTTGGCTTCTTCTTTCAAAGACAGAAAGAAAGTGGGAACACAGTCTCAATGTGGACGATGCAATAATTCTGAAGAATATGTTAATAAACGTCCCTTTGTTTTTCCCCCAGCCTCTGCTACATGTACAGGAGCACTCGCCTGGCCCTGAGACTCACCCCAGGGAGAGCTGCTGCGGGTTCTCTGGTGCATCTGCTTTCACATGTTTTCTATGCAATGACAGGCATATATAGGCCCATAAACATATACTTTTTACACTGCTCACCTTGCATCACAGTGTGATTTTTTTTTCATTTGACAGTCTATCTTTAGTAATTTTTCATCTTTGTAAAAATTGGTGTAATGTAATGGCATTCCATGATGTGGATGAAACATAAACTATGCATCCACCGGCTATTTGACATAGTGACACCTATTTATTTATTCCTCTGTTTACTGTGAACCTGATACCCCTCAGGAAGATAAACTTCAGAGGGAGAGGGTTATTGTAAATCGTGTCCAGTCTGAATTTCCATAAGCTGTATACACTGTATGAGCTGTAATAACACTTCTTGAAGAAAGGAATGAAGGGGTAAAAAGAGGACACTTGAATTTTTTTCCCCTGCTGCAAGGGATGCACTTGAACACACATCTCCATCCACATGTTTGAGAATCTCTTTCAAGTAACCTCTTAGAAGAAGAAAGTCTTGCTCAAAGCAGACATAGCATACAATTTATGATAGATACCAGCCCTCACAAAAACTTTACCAGTTTTCCCTCCCACCAACAATATACGAGAATGTGTGCTTGGCTAAGTGCAGGTCAGCACCAGGTATCAATGATTGATTAATGTGGTAATTTTGAGTTTGAGAACCAGAAGCTCCTTCAGCAAGCATCAGCAAAAGCTCCAAGTACAGCTGCTCAGGCTGTGCACTGACAAACCCTGGGAGTGCCATTCATATAAGCTATGGTGTTAATGATAGTCATGGGGTCCTTCAAAATGGCGACCCTTAGAGGTACAGGGGTCTCCAATCATTTGCCCTTTCTTCCCCTAGTACAATTTCTGACTGTTGCCAGCTGGCCAGTCCTACTCATGGAACTTAACCAGACAAAGGTGCCATCTGTGTAGTACATTGTTGTAGATATACAAAAATCAATCCTCACCAAAAGCATTCAACTTTCATGCCCAGTTTAAAAGGAGAGGAAAAAATACAGTAGAAGCTTTGTTATCAAAACTAGTAGATTGCTTAGTTAATTGCAAAGGTCATTTAAAGTGCAAATCAGATAATTTTATATATATATATGTATATAGACACACACATATATATAATATACTTACACAAATATAAATACATGAAGCTATTAAAATATAGATCTTTGTATAAATTATATGTATGTACATATGTATTTATATTAAAATTTAAATAGAGTGTTAGGATACATTCTATGTTGCTAGAACAAAGAGACCCCAGAAATACAGACTACTAAAGACAGAAGCTAATTTCTCCCCCCCCCATGGAACAGTATTGGCAGAGGAGGCAGAGGTGGTGAGGGTCCCCAGGGTAAGTCTATGTCAACGCACAGCCCCCATCATCTCCAGGTCTGGGGGAGCAGTCCCAGCTCCCACTACTGGATCTGTGTTCTCGTCAATGGGAAGGGGAAGATCAAAGCGAGCACATCCATTCCTCTTAAGGATGTGACAGAAATGGGACACATCATTTCTGCTCATATCCCTTTGGCCAAGTTTAGGCACATGGTCACACTGAGCCACAAAGATACCATAGAAATCTATCCTCTAGTCCGGATCATGTGTCCCAGCTAGAATTCAGGATTTCTATTATTAAGGGAAGAAGTAAAGAACAACCATTAGTGAAGAATTCACAGTCTCTGCCCTAAGCAGCTTAACTTTTTTTTAAATGTTTCAATTTAAATTCAATTTGGGTAACATATACTGTATTGTTAGTTTCAGGGGTAGAATTTAGCAATTCATCAGTTGCATAAAACACCCAGTTCTCATTCTAACAAGAGCCCCCCTTAATGCCCATCCCCCAGTGACCCCATTCCCCCCACCCACCTCCCCTCTAGCAACCCTCAGTTTGTTACGAGTCTCTTATGGTTTGCCTCCTTCTCTGTTTTCATCTTATTTTATTTTTCCTTCCCTTCCCCTATGTTCATCTGTTTAACTTTTTAAAACAGAAATCCACATTCTTCCCATTTTCATGTATAATCCTAGTATGGGTCTGCTGATTGGAATTCCCCATTTTGTTTCTCACATGAAAAAAAATGCAAGGTGGAAATCTCTAATTTCCATTTTCAGTATCTTAGAAATGCTGCAAGACCTCAAGAAACTTTTAATATAACTTAAGTGTCAACTCCTAGATTTTTATGATCTTTTCACTGTCTTAACATTTGTCAACCTCACACCTCATCTGACAGCATTTTTTAGCTAATTGCCTTTATCAATTTTTTTCAAAGTATTCAATTTAGTTTCATAGAGATAATTCTCTTTTCACACTCATAATTTATCAGTTGACATAATACTTAATTAAATTGTATAATTATTATAACTGCAAGTACAATTACCATGAACAGATTTAAGACAACACAGCTAACACTTGGTAAACACACAGCTTAATAGAAGTGTGTGAGAGAACTAGATATTAACCCACAGCCAAGTATAGCTAGCATGGAGGGAGAAGATGTCGGTGTGTTTTGCAGAGGGAACGAGGGGAGTCATCTAATCAGGCAAGTTGGTTGAGTGGAGATCAATTAACTTTCAACAGTGCAAGCAATTATCCCCTCCATCCAACCAATGCACAAGTTGCTCCAGAGTGAGTGTTATGAGAAAACACAAATCTGTTTCTTCCCTCATCCCCTTTCTCCCTTCTCTTTTTTGAAAATTTTCTCCCCTTTGAAAATACTTTCAAAGTATTAACCTTAGATTCTGGAACTTAAAGATGCAGAACTCACTTTTCTACAGCCTTGCCTCAAAACATAAACCAGCTACTTCATGTGGTGCTTACCCGGAAAACACAAAGAACTCTTCCTATCCAAGAGAAAAAGTGGTCAGCTTGAATTCATTGACCTACCGCATGTCAGTTTCCAACAGGATGCCTTCCTCAGAGGTTTTCAAAGGTCATTCTCCCTGTGGATGATTTTTGTTTTATGTCCTGACCTTAGAGTTTTACCACAGATAGGATGGGAATCTACTAAGACGGCTTTGCCCTAAAAAGTTGCCAGTGCTTTGCAATTTCTCCTTAATGTATAGACAAAATACTAATTTCTCAGCAGCATTTTGTGTCATTGGCCATACTCTGGCATTTGCAGAAATTTATCAGTCTTCCATAGTCTCCTCTGATCAATAAATTGCCTTCTCATCTCCCCCAGACCCTATTAAAAAAATAGCACAGTGCTTGTGTAATGCCATTCTAGGAGGATTATTACTAAATAATTGAACAACATCGATCTTAAAATTGAATTACCAGACTCAGGACATTTCCTTTAGGTTAACAAAGAGTGACTAATCCCTGTTGAAAACCAGCCCACTGATACATTTAGAAACTTCAGGATTCTTGGTTTATTTTGAAAGTAAAGAAATACTTTCTTCTATTCATTTAAGGCTAAGATATAACCATTTAAGTCTTTCTTCGATTTTTTATATTATGGTGGGTAGTTAATAACTTAGATCAGAGTCTAGAGTAGTTTAATACAGCCTAATAATGTTAAAAGAGTATCTTTCCTCTGGAGAATGAAACAGTGTTATTTTTCCTACTGGATTAATGTCTTCATAAATCTCTACAAAAATATGCTTGTGTTTATAAACACAGTATTTGTTCCTGAGCCTCAAATATGGAAATATTCTATTTTTCTTGAGATGGAAACATGTGTTTTTGTATTCATCAAATCTTTACTGAGATCCTGCTTTGTGTCAAACTTATTCTGGGGGTCAAGAACACAAACAGACAGAATCTCTTTTCTAAGAGCACTAACCCCCCGTTCATGAAGGTTCCACGCTCCTGATACCATCACACTGGGGGTCAGATTTGAACATGTAAATTTTGGGGGGATGCAAACATTCAGTCTATAGCACCAATCTTGGCCCCACTATCTCTGGTTGATGTCTGAAATCCCCCTAAGGACAGGGAAAGAAGACAGAGAGTGGTCCTTAGCATTTGAAGGATATAGTAGAACTGTATCAATTTAGGGAAAAACGAAGCCCATGATACTTAGCATTTTTATAATGGAAAAGTAAAATCCTCCCAGGGTTAAAAATCCATATATTTGATGTGAATGGGAAGACTCAAGCCTTCATTTGTTACATTATAATAGGAACCCCAAGTGCACCTCTCTCAAGGTTATGGACAAAGTGAAATTACTGTGCTACAAAACTGTCATGAGGGGCTAACTCCCGAAATGTGTTAGCAGAACTGCTGTGGAGCCACAGATAACAGGCTGGGAAAATGCTCCGCACTATTTGTGGAAAGCAGGCACCGCCACAGTCAATGCAATTTCAAAAATTCATCACGAGTCCAAACCTCTGAAACACCGAATACTAAATTTTCTACATGATGCCCTAGCAATAGGTAAACATGAGACTGGAGAAATATCCAGCAATGAAATGACCTCATTTAGTACCGTGAACATCAACCGTATTTCCACTGTGTGCCGGGAACTAGGGATTCATATAAGTCAAATGATGCTGAGTGACTACCATGTACTGGGGACCGTTCTGAGCAGCTACTTTCTACTCACCAGAACACTTCCGGGTAATATGGCCGTTTTACACATGAAGAAACTGAGGCACGATGTTAAGTGGTTGTCTCAAGGTCAGAGAGCTAATGAGCAGCCTGCCTGAAATTCAAACTCAGATGAGTGCTGCAGAGATGTGACACTAAGTTGAGATAAACAAGACATTGCAGAAGAAGAAGGTGAATTTCCAGAGTCTCCTCATTCCTCACTTGTAAAGTCAGTCATTTTACCCATTATTAAGAGAATATCCTTGCTATTAAAAACACAGTCATTTGGCTACAGCTAGGTCCCTGAAACCCAAAATCATGAGCCGGAAGGGCCATTAGAGGATCTAGTTAACCTCTTTCCCTGTTTTATCCTTGAAGAGTCTGAGGCACCAACAAGTGACAGCTTGTTACAGTCCTAGATAATCATTAATCGTGGACCTGCCTGGAAAGCAAGGATTCGGTAGCCAGGAATGTTTAAAAGAAAACTAACTAAAAAATAAAAAGACTAAAGAAGGAGAATCTGATCATTAAGAAAGAAACTTGTTTATTACCAGGAGCTTGAAGTTTGCAAGAATGATTAAGGTCTTCCACTTAACTAAAGCAAAATTGTGCCCTAGATATTTGCATGCAGCTGTGTGTGTATTTCAGGGCAATATTTGCCCTGAAATCTTCCTCCAGTCTCTCTTGACAGCAAAGTAACCTAAAGGTACACCTAGTTTAAGGTTCCTTTTAGGGAGATTATACGTTGCCAGTTAGAAGTAAATTTCCTCACCTTGTTTGCTATTACTTAGACCTTTCTGTAAATTTAGTACTTTCACACATCTTACAATAATGGGTCTAAGACATTTGTAGCAAAAGAAGATTGCTTTGCCTTTTCTCCTTCAGTTTTTTTTTTTTCTCTCTAAATTCCACATGGAGAAAATCACACTTATATAGTCCAAAGAGGACATTAAGAAAAGCCTCAGTGATTCAGTTAATGTGTCTGCACACAGGTACACATTCATCTCAACCTGTGCCGGTTACCAAGGGCAAGAACTTAGCTTTCTTACAACCCAAACCTTTGGAGGAAGACACCTGCGATGGTAACTACTTTGCTTTTGCTCAACCTGAAACCTGGTCCCGAAGTCGGGGAGAGCCTTCCACCTACATTCCTTCAGAGCAGCAGCTCTCAGTAGGAGCAATGCTGTTGCCTAGGGGGCATTTGGGAAACCAGTGGGGGCATTTTTATTGTCATAATATTTAGGGGTCATACCAGCATTTAGTGGGTGGGCCAAGGGGGCTAGATGTCCTCTGAAGCACTGGATAGCCCTGACCTGACGGAAGATTGTTTCCACACCTGCACGGCCTTCAAATGGATCCACTGAATGTAGAGAAAGAATGTATTTTGCATAATTTTAATAAAAGTCAATTTTTCAGGAATGCAATGATCCTACAATCAGCGATTGGTTTTTTTCTTAATTCAGTTAAAGAGGCATGTATTTTGTTACAAATATTATCAAAAGTTATTTGTCCATCAGGTTGGAAAAATCACGTGAAAATGATACCACCACTCTGGGTTACTGGAGTGGCCCATACAACTCACCTGAATCAGTCTGCATTGGCAACTTCACAAACAGCAGGGTTCTGTGTAGATGTGTAGGGTCGGGGGCAGACATGCCCTGGAATGTGCACATTGATCGATCAACCGATCGCTTGCTTTTTCTCATCCAACTACCTCTAATACCTCATTTACTACCTCTACTCCTCTGCCAATACTGTCTGATGGGCGAGAAATCAACTTCTATCTCCCTCATCCATTGCATTTGGGGATCTCCTCAAGGCAGCAGCAGGGAATGGACCCTACCTAAAGCACAAAACTTCGGGCAGCATGGACTGCTTGCCTCGGCACAACTTAGTCCCTTGTCACCTCAAGGCCTTCAAATCTTTGGCAAAACTTTTCTACATTCCAAGTGCTGGTGTGATGGGATATGGCTGTGGAACGGGGAGGTAGGGCTGCATTCACCATCTGGGTGGGACGTAGTGTGCACCTGCCAGGAAGGAAGTGCTTGTTCTCAGAGTTGCCGTGAGTCTGCCCCAGCCCGTCCTGTTCTCAAGTTCAAAGATACCCAGATAAGAATTTGGATGTCGGCAAGGCTTGAAATAGGATTTGAGCTCCACCAGTAGATTGAATTATATGAAGATGTTGACATCCAATTACATTTACCCTAGAAATCTTCATCGCTGATTTCACAATGATTTCACAAGGAACTGAACTGTCTAGCTGGCAACTGAGTTAGAGTAAATTCAAACTCTCTAGTAATCAGATCTGCCGGGCCACCATCATAGGTGAACCTTATTGACTGTGTCCTACTTTTCTTTGCGCACCCAGCACATAAGGCAAAAACAAGGAACACAGTGGGCATCCCATAAATATTTGATTAATTAACTAAATAAGGAATGGTGGGCTCCACAAACCCAGAAGGGTGCATGAAAAGCAAGACGCATAAGTCACAATGAGTTTGTAGAACCCATTTAAGCACTGGGGAACTGGATGAGTGTGTACAGAGGGGGCTTGGTTTACATGACTTTTAAGTCATACCTTAAATGGGAATTTGTGGTAAATGTCAAAAATTAACATCTAGAATGCATCCTCTAAAAGGCTTCATTTGCAAGTTTAAAAGATCATGAAGGTAACATATAGCCCTATAAATCTAGAATGCACAGTCAAAACAAGGACTGTTCTACAATAGCCTCCAGTTTTGTAAACCAGTGTTCTTTCCAATTATTCATTTTGTCTATTTTCTGGTTTATTGTGAAGTTAATTAATTTTACTGTGATGGTGAAAAGAAGTAATCATCAATACGTCTAAATATTAACTTGTTCCTATCCTCATGGCTTTCTCAGGACTTAACATGGGGTTATAGGATAAACCAGATGCTATCAACAATAAATGAGAATGGAAATAAACAACAGTCAATCTACTTCCTTATTCTTCAGAGAAGACAGGAAGTAAGCTGAGTGTAGAAGTATAAAAAAGGTACTGGATGAGCTTGTGGGATAGAGCATTCCAGGAAAAATAAGGCGATGGCTTTTTTTATAGGAACCTGGCTGATATGTTATAGGATCAGCAAGAAGGTCATGTAGTGAGTGCAGAAGGAAGGGACAGGAAGGCAGTAGACAAAAACAAAACAAAACAAAACGGAAGAACCAGGGAGAGGGAGAACCATAGAGAGGGCTGTTAGCCTCTCAAAGGACCTTGGCTTTTTCTCTGAGATGGAAAGTTATTGCTTAAGACTTTAGGATTATTCCACCTACTTCCTAGTCAAGAAAGCAAACACATCTCTGGATGAGAGATTAAGAGAAAGAGAAAGACAGCGAAGAGGATGGAAGAAAGTCAGAAAAAGGTTGTCTTGACAGCTTAATTGTGGCTTTCCCATTTTCCTCTTTTTGCTTACTTTCAACCCAACTAAAATGCAATGCCAAAGTTTTTCCATGAGTTTACTCACTTCCTTTTATTTCTTTATTACAATCAAGTGGAATTTACATGTTAAAGCCATAGGATGGTAAAAACAACAGAGAAAGAACATGGGGCTCTGAAATATGGAAATAAAATTCTGTTTTTGGACTCTTTCATTTGAGTTAATCTTGATGATAGTTTTTTTGGCAAGAAGTCAAAGACCTTTGACCAGGATGGAGTGGGGAGGGGACGACATATATTTGAATAAAACACATTGGACAAGGGTAGCCCCCCTGATCATTTTTTCTACGTAGGGTCCACAAAGGAAACTGAAATCCCTGCTCATTGTCAGCAATCAATTTTTTTAACCTTTCAAGGAAATTTTCCTGTAGAAGGGAGTAATTGTATGTAATCCGATTTAATTATGTTAAGTGGAATGGGAGGCAATATCCTTGCCAATGATGCCAGCCAATTGCTTGCCTGGCCTCTTTGAGTGTGGCAGCAAGAACGCCAACAGCAGCAGGAAAGCAGCCTCTTCGAGGCCATTTCTCAGATAAAAGGAAGATAATAATGATCTTTTGAGTTGAAGACAAATACGACAAAAAATCCTTCTTAAATTTCTGTCAGCTGTTTTCCTTCCAGATTAGAAAAAGGCCAGGGAAATGTCACATCCACTCTCGAGCTGGGAATGCGTCCTTGCAATTCGTTCATCAGGAGACCCTGCCTGATGGAATAGCAACTAGATTAAGAACGTGAATTGTTCCAATTTCTCAGAAATTAGGGTTGTTTTTTTTTCCTACAAATTCATAGGCAAGCCTATCTCTCTTTTGGAGGTAGGCTTCAGGTGTGAGTTAAAAAGATCTGGAAGGTCCCCTACAATCCTGCAATCCTGTTCCAGAATTCTAAGACGGTCACATTTAAAGATGATGAAATTAAGATCCCGGCAACTTGGAGATGCTCTGGGTGGGTTCTTCAAACAGCCAGAGAAAGTAGAGGGCCACATGGAGAAGCCGTTCCAAAGGGAGTCAACGGCGCCACGAGCGTTCCCAAACTCCCTCGGCAGTGGGGGGGGGGGGGGGCACCAGAAGGTCCCTGAGTCTGCCAGGCCTCAGAATCAACTGTGGGGTTTTTACTTGTTTTCTTTTTAAACGCAGTGTCTTGGAATCTCAGGTCAGAATCTCCAGGAGCAGATCCCTGAATTCTGTATTTTCAAAGCTCTTGAGAGAGCCTGATGTGGCCGGGCCCCGAGTCAGGCTCGGCGGTCGTCACATTCTCACTGAGCATCCCTGGCTGACGTGGGATGCTCTGAGCTTCAGTCCGGCGGTGCTGGAGGTTAGGGCTGAGCTTGGGGTGAAGCTCGCTGAACCTGCCCTCATGACGTTTACATTTTTTATCACTTTTACTCCGAGATCGCACGGTTCTGTATTCATAACGGTAAGAAGCCCAACCGGAAGCACGTTCTACGGTAAAATGGAGCCAAGTAATGGAACGAGAGTCATAGCTCTTGTCATTATCAAGCAGCACTACTGTAAGAGATGGGTTGCCAGAGTTCAAATCCTAACTCGATAGGCAATATTTAATTCTTATACCAGTCCACTTATGGAGGAGGAAACACAGCATTGGAGAGTGAAAATATAGGATTGACCCCTAAGGTAAGTGGGAAGGAAGGAAACAGCAGGGAGGGGGTAAGAACCAAAATGGAATCCTCTTCGAAGTCCATGTGACCCAAGAACCCGACCCACGCGTGTACAGCTATGTGCACGACTAAATACACACATAGCGGAGTTCACGCAATACACGCAGATTTAGCCAGCAGCCCTGAAAATGTCCTCTGCTGCTCACTGGTCTAAGACGAACGGCAGCTAAAAAAAATCAGTATTGTTTTTACAGTGTCACACATCAGAAGGGGATGAATCCTTTGGATTTCCTACCATATGCCAGATGTCTCCATACATTATTACTTAGCTTAATCATTGCAGCAAAACAAGGATCATTACAAGCCCCCTTTTGTAGTGAGGGAGCTGTGTCATAGGAGGCACCTAAGGTCCGAGATGCCAGGGACCACGAATGGAGATTCTGGGGCTCTCTGCTTGGGAACATGGTGGGACCTTTGTACTGCGTGGGCCTTGAAGCCGCACGGCAAGTTCCTTCAGAAACGTTGGGTTCATGTCTTGGCTGTGTGACCATTTCTCCACCTCGGTTGTCCTCGTCTATGAAAGAGGGATGATGGTAACACTGCCTCAAAGGGCACAGGTGAGGTTTAAATACATTACCACATAGGAAGCAGTCGGTGAAGTGTTGATCCCTTTGGTAAATGCTCGTTACTACTATAATGGTTCATTTTTTTTTAAAGATTTTATTTATTTATTCAACAGACAGAGATCACAAGTAGGCAGAGAGGCAGGCAGAGAGAGAGGGGGAAGCAGGATCCCCGAAAAGCAGAGAGCCCGATGCGGGGCTCTATCCCACAACCCTGGGATCATGACCTGAGCTGAAGGCAGAGGATTTAACCCACTGAGCCACCCAGGCGCCCCCGATGGTTCATTTTAATAATACTTGGGGATAATATCTAATATGAAACCTCTGAAAATGGAAACTGTCAAGGTGAAAAGAGTGGGAGATGAGGAATTCAGGAGGAAGTGGCAAGGACATTCCCGAGGATATGAAGCCAAAGTTGCTGGCTAAGTGAATACCTAAGACGACTTATGGAGAGAGAAGGGAGAGTTTTATAGATTAGTCTGTACCACATTTTTTGGTTTCTTTCCCTTGTTTTAATCCACTCCTTCAACCGATTAACTGAGTGCTGACTATCTGCCAGACACTCTCCCGCGTACCAGGGATTTAGGGTGAAAAGACAAATAAGATTTCATCTCAGAAGGAACTTACATGCCGGAGAAGAAGATGTCAGTAAGTAAACAAACAGATAGTTTCCATTAGTGATGGGGCTATGGAGGCAAATTTTTAAAGTGCAACAGGGAAAGGCTTTGGGAAAAGCAACAGAATCAGGAAAACTAAGACCTCACTGAGAAGATACAATTTGAGCTAGGGCCTAAAGGACAAGGTGGTGAGCTGGGGACAGAGCCAGTGGAGCAAAAGAGGGATGAGCTGGGGGATTGCCCAGGGATGATAAAGAGTTTAGACCATTTGAGAAAGGGGAAAAAGGCCAGTGTGAGATCAGGTCAAGGTGGTGACCTGGGATCAGATCTCTTAGAGCCACAGAGGTGGAATCGTGGCCTCAGTTCAGGTTTGTGGAGAAATAGACTGAGCTGGAGGTTGGCCTGGAGGAAATCCTTGAGGGCAGCAAGTGTGGGAGAAGTGTGGGGAGCTGCACTGAGCAGAGGTGTACATGAAGATACAGTCAAGTCCCAGCAATGGCCTTGGTGGACCCCCCTGGTGCTCTGAGCTGGGATGTCCTGGTAAAGTTGTCCTACCTGTGCTCAGTGAGGCTGGGTCTGTATAACTGCCCATCCTTCCACTGGCCAGCCACACCCTAGGGGCAGGAACTCCTACAGAGTGGTTCTCCAAGCAAAGGTGCTATGTCAGTAAGACATCAGCTGAAGGCCATGGGCCACCAACACTCCCAGCAGCTGCAGAAAAGCTTCAGTCTTGGAAGAGGGATCAGAGGGACCCTACAGCACCCACTGTGATGACCACACCAGCTCTCCTGCAAACCAGAATAGTTTTAACAGTGAACAGGGTCCTTATTCATAATTAAGTAGGGGAAATAGGCATATATCAAGAGTGTCCCAGATAAGCTAAAATATACATTCCCTCAATCACAGGCCAGAGGAGACGACCTGGATCTTGTCCTAAGGGCTGTGGGAGACCAGGCGCATAACAGGCCTCACAACATGCTAAGGAGTCCCACATCACTCCCTCAGAAGACCCAGCCGCCGGTCTCTCAAAAAGAAAATCATTTCCCTCCGAATGGGGGTGCTGACTCTGGCTTCTGTCCTCGTGGGCCTTTCTGGGGCCTGGCCGCTTCCTCGGCCCCCGATTGCCTCCACGCCTCTTGTATTGAATTTCAAAACTGCAGTGGAGTTCCCAACCACTAAACTGATTTAAAGATGAAATGGAAACCGTTCGATATCATAGAGACGTTAAAATTACAGATTCTGTGCCACGAGAAGAAAGCGAATAAAGGCTTTGAATTCTTGGCAGAGACTGAGAGCCCAGGGTGGAAGAGTGGGGGCTCCCCGGGGCTGCCCCCCTCCCACGCCCCAGAAGAGCAACTCCTTCAACCTGGGAAGGAGCCCCTGGACAGGAGTTTCACATGCGGCTACCACGGATTTGCAGAACAGGGTGGCACACTCTCCACTTGCTGGCTGAGCGGACCAGTCCTGGGGACACTAACCCAGGAGAAGGGAGCTGGAGAACAGTGCTCCAAAGTGGGGTCCTTAATTACCAAGGGAGATCAGAGATAGGATTCAAGGAGTCTGCAAACTCAGATGTTAAATAAATAAATAAGTAAATAAATCACCCTTTTATTTTCAGTCTCTAATTTAAGGGTAGCATTCCCTCCATCTGGGGCTATGGGTAACAAAGCACAATAGAATAAAAACGCCTATGACTTTATCACCAATGGAGATCACCTTCAAGGTCTTACCCTCCTCTAGGTATGACCCTTCCTCTCGTCACTAGCTTGTAATCATAGCAGAGCCATTACTAAGATCTTGTTTTTCGGTATGTGAATAAAGAAATACATTACATATACCACGACAGTATGAATGTGGTCATTGAGATATTTTGATAATTCTATTTTAATGGTACTGATTATTGTTCGTAACCCTATGTATTTCTGGCATGCACTAAAAACCTGGATCGTGATGGGGCGCCGGGGTGGCTCAGATGGTTAAGTGTCTGCCTTCGGCTCAGGTCATGATCCCGGGGTCCTGGGATAGAGCCCCCACATCGGGCTCCCTGCTCAGCAGGGAGTCTGCCTCTCCCTCTCCCTCTACTGCTCCCCCTGTTTGTATTCTCTCACTCTTTCTGTGGAATAAATAAATAAATAATTTCTTAAAAATTTAAAAAATAAAATAAAACCTGTACGGTGAGGGGGTGCCCATTGATCTTACCAGACCACCTAATGGGTCCGTGGAGAACGTACAGGGGAGACCTCAGTCGTCCTGTTCTCTGTAGTTGGGGGGTATGATACAATGTCCTCACTTCCTAACATGTTCAATTCTCAGTCCTCATTTCAAGTAGAAAAGCATTCCTAGATTTCTCTTTTGTTTTTTTTTTTCAGTCAAATGCTGGGTTACCCTCTAAATCTGTAAATGCAGTTATGCATAACTCTCCCTCCCAGTTCCCCATAATGTAATCGAGGTGCGGGTAGGAATGCATGGTAGCGGGTAATACAGTCCGAGTCATAAGGGATTCACTTTAAACAGCCCTAGATTTCAAAATAGGTAATGGGGGTGGGGGACTGGTAGTGAGGGGAAAGTTAAAAGGTGACCAATAAGACAATTCATTGAGTCTCTCATATTCTGATGTCTGGACAATAGGGACAGACCTCCAACTAACTTAGGAAAGCTGCAAGAAATGTCTCTTAAAGGGCCAGTGCCAAGAAATCGTGGCTGCCCTGGGGGAGCTGGCCCCATCTAGTGAAATGACCTTAGTTCTCTTTGCGAGGGACAGCAATTGCCCCTGTAGGTTACAAAGAACCAGTTTCAAATGGACACTCTTTCAAGGGAGGTAACACAAACTCTTCAACTATGTGAAATTTTTCATACCCCCTTACAAGAATAAAGTCTACCTCTTCTGTTATCATATCATCCCTAAAAAAAAGTCTTTCAGAATCCATTTAACTCATTGCTCTGAAATATTCAAACTCTGTCATCCCACAACCCAAAACATCCTTTGAAATCATTTTTTTATGACCACCAGGCATGCTAATGGCCTTTTCTAAGAGCAGCACCTGTGGGTAATTACAATGAAATTCCCTTTCTGGGACTGAAGTTCATCTATCATTGTCCCCTGAAAATCAAATCAGATATGGCCTTTCTGTTACCAGCACATGCAGTGGTCCTGGGGTCTTTCATGGACTAAACTATCATGGCCTAGATGGCCTGGGATTGTCCAGTTTATTCTCTTGCCCTGGAATAGTGCCCCCCTTTCATATTCAAATGTGTCCTGGTTGAGATGATGAATTCCACGGTCATCCTGGCCATCAGTCCAGGTTATGCCGGACGCTGTGTGTCTGGGCTATCTAGGGGGAGAAGCTTGGCTATTTCTGGGGAAAGCCACCTTCTCAGAGGCCTTGACACCTGCACAGGACTCTGGCACCAAGTTCTAAAAGGGTCTCTGTTTTCTTTCCTGGCTGCATTGCAGACTTTCTCCTAACCCTTCCCTATAGGCCCCAGACTCGCACCTAAGGGTGAAGGTTTTAATACAAGGAAGAAAGAAAGAAGATGGCAGATGGCTATTGGTTTTGAGCCTGTGAAACACAAATTTCCACTGAGACAAAGAGACACAAAAGGACCTCTGTATGCACAAGGTTTAAGACTTTGGAAAGTGTTAAGAGAGATTACTAGATACCCTTTGAGTGGAATGCTGGAGCCTCTCCAGGAATGGTCTTCTATTATGGGAGGGTGCTCCTTTGTTTTGACAAGGCTGTTTTACAAACGTGTAGAAATAGAAGATATCCTGTAGAAAGCTGATAATAATGTAAACGTTGCTTGTCCATACATACGCAATTTGTCCAGAGCAGAGCAAAATTTCCCCTCAGTTCTGTAGAAAAATCCAGATTCCACCTATTTGTAAATTTATGTCAGCATTCCTAATCCATAAAAGGATAGTACTTCAAATTCTCCTTTGAAGCAACTGTAAACCCTCATTGGTCTCTCATTAATGAGTTAAGTAAAATCTTTGACAGGTGTTCATTTCATATCTGTATGGAAGTCATGATTTTATCTTTTTTTGGAAAATTATCCTTCGACACCTGGTTACCTGCTGGAAACAAATCAGCAGAAAGAGGAAAATAAAGGGAGGAGAGACACAAGTTAATAGCTCAATAAAACACCATGTTGCACCTGCTTCTTCTTCCCCCTTTCCAGTCACACAGACAGTTCGGGGCTGACTGTGACATCTGCATGATAAAGCTTTGAACTTAAATCTTGAATTATATCTATTTACTTCTGGATTTTCTTTTCTGGTTCTTGAGGCTAATTTTTACACTTTAAACTCTGAACACAGCTTTCAGCAAATCTATGGATCCCTCCCTTGGTGGTTAACATTAGCATTTTCCCCAGAGAGTAATTGTGAAGACCATTTTTGTTCTTTTTGCATTAAAATGACAGAATTGAATGGAATTTGCATATGCATTCGTCTGCCATGCTTGAACTAAAGTATTACCCTTCAAAATCCCAATTCAACCAATTTTGAGTAGCTGTCCAAAATCCCTGGTTGAGCCTGTCAATGCTCTTCTCAAATCATGTGCAAGGCTCCCACCATTGTCCACAGAGTAGGTTCTAAACCACTCACTGTGATCATTCAAAGTCCTTCAGCACCTGGCTTGCCGTCTTCTGTGACATGGTACTGCCCAGGGTGCACAGAAGTGAGACAAAGGATGTATCGTTTCCAAACGTAACAGGTGAGTTCTGTACCCTCTCCACCGACTTGTACCCTCTACCATGTTTCTCTCTCTTTGCCTTATGAACTTTTACTCACTTTGCAAAGAGAGCCCTGATTTACCTGACCATCTCTGTCATCCTTTCTTTCCTCCCCAGATGTAATGGATTCCTCATGTGTAATCTTACAACACTGTAGCTATATCAGGAAAACAACACGTGGTCATAGTTAGGACTGGCTACAACATGGGCTGGACCCAGGGCAAAACAAGAATGTGGGGCCCCTTATGCAAACTTATTAAGACTTTGAAAAAGCTATAGCAGGGCATTAAGAATTCTGGCTTTAACTTCCCCTGTCTGGAACACTGTCAAAGTTTGAAAGATAATGTTCTTTCATAACAGGGCAAGTAATCAACTAAGTTTTGTCTTATTAACAGGTTGTACTTCTGTTATTTGGGAACATAGCTATTGACAAGCTCTCACATCCTTTGAGAAGTCTTCCCATTTAGTCCCAAGAGTAAAATCCTAGAGCTTTCTCAGATCCTAGCTATTATCAGGAATCACAGTGTTTCTTGGGGTTGATCACGGTGAGCATATCTGAACTAGGCTGGGCTCTCTGAGAGCAGGAGACCTATATTATGGGTCTGTACCTACTTCAGTATGCCTGGCCCATATTGGGTACTCAGTACTGAAATATGAGAGGATGCTTAAGAAGAAATGAAGGCCAATAATATGTCATGGTAGTAAAGACCTATAAAAAAAAGTGTCCTTCACTGAAAAACATTATAATGTCTATAGCAAATCCATCTGGATTACCTAACTCTGATTCCATGAGAATTATTTACGGATCTATACGTTGGAGATAACTCCTAGCAATGTAAAATAATTTCCATGTATAGACATGTAAACTCTGTCCAGTAAACGTCCCATGACCTCTTGCTCCCACTGTGGAAAAATCTAGTGTTACCTGCATTTGTTTCAATACTCCTGATCTATTAATGTTTGGTGTTTCTATTTTCCTTTGAATCAGTTGTGACATCTGCCCGGTTCCCTCATTTAATTAATGAGCTCAATACCATTTTAACATGTATACTTTCTTTTATGGATCAAATCGTGATTTTATCTTCTTAAAACTATTCTTTAACACGAAAAGAAAAAAGAACGTGTAGAAATAAAAAAAACAGATTGATGGTTGCCAGAGGTGGGGCCTGGGGGCAATTGAGGGGAATGAGTGAAGGTGGTCAAAAGGTACGAACTTCCAGATATAAAATAAGTAAGTTCTGGGAGCTACTGTAGAGCATAATGGCTACAGTCAACGGTACCATATTCTATATTTGAAAGTTGCTAAGAAAGTTACTCTTAAGAGTTCTCATTCCAAGAAAGGGAATGTAACCAAGTGAGGTGGCGTATGTTACCTTACTATGGTGATCATTTCAGGATATGTACACCTATTCAAAGGTTGCGTTATATACCTTCACATATGCAGTGTTATGTGTCAACTATATCTCAATGAAAATGGGAAAAATAATATAATAAAACTACCCTTTAACAAGGTTTAATTCTGTTAAAACAAATATTATTAGAGTTTTTAAAGGAAGGGAAGAACGAAAGGAGGAAGGGGGGAAATGCAAATGGCATCGCTAGGTACTCCCCTCAGAGTGACTAAACTCCAGTCAAATTTCTTCCTGAACAGAGTGCCCCTCCCCCACATGCCCCTTTTCTGAAGAGAATTTACTTCAGAAAACTTGCAATTGTAAATTCTGTGTCTGCCCCTTTGAGATGTAAATCATCTCCCAGACTCTTGCCAGTTTTATAAGCCAGGAATGACTTTCTCAAGGGCCTGAAAACCAGCCCTTTGAAATGCAATCATCAAGCATAAGTGGGACCAACAAGCCACAGGAGAACAAACACTGCATGATTTCACTTAGAGGACATATCTCGGACAATCAAAGTCATGGAAGCAGAGGGTGGAATGGTGGTAGCCAGGGGCCAGATGCAGAGGGAAGGGGAGGGTTGCTGTTCAATGAGTATAAAGTTTCAGTTATGTGAGATGATTTCAGTTATGTGAGTGAGATAGATCAACACTTTGCCTATTTTTAGCAATACTCTATTGCACACTGAAAATTTTAAGATATTGTATATTGATTATTCTTACAGGAAGGAAGGAAGGAAGGAAGGAAAGGAAAGGAAAAGAAGGGAAGGGAAGGGAAGGGAAAGGAAAGGAAAGGAAAGGAAAGGAAAGGAAAGGAAAGGAAAGGAAAGCTAGGACTCCTATCTCCCATTCTCTATGGGGACATCTAACTTAGATAGGAACCAATCAGCAAACACAGATGACCTTATCATATTGACTAACCTCCCCACTAAATACACCCTTAGTTCATCCCAGCACTTAAAAACTCTCATTCCTTCCATCTTAATAGAGATGAGTTCAATCTCTCTGCCACCCCATCATAATGGTCTTGAATATAGTCTTCCTTGCCTGTTTAACTCATTCTAGGACAACTTTTTTCTGGGGAAGGGAAGAAGGAAACTGAAAAAAAGAAAAAAAAAAAATCCCAGCAACAAAATCCCAGTTGCATTTCACCAAAGAAAATCTCACATTCCAGTGAGTTTAATGAATCTGCCAGCGAGGAATCTGCCAGCTACACCCAGATCTCCGGGTCTGTGCTTTTTCCACTCTCTCTCATGCCTGATTCTGTGCTCTGCAGAACAGACTGAGCAAAAAAATAACAACTTGTGAGAGCGGCTCTCCATTTTTCAGTGTATTTTATTCCAATAGCACTCCCCTAGGCTAGGTTGTTTGTGGCCTTCCTAACAGGCGTGCTGAGGGCCATACAATCGCTTCTCTTTGCCTCTGTGTTCTGTATGTCCAGAGGCAGGCGGAGAATGAAACATGTTGGCTTGTCACTGACGGTCACAGATCTGCTTTGCCAGGGAGCCCTTCTCGAGATTTTGTATTCCAGCCACGTGTGGAGCCAACCCACACATCAGCGACGTGACAGTGATTGCAAGCGGCTCCGTAAAATATTTATTCAATATTAGCTTGCAATGAGTATTCCCATTAAGTAATGGGATGGGGAGTGCTCAGGCTCTGAAGAAAGAGGAAGGCAGGTGTGAGCCTGCAAACATTAGGAGTCAATTAAATTTTCTGAATTTTTAAAACACAAAAGATGGGCACTGAAGGCCGGAAATTAGAAATACCATTACTTTTGTAATCACTGCCGAAAGAACACAAATGATGAGATCAGCGCTTTGAAGATGAAATTATCTGAGTTTCGTTTTATCTTTGCCAGGAGATATGATGGAAGATATTTTATATGTGGAAAATTAACGTAAGGATTCCAGATAAATTGAAATTCTCCCGAGACAAACTATTTTTTTAAGAACGTGATCTTTGGGGGGGAAAAAAGATATTTTGATTTGGGTAGAAGAAGATTTACTTATTCATTTAATCAATATGCGCTAAGGGATATATACGGCTAGATGCTAGGATATAATATTAGAAAAACAAAAAAAGATGTTGTTTTACAGTGTAGCATAAAAGATATCTATTAATAAAGCTTATCACATGAATACATATTTAAATACACACTGATGTAAGTCCCTGCAAGAAAAGGATTTGTCTCTTTGATAGCACTCAAGAAAAGGGAGTTTATCTGTATCTCAGGCGTCTTGAGGAATGATTCTTAGGAGATCATAAGAACACTACGATTTGGGTCGCCTGGGTGGCTCAGTGGGTTAAAGCCTCTGCCTTCGGCTCAGGTCATGATCTCAGGGTCCTGGGATCGAGCCCCACATCGGGCTCTCTGCTCAGCAGGGAGCCTGCTTCCTCCTCTCTCTCTGCCTGCCTCTCTGCCTGCTTGTGATCTCTGTCTGTCAAATAAATAAATAAAATCTTTAAAAAAAAAAAAAAAGAACACTATGAGTTGTCGTACTACCAGGTGGAAGAATGAGGGAAGGAAGCGACGTTGGCAATAGAGGTACGGATATTAAAAAATAAATTTGGAGAACTGTGAGTTTCCAGATGAAGCAAGGATTCCTAAGCCAAATGAAGGATTTTGATCTTAGGCCTGAGAGAACAGGAAGTCATGGCACGGTTTTCAAAAGGCCGCCTTTGAAACGATCACTGTCGCTGCCATTGGGAGACCGGCTCGAGTGTGCTCAGGAGACAGCGTGTTGAGTGGAAGCAAGACGGGCCGAGAGTTAGTGACCCGCCGGTCAGGTGAGGGATGCTGGTAGTGTAGACAGGTTTGCAGCCACGGATATAGTGAAAACTAAGCAGAGGGCAATAATCCTGGGGGAATTCAAATGACGACCTGTTAAATGACCAAATCAGAAAAGATCAGAGACCCCATGAGACAATTCCTAACCCATTTCTCCCAACTTATAAAACTTTTCTTTAAGGAAGAGCAAAAAGGGCATGTGCTGTGATTCTTCATCTCAGAATTGTCCCTAAAACCGGGTAAACAAAACTTTTTTGCCCTGGGCAGTTCGGCAAGGCTCAGACTGGGCTTTATTTATTCTGCAGAATTTTCCACTGTAAAGGTACTCAAGGAAGGGATTTGTACTTGTAGCAGCAAAATGAAGGTATGGGTTTTCATTGTCTGCTACAACACAGGTTCAAGCTCTGCGTTCTGTTGATCAAGTGGTAGAAATTGCTCTAGTCCTGGAATCTTGTACTTAAATCTTGCATAATAAAATTTTGTGAAGTTGACTAAGGAGTGGGACAGGTTTTTGTTTTGTTTTGTTCTGTTTTTCAGAAAGAAGGAAGAGCTGTTTCATTAAACACTGTACAGAAAAGTTGAGTGCTCTCTACTCTAAGTGGCAGCTAAGTGCCACCATTGTTTTCCAGTCCGGGTTGAGCTAACAATTCTAAGGCCAGTGGGTTTTACCCATTAGCTTGGGAGTCGTTGGCCAGACATCCCAAGTCCAGACTGGAGATGGGGCCCGGGAGCCTTTTACAGCCCTCAGCTGCATTCAAGGCAATACCGAATGGTCTGTTCAAACAGGTCCAGTGACTCTCTAAGAAACATGATACTTAGGATCACGCGGAGCGATGCTGAAAACTGGGCCGGCCATAACAGTTGGATAATTGCTTTTGTTTCTCTCACGGAGTTGCTGTAACTCACCCTTTCTACAGGTGAAATGTTCTCTGGGTCCTTTGCCTTGCTTGCTTTGAAATTCTACACACTATTCCAAACACACCCACTGCCTCAACATACTCTGTTCCAGACACTTTAACTAGCTGTTGATATAGAATATATATAGAATAGATACAGAATACAGAACAGAATAAACAGAATACAAACATTTTTCTTTGAATAAAACCAACCCTTACTGCAGGGACTGTGGGTTTGGGAAAAGATTTATTTTTAACTATGAGAATTTCAAAATGGCAGCTAAGAGTCTAGGAATTCCCTTTTTACCCGTGCTGGGTCCTTCCCACACCCCCAAAATGGTGGTGATAATCTTCCCTCAAGAATGAGAAAGTGGGGCGCCTGGGTGGCTCAGTGGATTAAGCCTCTGCCTTCAGCTCAGGTCATGATCTCAGGGTCCTGGGATCGAGCCCCGCATGGGGCTCTCTGCTCAGCAGGGAGCCTGCTTCTCCCCCTCCCCTCTCTCTGCCTGCCTCTGCCTACTTGTGATCTCTGTCTGTCAAATAAATAAATAAAATCTTAAAAAAAAAAAGAATGAGAAAGTGGAAACTTACAAAAGAGATAAGATTAATCATCTATAAGAATAAAGTATCAATTTTCTAGAAAATACCTGTTAATGCATGCTAATCCACTTAAATTTCTTAGAAATCATCCTTTTATCCCAAATAAAAGGAGATAATATATACTGGTGGTTAAAAACATGCTCCACACCCTAGCCACTTGCTGTGTGACTGTGGACATTTCATAACCTTTTTAAGCCTCCCACCCTTTATGGGTAAAAGATAAAAATAGAAATAATTACATCTAAAACATTTCTGTGAAGATTAAATGAGATACTAAATATATTTAGACACTGTAAATTTCCTTTGATTGTTTGGTATTTTTATTGTTTTGAATCAAAGGTGAATAGTATTTTAAAAAGAATATTTTTCCTATATATTCATTCCAACCAATTAAATTTTATTATGAAGAAGATTATATGTACATATCAAATATTGAGGAATAAATTTTTAAAATCCAAGGCTATAAGAAGAAACCATAAAGCTTTACTGAAATTCAATATTGCCAATCTATCTAATCTTCCCAAATTAATAATTAATCTCACCAATAGCAATTCAATAAAATTCCCATAAAGCCCCCGTGCTATGTTTTTTAGAATTTAAGAGATTGATTCTAAAGTCCATCTGAATGAGTAAAATACAGGAGAAGCAGCAAAGTTGCTACAGTAAAGAAGAGAAAGGGCTTACCAGCTAGAATCAGTAGATACTGTGTCAAAGCCTTGGTACTTTAACTGTGTGATAACCGATGCAGAGAAATATATATAACTATTTTAATTTAAGCTAGCTTAATGCTAGTTTTTCATTTGCATGTAAACAAAACAAAAATGACTAATATAATGCTGATAAATATTTAGTCCCCTAATGTTGATGTCATGAAACTATCCTACACCGATATGCCTCAATATGCATTAAAATATTTATAAGCATAATCATTACAGTATGATTTGTCATTGTAAAAAAACAGACAAATCCAAATGCCTGTGGATAAGTTATATACCGAGACCCTATCTAACTGGACAACACCGTACGTGGATGAAATCTCTTTCCAAACTTTAACCCCTAACAAAGTCTGACAGTAATGAATTCTGGTGATGAGGGTGATGAGGATAATAAAGACTTATTGAGGACTTTCTAGGTATGAGACACTGTCCTTATTTTTCACTACCTTATTTATTTATCACAAAAATCCCATAAGGCAGACCTGATGGCACCATTAGTATTCTTAGTTTACAGACGAGGAAGGTCTCGGAAAGATAAAGCACTGGCCACGCATCTCTTAGCCAGGACTCCCGCTCAAGTCAGCCTCACATCAAAGCAGTACTCAGCACTGCTTCTCGACCAAAAAGAAAACCAGTCTATTATAAAAAGCCCTGATTAAACATCTTAACTTAGATCTTAATAACCCTCGCACATCAGAGGGGGATGTTTTATTAAAACCTGCTGAGCTTCAACCTCTAGAAATAGTATTGATTCTCTTCGTCTTTGGTCACTATGTTTCTTAAATCCTGGAGATGCACATGTTATCTGTAGAAGATATTTGATATTCATACTCTGCTATCGTGTGCTATTAGAGGTTTTTCCAGCTACATATTTACTTATATTTACATTTGAACTATGCACTTAAATAGTGTATTACAACAAAGATCATGAGAAAAATACCCGAACATACGTGATCACGGTGATAAAGATGCTGATGGCAATTATAATGGGTGTTTTATCTCAAGTCCCCATCATTCTAGAGGCAGATTCAGAACAAGGTTAAAACTAGAAGAGGAAAAAGTAAGTAAATGTGGAAAACGTTCTTGATTATTTTTTCCCCTACAATTTCACTTACTCTTCTTATAACATGATCATCCCAAATGTGAAATAGGTAGTTTTCCTTTTCCCCACACTTTTCTTCCATCTCAGAGACACAAAGATGAATGTGTATTAGTTTCTTTTTTATGAAAAGATGTATTTTTTTTGGAGGGGAGGGGCAGAGGGAGAATGCTCTAGCAGGCTCCCCACTGAGCATGAGCCCAATGATGATGACATGGGCTCAATCCCAGGACCCTGAGATCATGCCCCAAGCCAAAACCAACACCCGGCCCCTTAACCAACTGAGCCACCCAGGCACCCCTAGTTTCTTATTTTAATTACAGTTGACACCTAAGCACGCTTGTTGCCTCCAAACCAAGAAACCTACTTTTTCCTCATTCTCATGCCCTGACTTGGAAAAAACGTTAGCACAGTTTGTTTCTGTAATAATTCCACTACCTGCAACCCATCTGGATCCCAAAGTAAAAGCGATTTGATTATATTATGCAGATTTGTTTTCTCTCAGGTTTCAATATTAAGTTACCATTTCAGAATTTTCTTTACAACAAGAATCAAACATGCTGACTATGTGTAAACTGTGTTCTCTTAATAGTTAATATAATTTAATCCAAGGCTATTACTAGCCTAATTGGGTTTATTTGTGTCTTGGCTTAAGGTCTAGAGCATAACAAACTTAAAGATTTGAACACAGTGAGGTTAATGATGCTTAAAAGCTGCAAAGAAGCTAATTTCAGGTCCATTACATATACACACACACACAGACACACACACATACACGCTCACACGCACACACACGCGCACCATGAGGACAAAGAACCAAAGAAATTCTTCCAACAAGAAGTGAAATCACGGCTTTCTGAGATCTGTGTGCTGCCATAGCTCAGGTTTCAAGATACTGCTGGCTTCCTTTCACTCTTCGTAATAAAGTTTTCAGCCACACTATTTGTCCTGGAGGGCTGTTCCACTCTGCTCAAAATGGCTCCCCAGTGCCTAAGAAATTAAGTATAAACTCTTCACTCTGGCTTTTAAGAATTCCCTAATTTGAATGCAATTTATCAGCACAATATCATTGCCCTCTCCTCTACTACATGATTTTGGCTTAATTATTGTGCCCCACTCAATGAACATCCAAGCTCTGAGCCACTGTTAGTGCCCGCACCTCTCCACATTGTCCCCAACACTCCTGCTCACCTCTGTTCCACTCCGTCTTAGGGGGTTATCAGAAGTACGTATGGTGTGAGACAGTGAGAAGGCCAGATCGCTCTGGGCCCTAGAGAACCAGAGCAATAACCCAGTGTCACAGGACCTAAACACAATTCCAACGGATTGCTTGCTTTAGTCACTTGTTTGCCTTGCATATCCATTTTCCAAACATGGATTTAATGGATTCCATTGTTCACTGTAAAATATGAAGCTTTCTTTTTGGATACAATGTAGCATCAGAAAATCTCAGAAGTCAGTTACCTTCCCTTGGGTCCAGACTAGCACATACCTTTAGCATATGCATGGGTCCTTCACCCACCAGCTGCTGTGGCCCAGGGCTTGGGCTCAGAGAGCAGAGCCAGCAGAAGGAGTGTGTGCAGGAATGGACCAGGTCAGGCCAGTAACAGACACCTGTAGCACACAGACCTTGAAGACCTATTGACCTCTTTCTGTTGAGTCCCCTTTTAGGGCTTTAAATCTCACAGGCAGATAAAAATCCTTCCTTATCTAAAGAAATAGAAGAGGAGGGGCACCTGGGTGGCTCAGTCAGTTAAGTGCCTGACTTTGGCTCAGGTCATGATCTCAGGGTCCTGGGATGGAGCCCCAAGTCAGGCTCCCTTTTGTTTCTCCCTCTCGCTCTGCTCCTCTCCCTACTCTTGCTCTCCCTCTCTCAAATAAATCAATAAAATCTTAAAAAAAAAAGAAATAGATGAGTAGAAATTATAAACACAGCCATAAAAGTCAGTGAATTACTGACACCAAATACAGATACAGACAGATCTCAAAAATTTAATGCTGAGTAGAAGAAGCCAGATGCAATAGGGTACATACTGTATAAGTCCACTAATAAGTAATCTTTGAGCAGGCCAGACTCATCTATTGTAGTAGAAATCAGAACAGCAGATGTTTTCTGGGGTTTCAAGGTCGGGTGAGAAGAATACTATCAGAAAATTTCTGGGAATGAGGACAATGGTCCATATCCTAAAGGGTATAAATCAGACAGATGTAAGAATTTGCCAAAGGTCGTTACACTGTACACCTAAAATTCATAAGCATTCCATAGTAAGAATATTTTTCTTTGATAATTTAAAATGAGATTTTGAAAAGCAATACACATTAGAATGTTTTCCCCATAACTAACTGAATTCTCTCATTTTCACTGGACTTTGAGAATAAGGGGCCCAGTCTGTATAGGGAGGGGTGGCCTCTGCAGCCAGAATTTCTGGGTCCAAATTCTGATTTTACCACTTTCTGGCTTCATGACTTTGGCTGAGTTGCCTGAGCACTCTCAGTACAAGACAGATACATACATACATACTTGTCATCACCATTAATACCTTACAGAATTATTGTAAAGATTAAATAAATGAGATGAGGCATATCAAAGCCTTGATCCCAGGACTGAGTACATGGTCATTATCAACTATAAGCATCAATACCAGATTTAAGCATCTTGGGGGGAAGACTATGGTTTCTCAGTGTTTCTGTTACCCCAGCTCACCCCCAGGGTCCCTACGTGTCCCCAACCGGGATGTATATGGCAGAGGTGATAACACAAGATGTGGAGTTTCTCAAAACTATATCAACATATGAAATGCTTCTGAAATGTCAATATGCCTTAGTATTTGAGGGAAGAAGTACACATCTTAACTATTATAAATGCATGATGTTTTTCTGGAATGGAATAAAATCCCTAGGCATACTGAAGATAAAACTAGAGGGTTCAAAGTAGTTTTAGGCATTCCCCTGGAAGCTTCTGCTGCCCCAGAAGTGACTTCTCCTGGGTTCAAGCTTATTCTTCACGGACTTCAGGGTGAATTCCATGATGAATTTTGGTAAGTGATATGAATATTTGCTGAACTCAATTGAAAAATATTGTAGCTCATTCAGGGTTCACATTTGGAACCCTGTTCTGTTCATCTTCATTTATTGTCTTGATTGAATTAATCTACGTGATCTGTTAATCTCTTGAATTTCAAGTGAGACCAGTAGTAACAATTCATTCATCCCATGAAGTAAGGTAGAGACAACACTACACACCTTATCAGTACATTTTTTAAATTCATTTTAAAAAGAAGTGTCAGTGACAAATAGCGAAGGGAGTCAATTCATCGCTGATCAGCATCTTTCACAGGGTAGCTGTTCAGTAACGTCTGACAATCAACAGACATGACCCACAGCTAGTGCTATGGGAAGGCCACGTTCCATCCGTGAACACTTTCGGGAGGATGGAATATCGAAGACCAGTTGACTCTTCTAGTGCTCTCAGAATTCATTCTGATTTAAGTTGTTTTCAAATACTGCACCCATTGTACATGCAAATTCCCTGCAGCAATCCACAAAACAACTTCTAAAAATACTTAGGTAAGCCTATATTCAATAAGAGATGATTTTAGGGAACATTTCTCCTAGGCAGTGAGTTTAAGACCTAAGCTCTTTTGGAAATTCTTATTTCGTATGAATAGGAACTACCAAGGTATGAAGTCTAGAGAAATAAAAAGCCTTCGGGTTAACTTAGCATACATGCTTCCTGAATCCTGATACAAGAGCTCAGAGTGGACACCTGCTTAAAGCACCCCGGATTGCTGAGCTCATTCCAAAAAAACCAGGACCACCCACTCCTTGGATGATCACGCCAGCACCACCTGCCTCACAGTTGTTGCATTTCCAGGTCATAGATCCTTTATTTTACAGTATCTTTTGGGCTCCCGGACCCCATTCTAATATGTGTATGTGTGTGCATGCGTGGGTGTGTGTGTTTCCCCACACCAACGAGCAATTCATGGATACCAGCAGGTTGTCTGAGAATTCAACTCAGTTCCGACCCTGTCTACCCTGAGACAACAGCAGATTCCACAGGTCAAGGGGTCAGCCCCCAGAAGGTCTCCCTCTGCTTTAGAAACTCATCTCAAGCCCACGTTGTTACCTTTACTTCTGACTCATCAACTACCTGGAGATTTCAACAACCTCGTCCAACTCAGCATGCCAACCGCAACTTCGAGTTGTTACCTGCATCTCTGGTGGACTGGCTATAAATCAGGGGTTCCTTGGGCTCAATTCAGTTGCTAAAATGGCTCATGGTTCACGGATCTCAGGAAATCTGTTTACTCACTAGACCACCAATTTATTGCAAAGCCTATTGAAGGATACACGTCAGCCAGATGAAGATATGCAGAGGCCAAGGTTTCAAACAAAGGAGCTTCTGTCCTTAGGCAGTTTGGGGCTCAGCACAGTGGCACATGGAAGCCTTCTGGTTCCCCAACCTGGAAGCTCTCCCAACCCCCTCCTTGTGGGTTTTTATGTAGGCTTCATTACATAGGTACAATTGATTAACTCATTGTTTCCCCCCTAGAAACCAGCCCCCATCTTTAGGGCCTCTCCAAAAGTCACTTCATTAATACAAGCCCAGTTTTGGTAGAAAGGGGCTTGTTATGGATAATCAGACACCCATTTCACCTTTATGGCTCTGAATTGTTTCCAGAAGCTGAGGACAAGAGACCAAACAGAAGATTCTCCATTGCTCTTCTGCTCAGGGGATCCCAAGGGTTTAGGGAGCTGTGAGCCAGGAACCATGGATGAAGACCAAATATATATCAGAAATGAATGGCCAAATAGGTGTATTTCTTAGAAACCACAATATCACAGAGCATAACTGTTGATTTCCACACCCTTCCACGCCCTGCTGTTCCTTCCATACCTTCTACCAGCATTTATTCCCTCTGCAAGTACTCATTGACCGCCTCCAACTTGGGGAAGGGGATAGATGAGGGCTTGGCGTCCAGTAGATAAAGACCAGGAAAGATGCTAAACACCCTACATGCACAAGACAAGCACCAAGCGAGGATTATCCAGTTTACAATGTCAGTAGTGCCAAGGATGAGAAACCCTGGTCTAGCAGGAGAGAGCTGGGACCTTGCTGAGATTCCAGGATAGGCTATAAGCCTGCTTTTGTGTCTGCTTCGCTAGTGAGTTGATTCTTGACTAGCGGAGTTAAGGGCACCATATAACTTTGACTCCCTAAACACTGAGCTGCTAAAACCCTCCTGTTGGCCAGAAGGCTTACCAGTACCGTCAAGAGTTGATGAACACATAGTCTGTACATTATATGCATTATAGACTGTACTCTCACAATTAAGTAAGCCAGAGAAAAGAAAATGCTATTAAGAAAACTATAGGGGAGAGGGATGCCTGGGTGGCACAGTCAGTTAAGCATCCGCGTTCAGTTTGGGTCATGATCTCATGGTCCTGGGATCGAGCTCTGCATGGGGCTCCCTGCTCAGCCAGGAGCCTGCTTTTCCCTCTGCCTGCCACTCTCCCTGCTCGTGTTCTCTCTCTCTCTCTCTCTGAGAAAGAAATAAATAAAATCTTTTAAAAAAAGAAGAAGAAGGAAAGAAAATATAAGGAAGAGAAAATACATGTACAGTATTGTACTGTATTTATTGAAAAAAATCCACATGTAAGTGGTTCTACACAGTTCAAACCCATATTGTTCAAGGGTCAACTGTATATTCAGGCTGAAACTGCTTTCATTTTAGTATATGTGCTGCCAAAGTGAGCATGAAACTGCTTTCATTTTAATGCACCATCCTGTAGCAAAGGTGGGAGGACTTGGAACTTTTTTCTACTTCTAACTATTGAAGGCTACCAACAAGTATCTTTCAAAAAAAAAAATTAGCCTGGGTCACCTGGGTAGTTCAGTGGGTTAAGCCTCTGCTTTCGTCTCAGGTCATGATATCAGGGTCCTGGGATCGAGCCCCACATCGGGCTCTCTGCTCAGCAGGGAGCCTGCTTCCTCCTCTCTCTCTGCCTGCCTCTCTGCCTACTTGTGATCTCTGTCTGTCAAATAAATAAATAAAATCTTTTAAAAAAATTGACCTAAGACAATTAGATCAAAAATTTTTAAAGATTTTATTTATTTGTTTGAAAGAGAGCGAGAGCGAAAGAGAGAGAGAGAGAGAGAGAGAGAGCATGAGCTGGGGGAACAGCAAAAGGAGGGGGAGAATCAGACTCCCTGCTGAGCAGAACGGGAGGCGGAATCCTAGGACCCTGAGATCAACTTGAGCCTAAGGCAGATGCTTAACTGACTGAGCCATCCTGGTGCCACTGTCGTAGGTCAACTTGTATGCCTTCCTACAAATCTTTACTCTCCTGGACTATGCCATGGTCTGTTTTCCATTATCATTTCTTCAAATGTCTAAAAGCAGAAAAGGAAGAATGTTGGGAGTTGAGGTGGCATTGTGTTACGTTAGCTACTAAATTTGGGCAATCTCCCCAGGATTCTATTTTAAATGCTTGAATACTACATTTTCTTATTTTATAGAGCCCTAAAGTACACATAAAAATAATTCCAAATGCTGTATTTAACGTTAATCTGATTATTTTAAAAGTAGTATACCAATTGCTTCAATTAAACAGATATTTTATCAACTGGGTTTCCTGCTAAGTATGCTATTGCTCTTACTAAAAATTACTCACTGTAGCGTCTGTTCCGATTTCTATAAAACAATGATAAGGTTTGTTCGCATGTTTTTATTCCTAGAATGAACTAAAAAGAACACATGAATATGTCCTGTCAAATTAGTATTTTACCTTTAAAAAGCAAATTTATGGATTCTGTAAACCTAAGTGTGAGCATATCAAGTCTTTTAAACTCAATGACTGACTTATGATCTGTGTAAAAACCAGCCACCAAAGCCACAGAGCTTATTTAATTATTTACAAGTCGGTTTCTTTATAGAGGCTGATTTGGGGACATGTTTTTCCCTCTTTATTTTGTGGGAAAGTGTGGCTATTAAGCAAAGGAACCAACATTCATTAAAGTGTGAGAACAGCAGGTCTGTTAGTCGCTTTAATGTTAATGCTGGGAGGGCGTTATGAATAATCTAATGAGTTCTTTCATTGTTTAGGCAGGGAAATTGAGGCTCAGAGATGGGACAGGCTTTGGGCCCAGCAAGACAGTGAGTGAATCCATGATAAAGCTATGAATTCTATCCAAAATACGCCACTCTGGTGTCTGTCCTATTTTTGACCTGAAGGAAACCAAGTCTCTGCAGGCTCAAGAGAAACTTTTGCCCCTCCCTTCACTACCTAGAAGAATGTAAACTGGGAGGTCTTTCTCAGAATAAGAGTTATTACCAGAGATAAATTTTATCTGAATGACCCATCTGTGTGGCAAAGAAAACAATTACCAAACACCTCCTCTTCTTACTGCCTGTGAATTGTCCTCCTCCCCCTTTGAAGCCCTGGACCTTTATTCAATTTCTTAACTTAGGAAGGTATTTTTGCCTCCTTCCACCTCTCTGTCTTTGAACCTCTCATGTATGTGGGATTCCTACATGTAGGAAATTAAATTTGATTTTTCTCTTGCTAATGTGTCTCATGTGATTTAATTCTTAGGCCACCTAGAAGAACATTTGAAGGGGGAAAATTTTTTTTTCCTCCTCAACAGCTACAAATAGCTGAGGTAGGCAGATTTCTAAGATGGCTCCCAATGAGTCATGCTCTTGTCTGATCCTCTCCCCTCTGAACATGATATGATATCATTTCCTTGATTAAGTTATATTATATGGCAACAGTGTAAAGATTTTATAGATACAATTTAAAACTCTAACCAGGGGGTGCTTGGGTGGTTCCGTCAGTAAGCATCTGCTTTTGGCTCAGGTCATGATCCCAGGGTCCTGGGACTGAGGCTCTGCATCAGGCTCCCTGCTTAGGAGGGAGCCTGCCTCTCCCGCTCCTCCCTGCTTGTTCTCTCTCTTGTTACCTCTGTCACTATCTCTGCCTATCTTGCTCAAATAGATAAATGAAATCTTTAAAAAAATAAATAAAACTCAGTCAGTTGACTTAATGAAAAGGGAAGTTATCCTGGGTGGGCTTGACCTAATAAGGCCATCTCTTTCAGAAAGTGTCTAGACTCAAAACACTAGATTCTCTTGTTGGACTTGAAGAAGAAAACCAGCATTTTTGTGAAGAAGGCACGTGGCAGGAACAGGGGGCAGCCTCCAGCAGCTCTGGGCTTCGTATTACAATTACAAGGAACTAAACTCTTCCAGTGGCCAGTGGGCTCGGGAGGAGGACCCTGAGGCTCAGATAAGAATGCGGCCGCACTCAACACCTTCCTCAATTGCAGTCCGGTGAGACAGTGAGCAGAGGGTCAAGCTAAAGTGTACCCAGATGCCTGACGCATGAAAACTGTAAGATTTTTTTAAAATGAGGGTTCTCTTAAGCCACTAAGTTTGTGGTGAGTTACGTATCACCAAAAAACAAAACAAAACAAAACTTAATATGATGTCCTTGTTCTCTGACTTTACCACACCTAGAACTGCCTCCCTTCTCTCTCTGGGCCAGATCATTCCTACATTCTTTGATTGGGATGAGATGAATATTTCAGAAACAAATCAAAGAGATAAGCCAAAGGGTTTTGTGCACGCTTCACTCCTCCTTCTACAACACCCTGTTTCCAGTTCTCAACTGAGGATTGAGGTAGAAATCCTCAATAGTCTTAAGGCCTAATGCTGACTGCTCTTTCGGGCTATGGAGCATCAATAAGGATAATAAGTACAATGGATTAAAACAAACAAATAAGTTTAAATCCATGAATTTTTATGGATGCTAAAGACAAAACTCAAACAAACAAAAACCTTCATTGTTCATCTTTGCAGGAATTTGGAGGATCAATGTGTTATTGTAAGAAGAGAAATATGAGGAATGGAGGAAGCATTTATCCTGCCTCTCCTGGGGAACTGGACCACAGGGAAACCAAATCACTGATGAGGAAATTTCCTTTTGTAAACCATCCTACCTATTGAATGAAGAAAAAAAATGGTAGAATTCACACATCACTATTTTTTAAACTCCAGTAAATTCATGAAGTAGACAATGATCACCCGTGGCTGTGAAAAGGGGGTAAAAATAGACAATTATGTGCCTTCTGAAGGTCAGACCACCACCTGTGAGGTCATCTTACCAGAAATTGAATATGCAGAGGGACAGGATCCAGAGATCTAACTACCAATTTTCAGAAAATATGGGGGCAGAGGGACTGGCTAAAGCCACCATGGAGATACACTGTTCAACACTCAGAGGGTGGGGGACATGATGTCATAAATAACATGAATTCCTTAACAACAAATTTCAAGGAATAGAAATAGAGATGGTAGAAGGATGCATAGATTAAAAGAGACTTAAGAGAAATAGCAATAATTGCATTGTATAAATCTTAGCTGGACCTTGAAGAAATTGTACACACACACACACACATACCTACCCCCATGCACGTATACACTCGCACACATACACACATACACATACCTACCCATGCACACATACATACTCACACACATGTACACACACAGACACACACATATACATACCTACATAACCCACATGATACACCCAGGAAACTTTGAATGCCGGTTGGATATTTGATAATATTAAGAAATATGAGTTATTGGGGGTTTTTAGGTATTCATGTTTATTTTGAAGACAGAGTCCTTGACTTTTAGAGATCTGCTGAGTAAGATAATATAGGATGTCTTGGGTTTTACTTCAAAATAAATGTGATGAGAAACAAGGGAACGTGATTTGGGTTATGAGGAAACATGATTAAATGTGAGTAAAAAAATGTTAGTTGATGGGCGCACAAGCCTTCATTATATTTTTCTATTTTTTATGTGTTTAAAATTGCCCCTAAAAGAAAGGCTTTTTTAAAGCAAATTATGTCATTTTGTACTTAAAATGTTTCACTGACTTTTCCTCAGTGACCAAAATGCTGCTATGACCTAAAAGGTTTTGAAGAACCTAGTCCTTGCTTACCAGCTCTCCTTGGGCAGAGTCCATGTTCCTTCTAAGATTCCCCTGCAAGGCCATTCATTCCCCCAGCATCTCAGGGTCCTTAGACGTGCTTCCTTTGTCTAGAAATGGTCCTTTCTACCGTATTTTTCCAATTGAGCCAAGCAACTCTTTCAAGCAATCTTGGAGCACCATGGCTCCAAAAGGCATTTATAATGGTACTAATTGTATTCACATTTGGTTGAGGATTTTATTGATGTGTAACCCTCAGTATGAAACTGCAGTGGTTTTGTTTCAGAATCTTACTCATAAGAAGGTGCTTAAAAGAGTGAAGTGTCAAAAGAATGGAATCAATAAAATTACTCAATGACATGCAAGCAATTGCTGCTCAGTAATTGATGGGTAAAGTGACTTTGAAGAGTACATTCAAATAAGAGAAAGAGATTTTTCCGCAACAGGTTTGCCGCCAGAACACAGGTGTCATGAAAACCACCGCTCAACCTAAACCAGAACAGGAAAGGAAAAGACTCATATCAACATCGTCGTCATCAGACACGTAGATTCGGGCAAGTCTACCACTCCTGGTCATCTGATCTACAAATGTGGTGGGATCTACAAAAGAATTATCGAAGAATTCGATAAGGAGGCTGCTGAGAAGGGAAAAGCCTCCTTCGAGTACGCCTGGGTCTTGGATAAACTGAAAGCTGAACGTGAACATGGTATCACCACTGATATCTCCCTTTGGAAATTCGAGACCATCAAGTATTATGTGACCATCGCTGATGCTCCAGGACACAGAGACTTTATCAAAAACATGATAACAGGCACATCTCAGGCTGACTGTGCCACCCTGATTGTTGCTGCTGGAGTTGGTGAATTTGAAGCAGGTATTTCCAAGAATGGGCAGACCCAGGAGCATGCCCTTCTGGCTTACACACTGGGTGTAAAACAATTAATTGTTGGTGTTAACAAAATGGATTCCACGGAGCCACCCTACAGCCAGAAGAGATACGAGGAACTCGTTAAGGAAGTCAGCACCTACATTAAGAAAATTGGCTACAACCCCAACACAGTAGCATTTGTGCCAATTTCTGGTTGGAATGGTGACAGCATGCTGGAGTCAAGTTCTAACATGCCTTGGTTCAAGGGATGGAAGTCACCCGTAAAGACGGGAATGCCAGGGGAACCACCCTGCTGGAAGCTCTGGATTGCATTCTGCCACCAACTCGTCCAACTGACAAGCCCTTGTATCTGCCTCTCCAGGACGTCTACAAAATTGGTGGTATTGGTACTGTCCCTGTGGGCCCGGTGGAGACTGGTGTTCTTAAACCTGGCATGGTGGTCACCTTTGCTCCAGCCAATGTTACAACTGAAGTCAAGTCTGTTGAAATGCACCATGAAGCTTTGAGTGAGGCTCTTCCTGGGGACAATGTGGGCTTCAATGTCAAGAACGTATCTGTCAAAGATGTTCGTTGTGGCAATGTGGCCGGTGACAGCAAAAATGACCCACCAATGGAAGCAGCTGGCTTCATGGCTCAGGTGATTATCCTGAACCATCCAGGCCAAATTAGTGCTGGAGATGCACCTGTGCTGTACTGTCACACAGCTCACATCACTTGCAAGTTTGCTGAGCTGAAGGAGAAGATAGATCGTCATTCTGGAAAAAAGCTAGAGATGGTCCCAAGTTCTTGAAATCTGGTGACACTGCCATTGTTGATATGGTTCCTGGCAAGCCTATGTGTGTTGAGAGCTTTTCTGACTATCCTCCTCTGAGCCATTTTGCTGTCCGTGACATGAGACAGACGGTTGCTGTGGGTGTCATCAAAGCAGTGGAAAAGAAGACAGCTGGAGCTGGCAAGGTCACCAAGTCTGCCCAGAAAGCTCAGAAGGCTAAATAAATGTTATCCCCAATACCTGCCACCTCAGTCTTTTTTTTTTTTTTTACATTTTATTTATTTATTTGAGAGAGAGAGAGAGACAGTGAGAGAGAGCATGAGCGAGGTGAAGGTCAGAGGGAGAAGCAGACTCCCCGTGGAGCTGGGAGCCCGATGCGGGACTCTATCCCGGAACTCCAGGATCATGACCTGAGCCGAAGGCAGTCGCTTAACCAACTGAGCCACCCAGGCGTCCCTGCCACCTCAGTCTTAATCAGTGGTGGGAGAAGGGTCTCAGAACTGTTTGTGTCAGTTGGCCATTTAAGTTTAAGAGTAAAAGCCTGGTGAATGATTAATGATGCATCATAAAACCTCCAGAAGGAAAGGAGACTGTTTTGTGGACCATTTGTTTTTGGGTGTGTGTGGCAGTTTTAAGTTATTAGTTTTTAAAATCTGTACTTTTTAATGGAAACAACTTGACCAAAAATCTGTCACAGAATTTTGAGACCTATTAAAACAAAGTTTAATGAGAAAAAGAAAATAAGAGAAAGAGAAGGAGTGGAGAGAGCAAACAATAATGCTGATCATGTCTTTTCCTTGGGTCTTTAAGGATGGTTATTCTACACTGGAGTCCTCCCACCAGCCCCCTCACTTGCTCCAGGACAAGAAAGAAATTAAGTCAGAGGACTCATACTGTCAAAGATTATACAGCAGAGTCTGCGACGGTCAGATTCCCAAGAGCTTGTGCCGAAATATGGTGGCCCCGTTAGGCTGAAAATGGAACGCAAGTCCACAAAGCGCCAAAGGTTAGTCATCAGTGGAGAGCCAAATTTCCTTTATGTTTCTTGTCCTATGCTTGGAAGGGAACTGGAAGGGACTGCAGGTGGGGGCAGCAAGGGTATATCAAATCTCTCGTTAGAAAATACTTCCTTGAAGCAGAACTGAAATTTGAACCTCTCCCATCTACTTTATTCATTACCCCTCCTATGCCATATACCTTCTAAATTTAGAAAATTTCCATGTGAATCTATCTTACAGTATTCTGTCAACCGCACAGAAAGAATATGGGTTTCTCTCTGTACATCAGGTGTATTTTAAGGACCTTTAATGAACAAAGTTACACAATTGTGAATGAAACCACTCTGGGTCTTTACTTTGAGGGAGTCATATATTCATACATTCATTTGGAAAATAATCCCTCCATTTTTTTTATGAATAAGGTAGAAATGACTCTAAAATTCTGATGTTCAATTTTTACTAGATGCCACAACCTCATAATAAAATGCAGATGACCTGGTGTCTTTGTTTTGAGCAGACATAGTCCTCACCTGCAAATTTGAAAAGAAAAAGAAAAAAAAAATCTTCCGTAGAGGGTAGGTTACTAGGGATGGGATGATGGGTCGTGGGAAAACCATATCAATAGAAAGGCATTCTATTCCCCATTTTTATAAAAAAATAGAAAATAAAAAACAGAGAAACAAGGATCATTAATCTGAAAGAAAAAGTCAAATGTTACCATGCGATGAAGAATGTATTCCTTCCAAGGCCTCATAACATCTTTACCTGCTTCTATAACATCATCTATGGCTTTCAGGCTAATTGAACATACCTTATTTTATTTTAAAGAGTATTCTGTTTTAAAGCACTGGAAGCTTATAAAATTAGTCCATCACACTGGTAGTCATTTTGATAACATAGGAATATTTAGCCATGACAATATAATACACTCATAGCTGCTGGTGCTAATGGACACTGGCAGTCCTTTCTGAAAAATATATTTATGCACATCAAATGTTTTAAGAGAGTCTCAACTGTTATCTCCTTATTCCACATGTGCAAATCTATTCTTATTAAACTAGGAGGGAGGAAGACAAAGGAACACATATATGTAAGGCTATTCAACCTCTGTCCTAAAGAACAGAAGACTGGGTAAATAAATGTTGATCTATCCCTGTGATAGCACACCACACAGCAGTGAAAATAAGACTGTTTTCAAATAATATTTATTGGCATGGAGAAATAATTCTTAGATAATGCTGAATAAAATAAAAGCAAGGCTCGAAATACAATGTAATCGCAATAGTATAATATTACAAACATATAGAAAGAATTCTAAGTGTACTCCTATATCTATAGTAAGTTTGCCAAGAAATTAACAATGGTATTATCTGGGTGGTGTAGGTATTTTTCTTTTACATTGTTCTTTTATTTTCTCCCCACATTTTTACAATGGGCTTTGATTGCTTTTTATAATCAGAGCCAAAAATAAAAATTATCAAATGACAACTGGAAAATACAGCATGGAATATACAACTCTCTATTAATGAGAAAACTAACTTAATAATAACATTGTAATAATGAGAAAGCTAACCTGAAACAGAGTATCTCATTTTTAACCATTGTAGATAATTGGAATTCTTTTTATATGCATTTGTTTATCTGCCACCTACTTACCAAAGAGATTTCAGGCATTTAATTGGGAATTCACTAGAGCTGGGTTTATTTCTAGGCACTATCCCTTAATTTTAGCTAAACTCTTAAGTGGAAAAAGCTCTCAGGCATATAATTTGCCTACAGTATAATAGTTTTCAGAGTCCCAAGCTAGGAAAAAAAAAAAAAAAAAAAAAAAAAAAGATGGCCATTTCAATCAACAAATTCTTTTTTTTTTCTAAGTAATATAAGAAAATAGTAATGACCTAACACAGAACTTGTCAAATATTCAAAAACAGTCAATCAGTCTTTATCCATGTATTACCTCGTCCACTCACTCATTCAGGAAGCACTGGCTGAGCATCTAGTGAGCCCCCGAGAACAGAGTCATCCCAGCTCCTCAGGAATCATGTAGGAGATAAAGAAAACGCACCTGTCCTCTCCCGCTAACGGTTGTTTTAGAGCTAGTAAACATATTAAGTAAAAAGGGGAAGATCAGCAGTGGGTGGTTGAGACACAGCTACTGAGTTTAGAAGAAGTTGAATGAGGAAAAATAAAACAACAGCAAAAACAAACAAACAAAGAAACCTCTCAATCAAGTGGAACATATTGCCAAATGACCAGAAAATCTTGATTTAAAACAGATCAAATTACAAGCTCCCTATTATTAAAATTAATCTTATCAGAAATAATGCCTAGCAAGTGGCCAAAAGTCACACTGACAACTGCCTAAAGGCGATGAGCGATATTAAAACTCATGCCTGGTCTAGGTAATTGTCTAGTTAATAGAGCCAGCAGTGCACAGGCAACCCCCCCCCCACACACACATACACTAGAGTGAGTCACAACTGCTGTGGAAAACTTCTGACTGCACATAAGCCACAATCAGACCCTTTGACTTGACGTGTTTCTAGGCCAGCCACAATTGCTGTAAACGTGATCCACTCACCATCAAATGAGTAAAAGCAGGTGCTGGGCAAATACTGTAGAAGACACCCTCAGTATGGGAAGGAAGGAGGGAGGTAGAGAGACTAAGGAGGAGTAAGCAGAGGAAAACAGAACACTAACTCCCCCAATCACTTGTTAGCTGCATTTCTGGATGTTTCTAATATCTAATACTAAAAATGCTCTCTCATTTTTTTAAAAAGATTTTATTTATTTATTTGACAGAGGTAGAGAGAGAGAGCACAAGCAGGTAGAGCAACAGGCAGAGGGAGAGCGAGAAGCAGACTCCCCACTGAGCAGGGAGATGGATTGGGGGAGGGCGCGGGGGGGGGGGGGGGGGCCCGGCGGGGATGCCTCAATCCCAGGACCCTGAGATCATGACCTGAGCCTGAGCTGAAGGAGGCAGATACTTCACCGACTGAGCCACCCAGGTGCCCCAACTCTCTCATTCGTTACCTTGACTTTGCTGACCCGCTAAAGATGTGCTGGTTCTGACTCTGGGCAGCACTGAGCCGGGGCCCCTGTGGGTACCAAAGCACAGCAGCTGCCCTGAACTTGTTGCAAAAACACATTTTCCGACTCCATCTCAGAGCTAGTCGATCAGAAAATCTAAGGGAGGGTCCCCAAGTCTCTTCACAAACCCTCGAGGGGATCTTGATGCCAGGGCATCTTTGAGAACCGCTGGCTTCTGTCACCAGATTGCGGGAGCCCCTGCCCGACTGAGAGGTGCCACGGGGCCCCATCCCCTGTAGGCTGGAATCCAGCTGCGGGGAGTCGAGGGGGAGGGGACCTGTGGGAGGGGCCGGCTGTGGCTTACCCCTCACTTGCCCCTTGTTTAGTGATGTACCAGCCATTCAGTCCCTGAGTGTAGCGTCTGAGAAGTTTTTACCCGGGCCGAAGGGATAGGTATGGTGATGTTCCCTGCACCAACGTGTCCATCACTGGTGGAGACAAAAGTTAAATATGAGGATAACAAGGCAGGTGGATCTTAAGTCCCTAGGGAGAGAGAAGGAAAGGGTAGTTCAGGAAAAATAACCATTTTGATCTACCCGGGGCATGAGGCACCAGCCACCTGTATTAGAGAGATGAGAGTGCGATCCTTAGCCGTACACCGGGTAAAAACGCATCCTGGCTCAAAAGCACTAGTTTTGCAAGAATACAAGTAACAAAAAGATTCCAGTTAAACACATCTGAATGGGAGGAACTACTGGGGTAAAGTGACGAATGTATAAATGAATGAGTGAATGAATGACTAACACAAGAAGAGCCTTATAAGGACCAATGCTAGTACCATGCCATCAACTGAGGACCATGACTAATGCAAAGCTTTTAAACATTGTAAGAATGAGAGCGAGAGAGGAAGTGGGAGAGAGAGACAGAGCACACTTTCCGCAGGGCGCATGGCTGCCCCACAAGAGAGCTGGAAACAGCATAGTTTTCTGCATCAGAATTTGAACTCATTAACAACTAAGATTTATTGTATTTCACAGGCATTATGTAATTTACTTTTCATGGCAACAGAAAAGGATAAAAGGTGTATTAGGTTAAAATATCATAGTACAGAATAACAATTTAAAAAGGATATTTCCATGGTACAGGCAAGAAAACTGAGGCTCGAGGGTATGGTGGATGTTTGCGGGGCTTGGGGGCTCTCTTTCTAGATGGTAAGATTCCCCATCACTTAGGTCATGATGGGAGGCAACAGCCCAGCTCCCAGTTGGCGTAAGTATCCCTATGCCCCTCCTTGGTAGGAAGCGTGAGGCCCAGATTTGGCCAGTCAGATTCTCCTGCCAGTAATGTTATCTCACACGAAAGCACTCAGAGAAGTGGTGACAGGGAAAGCAGATTTTCAGTGGCTACAGTGGATTTAAGAATCTAGCAGGGAAAATGGCAGCCAGGGTCCAAAGCCAGACTGTCAAAGGCAGGGTCCTGACCTGACTGTTGTCTGGCATGACCTCTGCTCTGTCCTTGGCTCTAAGCTTTTCTGGACTTCTGCCTTTTTCCTAGATTTGCTCAGCAGCCTTCACACTGATACTGGAAACAACCCAAAGACATATGATAAAATCTATTTTTATTTAAGTTAAAAAATTTTTTTTGAATCTACTAACCCATTTCCTTAATCAAGAGCCAAGGTACCTTCTTTTCAATGCTGCAGGATTTGGATTTGGATCCTCTAAGCTTCTCCATTTATGTACTCCTTCATGTGTTGCAATGATATTTATTGTCTAGTAAGCATGCTCCAGGTGACAAAGGTGCACGGGCCAGACTGGTGCTCACAGTCTGATGTGGACTCCATGACTCAGCCCAGGAATATGGCTTTGTCACCTCTTACATTAACTATGTTACCACAAGGGCAAAAGGCAATACAGCATCCAAAGAATATTTCCTACTGATGCAGGGGTTCATTCGTTTCTTCTCTGAGGACTGGCGTCGTGACTGGGGACATGAGAGGTAATATCTAGACCTAAGAATATCTGTAGCAAGATTTAGAAGCAGGAAACAACCAGTTGATGGAGAACAGCTCGTCATGCCCATGGCTGTTCTCTGTGCGGCAGGAATACAGAGACCCAGTGAGACCGGGCACTTCATTAAAATGCATACCAAACGTGTTCTGGCCGCTGGGGTAGAAATTGATAACCATTGTGAAAATAATCTCTACTTCTAGACGGCCCTTTACTACTGAAAAAACACTTTTCCTCCCCTGTTTTGTCTGAACTTCACCACAGGCAAAACAGGGCTCATCATGCCTATTTTGTATGCTCTGAATGTGTTTAAGTGCAATCATTATTGAATTTTGTTTTTTGCGTATTCTAAATGAGTGCACAACCATTTTTCCAGCCTTAAGCTAAGGCTTCCTATTGCAGCCTGTATTTAATAACACAGCAAATAAACAAACAAACACATTTTTTCCTCATCTTTCTTTACTTTCTGTTTCTGTCTCTGTGTCTCTATTTCTATCTCCATCTCTGTCTCTCTCTGTTGCTACATGCAAGTCTGTCATAATTTTTTATCGTAAGTAGTTGCTTTTATTTGTCCCCTCTAAATTGCATAAAACTACCAGTGTTTTTTAAAGACAATGGAACTGTAGAAATGAACCCTCTTCATTTACTCCCCACTCCAGAGTTCCCATTAACAGGTATAGGAGCTTTGTAGCAGGTGTGGTTGTTAAGAGATTAATGGTTCTGATTAACATATCACAAAGACATTTAATTTGGAAGACCTAAAGTCTAATGCTTAGAATTTCTGGTTCGAGCTCAGGTTGTCAGGGGACAGGAGAAGGGTAGTTGGCAATTTTCGTTTTTGTTTCCAGCTTCATCTCTTTGGGAGGTGGTCTGCCATCCAAGTGAGTGGCTAGGAGGGAAATGCGTTGCAGAATTCCACCCTGAGACGGAGACTCTGCATTGATTCCCTTCTCTCCTGCTAACTCTCTGTGTGACCTGGTAGAAACAATTTAATTTATGTAAGCCTTTCTACCTTTGACTCAGCGGCTCAGCTGCACCAGACCTCAGCTACCTCATTTAGGCAACAAAGATAGAAGTAGCAATTAGTCGCCGAGAATTTTCCAGGGGATAAAATGAGAGAGCTGATTAAAGCACTAGCACATAGTCAGCCTTTTTAAATGATTTTCTTCTTGGTTATTTTCTTGTTTAAACCATTTTTCCTAGATACTTAAGTTTTACAATATTTTTAAAACTAAGTAACAAAGAAAAATTAAGAACAACTGTATATTATGCACGTTTCAAATTATATGTACCCACAAGTTACATTCTCAAAAATCAAAACACAAAGGTCCATGGCAAATTAGTCTATGAATATTAAAAGATAAATGTAACATTGTATAGGGAAGAAAATTTTTTCCTCTACCCTTCTAGATACTTTTGGCTGCTCTAGTCCTTAAATTGACAGGAGACAGATTAACCAGAGGGAAACAAACTTCAATCCATATGTACCATAGCTCCATAAAAAAAATATGAGACCCAAGGACAAGTTGGGCAGGTGAGGCCATCCTGAGCCAAGGAATGGGATAGGGTCCTGGAGTTTCAAGGGAGAGGAGGGTGACTCACAGGCAATAAGAGCGGATATTTGGTAATTAGTTGTTTGCCCTGCCATACAGATAGGTCTTTCAGATAGAAAGATATCTCTGGTAATAGCTCTGTTATCTGCTAACAGCACTGAAGAAATTACTCTACTCTAGATAAGTAAAATTTGCCTTATGAAAATGCTCCATGAATATTGACAGAAATGCTATCTAGACTTGCTGGTAATCCATCTTTCGCTCTTTTTGCTAAATCCCTGTGGGATCGTGTATCTTGCAACATTTTAATATGAGGATTCTTTTTTCAAAAGGTAATAGAAAGACTCATATTTGAGACCAAGCTTTCTGTTTTACAGATGAAAATCAGGAATACATTTCAATAGCACTTTGTTATATAAATACTTCAAATCGCAAGGACCAGAGGGAATATCAAGACCACTCTGGGTATTGATTTTATTATGATCTATTGGGTTGATTTATAGAGTGGAAAGACCCACAAACAGTTAGGTCTTTTTAATGAGCTTATAAATTTTCCTTACAAAAGCATTCTATTTAATACCTGCAGATATTTCCACCGCCAGAGGATAGTCTCCACCCCTCCCCCTTAAGAGTAGGCTAGACTTAGTCACTTGCTTCCAAAGAATAGAGTCTGGAGAGGTAAAAATAGCAATGCATGGTTAAGAAACATGGCAGATACCACCTTTACCAAGTGATGAAGGTCAACATCACCAGAGTTGTCTTGTGAATGTCATGTGTATCCTCCTATGATGTGACAAGGAAGGCACTTCATTTTTGTGCTTTTCTTCCTCAAATCCATGACCTCAGTCAAATCATTAAAATACACACACATCATCAGACACACATCAGACAGACCTAGACTGGAAGATGGGAGGACATTCTGCAGGATATGAGGATACTTCTCAAGACGCTCATGGTCACAAAAGTAAAGAAAGACTAAGGATTTATCATAGACCAAAGTGGACAGAGGAGGCATAACACCTAAAGGCAGTATGCAGTGTGGTACTCAGGACTGAATCCTGGAATAGAGAGAGGACATTAATGAGAAAACATGGCAAAATCCAATGAAGCCTGGATTTTACAATATTATTGAAAATGGGTTTGCAGTAAGACTTTGTGCTTTTTCTATTAACTAAAACCACCTAACTTCTGGAGAATATGAGGCATGAGTTACATTTCACCGCCAGTAAGTTCTACCCTGCACACTTTATTTTCACACCAAGCCCATGATAAAAATATCTTAATACCATTGCAGTAATCACAGAGATTGGAACACAGAAACATAAGGTTGTGATCTCCTTTATCAGAACACGGACTACACCCCCAGAGACGGTCCTAAAAGAGAAAGTCATTTGCCTTTTTGCTCAATAATTTTGAACATGAAAATGAAGAGCTGCAAGCCAAAACGGGGGAAAAAAAAACCAAAAAATTCTGTAAATTCAGGCAGAAAGCAGTGTGCCAGGAAATGGTGGCTAGATCATAAAGATTAGGTCCAGGTCTCTGTGAAGGAGAACAGCATCGAAGTATGGTAGAAGAGATGGGAAGCAGTGAGGGGAGGAACTAACATTTACACCAAGTGCAACGTACCAGACACTCCGTCCAGGATCTTCTTTTTTTTTTTTTTTTTTAAAAAGATTTTTATTTATTTATTTTGAGAGAGAGAGACAGAGTGAGAGAGAGCATGAGAGGGGAGAAGCAGACCCCCCAAAGAGCTGCGAGCCCGATGTGGGACTCGATCTCAGGACCCTGGGACCATGACCTGAGCCGAAGACAGCTGCTTAACCAACTGAGCCACCCAGGTGCCCCAGGATCTTCTTTTAAGTGTCTTAACCAGTGCCTCCCAAACCCAAAACTGATGTTGCACGTTACACTAATCTACTTCACAGATTTAAAAACTTCCTAAAATGTTACCTAAGATATTACCTAGTAAATCTGTGATTCAAACTTTGATTACACCACAAAAATGCACATCCGTTTACTAAAATAGTATTTCCAAAATGCCAATCATTTATAGTATCAAAATATCCAGGTGGCACTTCACTACCGTCTCCTTAACATTCATCTGAACCACGTACTTTCTCATTCAAATATGTACTAAAATGAATCCATGTGGGGAATGGGAGCGGGGCGGGGGGGTTGTACTCAACAATGCATATGCTACCCAAACAAAAAGGGACCGACTTTCTGAATGAAAATTCAGAAATCGAGAGCCCTTCACAATGCTAGGAGAGGGTATTTCTGTAATAGCTGTGCCCAGAAGGGGAGTGTCAGAGCGAGGACAGAGTGTGAGGGGAAGAAGACCCTGGTGGACCCGGAAACTTGTGACGTGTGTCTGGAGATGAACTGAAGGCAAAGAAAAACTGCCTTTTGATGGTTTCTTCATTTCTCCTTGTTTTTGAAGGTCGGCTCTGTTGACAAAGCGAGAATTATGTAGTTGCAAACACTCTGAGGTCCATTACAATCTATCACGTCCTAACCGGCATCAAAAGGAGGAAACATCGCAAATTCCCCTCACAATCAACTCCTGCTTTTAACTTCATTGGGAAGATTACTTCTAGCATATTTGCTCCAGTTTTCGGCTGTATCAGCATTTGTTAAATCACTCAACACAGTGACCTGGATTCCCCACCGTTCTCCGGTCGCTGGATGTCCAGGACATGCCGTACAAAAATCACGTACCCTGGGGCCAGCACGGTTATTGGGCATATTTTTCTGCAGAGACTGGGATCATGTGGCTGTGCCCTGGGGCTTCCTAAAGCCATTCTCTCTTTTTTGGAGCACCTTGCCCTTTACCCTCAGCCTGGCCTTCACCCCGCTAGCCCTCACTCATCCCTCCTTCATCTCAGCTCAGATGTCACTCCCTTCGAAAAGCCATCCTAGAACTCATTAATCTCCCGCTCTGCCTCTCTCCTTGCCCTGAATGGTTCTTACAGCGGAACAGAGTTACTTTTCCCATTGGGGTGCCCAACGTTCCCACTTGCCTAGAGTTCCTCCAGGACAGAGACCATGCTTTGTTCTCTGTTGTTCCAACAGTTCGCACAGAGTACTAGAGTAGTACTAGAGTACTAGAGTACAGAGATTTACATGGTAAAGAATTGCTATATAGAGAACAATAAGCAAGTAATTTGAACTTCCCAGTTGTGCCAAGAGCATCAACACTATTTAAGAATTAGGGGAAGGCTACCAAGGTCCACCCATGCAATGTAAAGGAGGGGACCCACCCTAAACATCGATCCCACCACTTCAGCTGAACCCACAGAACTGGCATAATATTGCTCACTTATGTAATCAAAATGCCTTCATTGATGAATATATTTCAGATCAGAAGCAATGCCTGAGCTGGAACAATGTCTTAAGCCACTGGCTGTAGAATTAAAATACGTTCATTTACTGACAGTGTGTTTCATCCTCTGCTAAGTGTCGTGGCAGGTGTGGACAAATGGGTTTGGTCATCTGGTTGGGTAGACACGACCAGTCAGACAGACAGAACAGTGAGGGATTTCAGGTGGTGTATATAACTTCGTGGTAACTTGCCCGATACACAGAAGTCTTCATATGTACAAATAGACGTTTTGCAGTTTCCACTCTTTCTTCATCATGGTTACTGAAGGTCAATGGCCCTTTGAAAGGACTGGTATGTGGACACGAACCACTTGAGCTAGTGGTGGGGCTCGCATCCGGCCTGTGCTAAGATGCACTGCTTCGTCGTTCTCTGCTTGTCTTCCTACAAGTAGTACCTCTGGTAAGTGGATAAAACATCCCAGATTCAGGGAAGTTCAGAGCCAATGTCCAAAACATACAAACATAATGTACAATGTACAGAGTTTATTTTAAAGGCAGGGTGAACCTTAATAGTTTTGTAAGTGATTTTAGTTTTTTATTTGAGTTATGTTTGCAGATGTCACTAAGATTTCTCAGTTTTGCTTTACTCTGCTTTGTGGGAACAATTATACGCTGTAGACTAAAGTTAGCAAACCAAATCTGGCCCTCGTCCTGTTTTTTTTTTTAGATAAAGTTTTATTGAAACACATTCATATTCATTCCTTCCTATCACCTAGAGCTGCTTTCATGCTACAATGGCAGAGTGGAGAAGTTGCCACAGATGCGGCACAATCCACAAAGCTGAAAATATTTACTAACGTTTACCGTTACAGAAAAGATCTGACAATCTGTCACAGAGAAGTTCTCAATGTCAGAAGTTCACAAAATTTCATACTGGATCCCTTCTGAATTCCAAGAGTCTATTGTCAACTGGGAGGCTCACAAAAGGAAGGGGTTCACAAAGAGAGGAATGGAAGGTAGACAAGGAAAATTCACAGGAGAAGAACCACAGCTAAAATGCCCTGTAAAATTTGGATGACTCAAAAGAGAAGACCTGGGCACCTGGGTGGCTCAGTCGGTTAAGCATCTGCCTTTGGCTTAGGTTATGATCCTAGGGTCCTGGGATCAAGTCCCATGCTGGGCTCCCTGCTCCACAGGGAGTCTGCTTTTCCCTCTGCCCTCTCCCCACTCATTCTCTCAACCTCTCTTTCTCTGAAATAAATAAATTTTTTTTAAAGAAAGATCATTTTTTACATTTGCTTGCATTCAGAAAAGAACAAATTAGTTGCAGGTGTGAGAGAATAAATAGGTCAATGTTGAGGCAGGGAAATAACCTCATATCCCTTTGCTTTCTGCAGTTTTTCTGCTTCAGTCCCAGAATCATGAACTAAAGTATTTGAGCACACAACCTGGATATATCAAACAAAATCTATTTTTGCATGTACAACTTCCACCTTTTGTGCATTGATGGGCAGTTGGCAATTACTTATAGAATAAAAAATAAAACAAAAATCATCTTTTATTTGAATACCATCAGTTGAGAGAAGTCTGAGAGTGGGAGTCTGTGCAGACTTGGCGGGGGCAGGGGGAAATAGGCATGTGGAGGACAGAGAAGGGAACAGAATTGAAAATTTTAAATAATAGGGTAAACACCCTCTAACTCAGAAGAGATGTTTTCATATCCCCAAATAAAAGACATGTACAAAAGAAATTGACCAGCACAATTATAGAAAACTTGCTGAGAAAAATCTTATAGAAACCATTTTCAAATGTTTTAGAATTTTGTTGCAGAGTTCATTTGTACTGGAGAAAACTTATATCTCCAACTTTTACATGGGATTTGCACAGTTGTACATAAGAAACAATTAGCTAGAACAGTAAAAATTCAATTATAAAATCTATGTAATGGGGGTGCCTGGGTGGCTCAGTGGGTTAAGCCTCTGCCTTTGGCTCAGGTCATGATCTCAGGGTCCTGGGATCAAGCCCCACATTGGGCTCTCTGCTTAGCCGGGAGCCTGCTTCCCCCTATCTCTCTGCCTGCCTCTCTGCCTACTTGTGATCTCCCTTTCTCTATCAAATAAATACATAAAAATAAATTTAAAAAAAAAAAACACCTATGTAATTTGGGGTGCCTGGGTGGTACAGTCAGTTAAGCATCCAACTCTTGGTTTTGGCTCTGGTCGTGATCTTAGGGTCCTGGGATTAACCCCACGTCAGTAAGCCTGCTGCAAGCTTCTCTCTTCCTCTGCCCCTCCCCCTGCTTGCTCGCACATGTGTGTACTCTCTCTCTCTCTCTCTAAGATATAGAAATAAATATTTAAAATCTATGGAATAGAATCAGGAAACTAGTATAAATGCCGGAATGTGAACCATGTCCATAGAAAGGTCAAGAATTCCCTGCAGCTAATATCTCAGTTCTGGTTCAAGGAAATAGCTAACCAATGTGGCTAGATGGACTAGCATGGGGTAGATGTAGACAAGTCAGATCAGAGAAAGATCCAGAAGCAGCTGGAAGAAAGAAATGAATCGGCAGCACTAGCAAGATTAGGATGATACCTAAACCCAATGGTTCTCAAACCTGGCTGCATTCTGGAGTCATCCAGGGTCTCTCAAAAATTACTAAGGCCCATATCCCATGTCCATAGATTTAGATTTAATTGGTGTGAGTGGAGATTGCATTGGTATTTGTAGAAGCTTCCCAAATGATTCCAGTGCACAGTCAGATTGGGGAACCATGTCATTTGAAGTGGGAGATGGTAATTAACAAGAATGTCCTGAGACAGTCCATGCAAAGTTGTCATTTACGTAGCCCCTGAGAGACTTTTGCTGTGTATCACTTGTACTGTTACTGCTTATAATATTTTTCTATAGATCAACTCATTTTCTAAACTTTAGACCTACTTTAGCCTCATTCTAAACAATAGCATCTGGAAAATCACAGGTTTGGTGTGCTGGTGATATTTTTTTCTAATTCATATTAAAATATGCAGTGTTAACATGAGTGTGATACCTGTACACAAGATGGTTGTAGGTTATTAAAACAATTTAGAAAAACTAAGCTGTGTATTACCTAAACTCATCTTGTTTATAGATAACTACAGAATTCACAGCATTAAAGCACCTCTTCACTGGCCCCAAATACCCACCATATATTCACCACATATGGTAATTTATACTTTGCTTATTCATTAGCTTGAATCGTATGATCTGTGATACTACTGCTTGGGGAGTTAAGTTTCTTAGCAAATGATTAAGTCCCACAACTATGAGTCAGTGCTTGCTCAAGATGCTTTGTTATATGCTACTAAATGTCCACACCTTCATGCTCCCGAGATTATATTGTACTAGATTCTATAAATAAAATAAGATGTTATAGTGATATTCCAGAATCTAGAAGATTCAAGAAGGTCTTGGGGTTTTGTTCTTCAGAAAAACAAAGGTGTGGTGATGTTACTAACTTGCTATTGAGAGAAAATGATACAAAGTGGCTATGTATCAATTTAACAAACACACCTAGGGAACAATGTTATCTGGCACAAATAAGTTTGTTTAATTACGAATGATGTTTATCAGTTTTTTATTGGCTGGGGGACTTTTCTGAAGCTTGAATATGTAAATACAATTTGTGCATTTCAAGAAAAGAGACAGTACACAGAATTTTTCAAGTTTGGTTGAGTGGAAACCCTTCCTTCTTGGACCAGCAGATAAGGATCTCTGGGAGTCTGTGTTCTCTGGACCATAGTCTTAGAAACAGTGGTCTACTGTATAAAACTGTAAGCTATCCCTATATTTATTCCAGTTAATGCAGTCTATAAATACATAGCATTTGACTATTATGTATTACATGGGTTTATTCTGTTTTTTCCCATGGAACAGAATCCTCTTTTACAAGTTATAGTTTTTACATTCCCTGTCTTCAATGGAAATTAAGTGCATAGAAGAATCCTAAGGGAATTATTTGTCTATATGACACACTGGAAATCAAATAATACTCAGAGCCAAGCCTGATACAGGAGCCAAACAGTTCCACAAAGAGTTTTTAAGCCTCACTTTTACATATCCATGGGATTAGCTTCCTATCTGAGGAGTACGGAGAGTAAGAAAATTACCCTAAAGCAATTAATTGGAGCAACAGAAAAGGAAAGAGATAAAAAGAAAATAATTGTGCGAATTCCCTAGAATCATTATTCAAAGTTGTGCAGACTTTTGTCCTGCCTTCCTTCACTAAGTACCGTGTCCATTTGCCAATATCCTTAAAAATTCTTTAAAAACATTAATTTTGCTGGTTTCATGCCATCACATTATTATAGATGTACCAAAATACATTTTAAACAATTCCCCTATTGTTTAACACATAGGTTTCCCTCCCAATCACCACAAGAAACAATATTCAGTGGGCATTTATTTGTATAACTTTTTAATTAATTCACAAATATGTATGTATCTCCTACATATCAAACATTGCATTAGAGGGGCACCTGGGTGGCTCAGTGGGTTAAGCTTCTGCCTTCAGCTCGGGTCATGATCTCAGGGTCCTGGGATAGAGCCCCACATCGGGCTCTCTGCTCAGCAGGGAGCCTGCTTCCCCTTGTTTCTCTGCCTACTTGTGATCTCTCTCTCTGTCAAATAAATAAATCAAAAAAAAATCTTTAAAAAAACACACATGGCATTAGACTCAGAAATCAGTGGTAATTTAAAAAACAAAAAACAAACAAACAAAAAACTATTCATCCCCTGCCCTTGAGAATCTACACAAATACATTTAAAAATGTCCACCTTGGGGCACCTGGGTGGTTCAGTCGGTTAAGGGTTGGCCTGTTGATTTCAGCTCAGGTCACGATCTCAGGGTCCTGAGACTGAACCGCTGTCAGGCTCCCAGCTCAGCACGGAGTCTGAAGGGATTCTCTCTGTGTCTCTCTCTGCCCCTCCCCCCACTCTTTCTTTCTCTCTCTCTCTTCCTCAAATAAATAAATAAATCTTTAAAAATTTTCAACTTTAAAAGTGCTTTTATTATTTCCTTTTTTTTTTTTTTTTTGAAGATTTTATTTATTTACTTGAGAGAGAGTGCACATGAGCAGGGGAAGGAGCAGAGGGAGAGGGACAAGCAGACTCTGTGCTGAGCTTGGAGCCCAAAGCCAGGCCCCATCTCACAACTCTGAGATCATGACCAGAGCCAAAATGAAGAGCTGGGCATTCAGCCGACTGAGCTACCCAGGTGCCCCAACCTTGACCGTGCTTTTATTGAAAGGTAGACTATGGTATGAGAACATGAAACAAAGAGATTCTTTATGGGACAAGCTGGGAATAACTTTTCTGGGGATAAAGTTAGGACATTTTTGCCCCTCCTTGTTCATTCCATTTATATTTTAATGTTAAAACTTCATATGATTAATTCCTCAATCTATTCTAAAACTCAGGTCATAATCTTCCCACATAAACATGTTTGCTGTTCTAATAAGCTCACTGGGAATGGTTGAGATTTATTTGAACTAGGTGCGTCATCATTATCTCTGAATTGTGTTACTCATGGTAGCTGTCCTGGGAGTGTCCATCCTGATAATTTTAAAACTTTCCGTTTTGCTTTGGATGTTTAGAAAAGGGAGTTTGTTTGGGGTTGTGGGATTACTGCTTCCCATTCTTAGTCATTGCCCGAAGCACAATGGAAAAGTCTGAATGAACCCCAGGATGATCTCAATTCATGTACCTGGAGTGAGGATCTGATAAGTTCTGTGTCTTCCTTAAATGGTTCAATTTGTCAAAGAATACCACCAACCGTTTTTTTTGGTTTTAGGTGTTTTCAGTCCTATCATAGTTTATAAATAAGGTTTTGTTGACTTGGTACAAATAGTGCATTTTGGCTGGAACGGGATAGTTAAAGATAAGAAACAGTTTCCAATCTGATGAGGGAAGTGATGGACAAAGGAACCCACAGCCATGTAGCTGTGGAATACAAATGTGTGCGTTAAATGGCACAGGAGGAAAGTGTAAAAGGAAAACTCCTCCGGGGGCCAGATCGTGATAACACAGCATCCCAGATGTGTTTCCCATTTGCATGAGCATTGCCTCATATCTTTTCTCCGAAAGTAAAATTGTCTGCTGGGGAAAATATTAAATTATGAAATCTTTCCAAACAGAAGAAGCCATGGTGACCCCCCCCCCAAAAAAAAAAATCCAGTTATGTATACGGCCTTGAAAATAACCGTGACTGAGAACATGCAAAAGAGAGAACATAAGCGTACGTGCTGATTGTGAAGATGAAAGCATTGACTGTCCCTTAATAACAATAATGTCTCAAATTGGTGTGTTTTTCTCTGAATTTACTATTAACCATAAATCATCGAAAGACTTACTATTTTGCTTGGACTCATTTGTGTTTAATGTTCCAAGGAGACAGAGATGGAGATGGGATGTTTTTGTAAAGAAAATGATCCAGTGTTAAATGCTTTTCAAATTTCATTCTACTGACAGTATATCTTCCCCTAAATAGCTTACATTTTTATGGTCACTCCATCACCATGAGTCTTGTTGATTAATAGGACACTTATTTATCATGTGTTTAAATTCTCAGGAACTTTATACAACCCAGGCAGGTTTTTAGGACCATTCGGGGTCTCTCCTTCATATCTCATGTCCTCACCTCAACAGGAGAGGATGGTTTCGAATTACCAGGTAAAGGAGAACCATACAGACAGTGGGGACCTACTGGAGCAAACCTTTTATCTAAGTTTCCTAATATCAGAGAGGAATAAGCCTGGGCCTCAGTTTTCCAACAACAGTATTGCTGTATTCTGACTAGATTTGTCGGTTAATTTCTAACCCCTTAACTCTCCTTGTGACCCTTATCATGTAACCATTCTAAGTACTCCAGATTCTAGAGAATGAAGTTAGGATGTATTTATTGTTTCATAATTCTCTGCTAAAGGTAGCAGATCTGTGTAAGCTCTTTTAGTTGTAAGTGACAAAAATACATCCAAAGTTCACTTAAACTAAAAGGAAATTTATCCATGTAACTGAAAAGTACAGGGCCCAAATGGGCTGACCACATGATGATGATGTCACCAGGACCTAGACACTGGGATATCTCTGTTCTCTATGTTGGCCTCATTCTCAGAGTCCATCTGGTTTCTAAGTTTCTAGTAAGTCAATTCCACTATAGACATTTTGAGAGTCTTATTCTCCCAGAAAAAGGAACGAACCAACCCACCGACCTCTGGTGAACGACACATTCAAACTTTCAAGTGTGCTGTAGAGTGAAGCCGGACAGAACCTGTTTATTCCAGAGCTACGGAATAGTGATTGTTGTGTTTGGGGTGTCACTAGAATTGACTAAATTGACTAAATTTCAGAATTCTTCAAAGTTGGGGAGGAATCTCTATTCATAAAAAAATTACAAAATAACTAAACAATCCATTTTAAGCAGAGAACAAAGACACGGAGCATTTTCTACTAAGCAATTTGGTTTAAAACACTACAAAGAAATATCTAGCAAAGCCCAGAAAAAAAAAAAAGAAGAAGAAGAAGCTTGACCTCTGTACCTTGTATATTTTGACCTAATAGCCACTTTTGATGGCTCTCTTTTACAAGATGGGAAAGTTATAGAAGCTTGCAATATATCTTTGAATTCTATGTTTAACTAAGATTCATTTCTTTCAAACTATGTTATTGACTATCTGATATGGGACAGACACTGTACTAGTCAACTAGGGGAGACACTGGTGCCTCTGTGTGGTATTACTCACAATCCAGAGTTGACCACCTTCTCACTGAAATCCTATCTTTTCTTGATTTCTGGTTGTCTTTGGCATGTAGTTGGCAACTGAAGCCATGGGTATGGATGTGAAAGTAGACAAGAAGAAAACAGGAGGAGAGAGAAGGAGATGAGGGAAAGGAAGGAAGGGGAAGGAGAGATGAAGGAAAAGGAGGGAAGAGGACAGGAGCAGAGAAGAGGAAGAGAGAGAGGGAGGACAAGGGGAGAGGAGGAGAGGGCATTGATCCTACATGAAGCATTCTGTCACAGAACATTATACCTGGAAAGAAAATCAGTGACTTCAAATTCATCTACCTCCCGTTAAAGATAAGAGAAAGTGAACCCCAGGTACTTGTAAGTGTGTGGAGAGAGGGGTATTCCAATCAACTAATGTTGAGACATTTGGAGGACAATTTACAAGCATGTAGGCTTGGACACCACAATTCCCTTCTGATATATATATATTCTAGATGGGATGTCTGATTGAAGAGTTATTTTTTGTGATAGTCAAAAATTGGAAATAACCTACACATCCATCTGTAATGATAGAGATATATAAATCATGGTGTACTCACATAATGGGGCATTATGAAGCTACTAAAATGAGTAACATAAATCAACACATCTCAACATTACCAAAATCAGAGAATAACTACATAGCATTATGTCACAATACACAACAGCTACACACAAAATACAGTTGTTATATTATTCTCTGAACTTTCAAAATTACTCAAAAAGTAAGTTCATAATATCCCCCCAAAGAAAGGAAAAAGTCAAAAGGAAACAAACAACACCCCCCCCAGGCTAAACTCTGCACCCATGTGGGCAGGCACCCATGGCCTCACATGTCTGAAAGTCATTTTGAGCTTGTAATATAGCCTCCTCCTTCCTGAGTAAATCCACAAATCAGACCAACTCAGTCATAAGGTTCATGGTTTAGTATTCAGAGTGTAGATATTAAAAATATTTAGAATTTGGACATTTTAAGAAATGTCATAGGGTGAAAATGCATTTTTTAAAAGATTTTATTTATATATTTATTTGATTGAGAGGGAGCCAGCCCACATGAGCAGTGGGGAGGAGCAAAGGGAAAACGAAAAGCAGACTCCACCCTGAGCAAAGAGGTTACAACCTAAGCTGAAATCAGGAGTCCTCTTAACCGACTGAGCCACCCGGGTGCCGCAGGCTGAAAATGTATCATAAAATGACTTAAAAAAAAAAAAATACGACTTTCCTCTCTTGATCTGGACTGTCGGAAGATTTCACAGGGCTTTAATAGTTTCTACTCAAAAGGGAACAAGTACCAACATTTTAAATCCCAAGACTGCCACCCCCCACCCCCCTCAACCCCCACTCCTCATCTTCCTGATCTTTTTATTTGATTTGAGTTGTAAACTGATTCCAGCAGGTCCAGCTCGGACCCCTGAGTACCACTGCAGGAAACAGCCATCAGGCCCATCAGCGGATGCCCATGAAGGTCTGAGACATTTTCCTCCAGCGCTGTATTGTATTAACTTTTTTGTTTGTTTCCTTTAAATTACAGGGTGACCTGTTTTCAGTTTGGAAGTTATAACCTGTGGCCAAGCAATACTTTTCATCAAAAATAACAGAAGAGCCAAGGGTTCCTCAAAGACTCCAGAGCACTGAGAAAACAAACAAATACAAAATACAGCTATTATCGTTAGAGAGGCAAAAAGCTTTTAAGAGAGATAAACTTTTTGCATTAAAATGTGATTCTTCTCACACATTGATCTGTAGATAATTATGTAACTGTGCCCTGCTGCTGTATTATGAAATCTATTTGGAGTTGGATGCACAGGCATTAATTTGATGAATTAGCATATTATCTGGTTAACTTTATGTTATATTCTACCTTCTAGGCCACTGGTGTGAAGACACTTATCACACTCATTTCTCAGCAAATAGGTTCATATGAAGAAAGGTCTCTGCCCTGAGGTCTATTTGGACCCCCCCCCAAATATATTTATATGTCACAGGAGTAAGTAAATACGTGACAGATTAACAGAAGACCTAAGTGTTGTTCTTGTCTGGCACTAGAAGCTAGCAGTCTGTATTGTACAATAACGGAAAAATTAGCACAAACTTGTTTTGAGTATAAGCAAACTAAACAAGAGGACAAGCAATGCAGCTTTTAATTGCCATTGCTTACATAAATTATAAAGCTTGGTGGGGAAATTGTTGAAACGAATGATTTGTGCAGCCTAATGATTTGAAATAAAGCTGGGGAGAAATATCAGAGATTTCCCAACAATAAACTTTTCACAAGGACAAGGGCATCCGTGAGCCGAGTCTGGTGTATCTCAGAATCCCATTTCGGGAGGTCAGTAGTCATGTATTAATTAGGGACGATCCAGGCTTTGCTTAAATGTCTCTCTGTCTGCAAGCATCCCTTTACTCCCGCAGAGCAATCTCATTTCATTTCAGATAATTCTGAAAGACAGAGAAAGAAGGGGGAATTCCTCAGCTGGTGTTCAAATCTGACCTTCTGCAATTTTTTACCCGGGGTCCGGAGCTTCTTTCTGAGACCAGGCGGACTCCGGCTGACCGCCTTCTCTTCGGGGCCGCACTGCAGACATCACCGCTCAGCCGGCATGCCTCCTCAAGGTCTTTGCTGGACCAGGTTCAGTACCCCCACTTCCTTCAGCGCTTCCTGCTTCTTTCTCAATTCACATGGTTTTGCACAGCCAAAGTCCTTTTATCATTATTTCAAAGATAAAGCTTAAAGAAAAGCTCCAATATGAAACGGAAAACTCAAAGTGCTCTCTCTCCCTCTCTCTCACGCGCGTTCTCTCTCTCTCCCTCGCTACCTCTCTTTGCCCACTTCCTCTCTCTCTCTCTCTCTCTCTCGCTCTCACTCTCACTCTCTTACTTTCTCTCTCTCCAGTGATTCTGCTCTTTCCCTATCCTCCCCAATAAGAAGTCCATCTTGTTTATGCAAATTGATTTTTCTGTAGTAAGGTTGTTTTTTTCTCCTTAAATCCTTCTTTCCAGCTGCTCTGGGTCAGGGGCAGAGTCAGAGCCTTCCAACAAGCCTGTTGGCATTCCAGAGCCGAGAGCCATCTGTTTGGCTCCACGCTATTCACCATGGACCTGGCAAGTAACATGTTTCTGACCAGTGGCTGATTATTTGATAGCTCATCATTAGCCAATAAATATGCTAATCATCGCCCCTGAAGTGGACTAAAACAGTAATTTGACTGCAAAACATCTAGGGCATGTCTAGAAGATACAGGATGAATGTGATTCAGGCTTAACTTCATAAAACTGTCATTTTGTTATTTATCCCATTTCATGGTCATGCACAGGAGATTAATGGTTCTCCCTGTTATCTGATAAATAAGTAGATACTGATGTTCCTCAGCATGTTATCATTTTACCCCTTTCCCAACCAGTTTTGTCCCAATGAATTTTTGTCTCTGATAGCTCTAATAGATTACCTAGAAATCCAAGGGAGAATAATGAGAGAGAAGTGTGGATCAAGGAACCACTTACTCATTCTCCTAACATTTAACTATCCAAATCATTCAATAAGTGCTTTCTATTTGTGACGTGACTTAAAATTAGATTCCAGAATGTATTAAGCTTCCTCAATTGGATAAATGTTCTTAATTGAGTAATCATAATGATGACAACTAATATTTAAAATAGTATGATAATATTTAAACCACTTAGCTCCCTATTCATAATTTCATTTTATCTTTTAATAATAATAAAGAAAATCCATCTACAAAACCATTGAGGTATTTGTTTCTGATCCCACCACATATTTTTCCTTTTATTTAAAGACTGATATTATTTTTTTAAAGATTTTATTTATTTATTTGACAGAGAGAGATCACAAGTAAGCAGAGAGGCAGGCAGGGGGGGGGGAGCAGGCTCCCTGCTGAGCAGAAAGCCCGATATGGGACTCGATCCCAGGACCCTGAGATCATGACCTGAGCCAAAGGCAGAGGCTTAAACCACTGAGCCAACCAGGCGCCCTAAAGACTGGTATTATTAATTGATTAACAGAGAATGAGGACCTGGTGCTATGTACACCTCCACCTTGACTGTGTATATCATCATCTAAGTGAACAATACCCTTTAAATTTGGGCAGTGTACAACCTGTGAGGCGGTACATGGCAGTGAAGAGGAGAAGAGTAGACTTACCAGAAATAAGTATTTGACAACAGTCACATTAACTGATTTATTTTTATGTGTGGACCCATTGAAAAAGAAGTCAACTACATTCTGAATGGAAATGACAGCTAATAATTATTGAGCACACATTGTGTGCTAAGTATTAGACATACAATATCCCACGTGATCCTTGAAACAATTCTCTGACTTAGTATTATTTCCATATTGCAGAGTAAAGTAAAGTTCAATGTGGCAAGTACCGTCCTCAAAGTCACTCAGCTGTGGGAAGCAACACTGTGACTCAATGTGCGGGTCGGTCAGAAGCTGTGTTCTGCTTTGGGACCTGAGAAGTTAAGATGACAAGTCTATAGGGAAGAGAGAACACAATGGGTATTTCCAGAAACAAACAGAATCAAGAGATGAAGATAGAATTTCCAAAACATTTAACACAAACCAAGCCTTGAATTCCCAAAGTGCTTCACAAATGGTCTATAGTAAAGAGACAGATTCCATCCCATCCCTGATTCATCACAAATCAATCCTTATTTGTAAAATATAATAAAAATAAACTATTAGGTAACAATTAAAAAAAAACACAGTGAGCGATAGGGGTACAGGGAAGACAAATGGAAAGGAAAGGGATTTTCAAAGAATGTTGGGCTACAATTCTGGGAAGGAACTACATGAAGTTGCAAACATTCGATAGATATTGGTTACAGCACTAACACAGGTCCCAGCATCGCTCTTTGAGAAAACCCAAAAGCTGCCTCATGGGAGTTTGTTAGTCACTCCCCCAAAACTTGCCTCCCTCCAGAGCTACACTCTACCCTCTACTTCTAAAGAACCAAATTCCAGCTATTAGAAGTTCGTTGGTAGGGTACAGTCTAGTGGTTACCAGACACTCATTTATAAACCAGAGGCTATTAGAGAGAGATACGGGAGAGCCCCCCTGAGTATAATGATGCAGCAGAAACATTTTTTAAAGGGCTTTATGGAATGGAGATCTTCAAAGGAACATAAACGTAAATGAAAAATAGAATGGCTAAATGGGAACTGCATTTAATAAAATTTAACTAATTAATGTCTTTTCCCTCCTTCTCAGGCTTTGGAAAATCCCCAGGTCAGGAAAATGCTTGCATATAATTTCTTCCACAATGGCTTTCTGTCCCACGTCCTCTCTCTCTTTGCAGATGACATGATTCTTTATATGGAAAACCCAAAAGACTCCACCCCCAAACTACTAGAACTCATACAGCAATTCAGTAACGTAGCAGGATACAAAGTCAACATACAGAAATCAGTGGCTTTCTTATACACTAACAATGAAAATACAGAAAGGGAAATTAGAGAATCGATTCCATTTACTATAGCACCAAGAACCATAAGATACCTGGGAATAAACCTAACCAAAGAGGTAAAGGAACTGTACTCGAGGAACTACAGAACACTCATGAAAGAAATTGAAGAAGACACTAAAAGATGGAAGACCATTCCATGCTCTTGGATTGGAAGAATAAACATTGTTAAAATGTCTATACTGTCTAGAGCAATCTATACTTTTAATGCCATTCTGATCAAAATTCCACCAGTATTTTTCAAAGAGCTGGAGCAAATAATCCAGAAATGTGTATGGAACCAGAAGAGACCCTGAATCGCTAAGGAAATGTTGGAAAACAAAAATAAAACTGGGAGCATCATGTTCCCTGATTTCAAGCTTTACTACAAAGCTGTGATCACCAAGACAGCATGGTACTGGCATAAAAACAGACACATAGACCAGTGGAACAGAGTAGAGAGCCCAGATATGGACCCTCAACTCTACGGTCAAATAATCTTTGACAAAACAGGAAAAAATATACAGTGGAAAAAAGACAGTCTCTTCAATAAATGGTGCTGGGAAAACCGCCTCCAACTTCCCAGCAAAACTGTCATCAAATCAATATGGTAAGTTGAAGATTTTTGAAGATAGGAATTTTGTGCTTCTTCATTATTTCCTGAATTTTTTTTTTTTTTTTTGGAAGGTCGGAGCAGGAAGAATATTCCTGTCACAAATCAAAGGCCAGTTTAGGATGATAGAAAGATGAGCTTCGGCTATCATGAAAAGAAAAGACAGCCCTGGGTTGGTTGGTTAATTGGTTAGTTAGTCGGGCCCTAGCAACACTGAACAGAGAACTATCTAAGGAAAAGGGTGGTCGATGGGATATCTCCAGGGGAAACTAGATGCTTTAGAAGTCCCAGCAAGTCCATCGTGATGGAGTTCACACTGAGGGAGCTGCTGAGCTAAGGGAACTTTCTCTGTTGCTCTATGCACAGACCTTCCAAACTCATAAGCCAAAGGGTGAGCACACCCTGCCTTCTGCCCACTGTTTTGTCTCAGTGGATTTGAAGGCAACTACAGGTGATCTGAGCATAACAAATGGTGAATGGGATCTCTCATCTAGCCCAGGATGGGGTCTCTGAGCACAGTTTGGGGGGGGCAGGGGGTTCAGCATCTCTACAAGGGTCTACAATGGGCCTCAAATATCTCCAAAGCTCTCTTGTCCTCTTCTTCAATCCCCTCTTTCTTTGCCGCTTTTTTAACTTCTCATTTTGAAATAATACAAACCTACAGAAAAATTGCCAAACTACTGCCCTGTCTTCTAAAATAGCACCCTACACGCTGCTCGTCTAAATCCTTACTGCTATCCCATTTGCTGTCTCTGTGTATGAGTGTGCCGACGTGTACCCATGCAGGCATGACTGCCACACACACTATTATTATTATTATTATTATTTTGCTGAACAGTTCATCCTCAATACATCCTCAGCTGATGTATTGAGGCTCCTGAGGATAAGGACATTATCTGACATAACTCCAATTCAATAACTGAAGTCAGGAAATTAAGATTGATATATTACCTAATGTCTAAGAGCTAATAGATATTCCATATTCAAACGTCACCAGTTGTCCCAATAACAAACTTTGGCCTTTTTTTTTTCTTTTCTGACCCAGGATCTAAGCCAGGGTCATGCCCTGCATTTAATCATCTTGTCTCTTTAGTGTGCTCAATCTGGAACAGACATGGTTCCGAGAGTTTTCGAAGGGCATGGGACAGCTGTTTTGTAGAACAGCCCTCTATTTCCGTCTGTCAGATTACCTCCTCGAGATTAGATTCCAGTTACAGGCACCTGCTGTTTAAGAGATCACGTGGGCGCCTGGTGGCTCAGTCGGTTAAGCAACTGCCTTCACCTCCCGTCAAGATCCTGGAGTTTTGGGATCCAGTCCCGCATCGAGCTCCCAGCTCCACAGGGAGTCTGCTTCTCCCTCTGACCTTCTACCCTCTCGTGCGCTCTCTTATTCACTCTGTCTCTCAAATAAATAAATAAGATCTTTTTAAAAAGAGAGAGAGAGAGATCATGTGTCTTTCTCAAGATATCCTATCGGTGATGTTACCTTGGATCTCATGGCGGTAGTTTCTGGGAGACTCCCTTGCTGTAAAGGTGTCTTTTGTCCCTTTATAAAAGTAAGCTATGGGAAGATATATTGATGTTGTGTAATTACCCTGTTCCCTAACAAACTCACCCAGTGATTTTAGCACAAATCCTTCTTCTTATTCGTAATCATGGCCAAATAGTTCATCTAAATAGCTTGCGGAGGTCATTGCAGGCTCAGCCCCAGCCAGCCTGGAGCTGATAGGGCAGATGTATAATGCTATGTCTACTGCATATGTGGGCCTTTCCGTGCATTTGGAAATGACTCCCTTCGCTTTCACAACCCATGTTCCCGCTCTACACCTGAGGCACAATGACACAGGAGGAGGCCTCTGACGAGACCACTGTTCCATTGATACATTTTCTCCTTTTTATTTCGCTCCATGGACAGGGAGAAAAATGACCCTCACTTTCCATATGAAACCATGGTTGCTTTAGAAATCTGGGGTAAAGGGGGTGGGGGACATTCCTAAATTCAAACACCAAACCAACTCCCAGCCAATCTGGGAGGCAACATGCCCACTCAGTCTGCGAGCCAGAGGAGGGCATCCTGCTGACTTCTGAGCAAAATTAATTGCAAGAAGCTGGCGGGTCTCCAAACAACAGTGGTTCCTTCCTTCATTATCACAAATCTCTCCTGTCATTTCTTAATCAACACTTCCTTCATAATGTTATGGACTGTATTTTGCTTGAATTTAGAGAGGACTTGGTGCAAATACCATTTTTGTTCAGCAGTTATTTTGCATAAGGATTTAAGTCTGAGCTCACAGTTGGGCAAGATTTGGAATTTAGACACAAAACCCCCTCGGGGGCGCTTGGGAAACAAAACAGACTCCTGCCTCCACTGGGTAGACTATCTGTCAAGGTCATGAAGACACGCCTTGCAAATACTGGCCCATAAAATGAAATCAGCAAGCTCACACTCTCTTTTTGCTTTTTTTTTTTTTTTTTTTTTGCCAATGGTGCAAAAATAAAAGAGACCAATAAAGAGCAGTGGGCCACAGAGGGGAAATACCTTTAACATTTATTGGGAAGGGTTTGACTAGCTTATTTCCCGGTGTGCTATGGGACTATGACACGACAAGATGTAACTTGTTTTTTCCCCAGACCTTGTCTTCATCTTCGAATCTTTTCATTGTCTGCAAAACCAAATAATTCAAACCAAGTAGTGAAGGAGTGCTGGGATAAGGGATAGTACGCCCACTGATACCCAATATCAAACAGTTAGCCGATGGAGACAGGAAAGGGGAATTTTAAGTGCTTTGCTCTAATAATACTACAGGAAAACCATAGGTCATACCTACAGTAGCTAAGAGAACTGGGGGCTACGGAAGGCATGAAGAAGGCCTTTCGATCAACAAGATGACTGATTCAAGGTAATTTTTTCTTTTTTCCCTGGAAAATTATCATGACCAGGGGATGCCTAGAGAAATCACACATTCTGAAAGCCAACCTTCAGATAAAACTGTCAATGGCCCAAATCTATTTCCTTAAAAATTTTTCTGGGATAAATATTCCATAATCTTTCTTGGGAAGAATGAAATCAGAGTAGGTTTGATCTCAAGGAGGGCTCAGCGGTCATCCTCTGTTTATATAAAAAGGCAGTCGATTCAACGGTATAATTGAACACATATATAGGTTATGTTGGTGAAATCGTATCTGGACATTCCCAGGACACCTGAACCTTCTTAATATATTTGGCCAGAGTCACCTCTGTGGCTCAAAATTCTCTGATGGCTCTTTCTCTTTACACTAAGAATAAAATCTAAGCCCTTTTCCAAGGTCTGTCAGACTCAGTGATCTGGTCTCTGCTTTCGTCAGCCCCCCCCAACCCCACATACTATTCCCCCGAAATTGGTGACTGCTCCAGACATATGGGATTGCTCTCAGCTCCTTCAGCTTGCCCGCATGTCTGCCTTGGGGAATTGTGCATTTGCTATTTCCACTGTCTGGACAGCAAGGTCCTGGCATGCCTGGTCTGCAGGTCCCACCCCACTATCAATCCCTCAGGAAAGTCACCCAAGTTGACCATATCCAAAGAGCCTCTCTGCCCAGCCATCCTTCCTATAGGTATCTATTCTATTATACTGCTTCTCTGGGTCTGCAAGTCTTGCTCATTTGTTTTAACTTATTTTCTCACCCATTCCCATTGGGAGCCTTTTTTGGTCCTGTTCCTTTCAATATCTCAAGCACGCAGAAGACGAGAACTCAATAACTATAGGTTGAAATAACAACAGCAACAAAAAATTACTCTATAAAATGCGAAGGTCATATGATAGAAAAGACTGGATTCTGCTTAATACTTGCATGTCTGCCTTCCATGTTAAGTATTCAGGATCAAGTGTAAAGTTCTTTAACAGACCAAGAGCTCTTTGAGGCTAGTGAGTCTGCCTTACACGTCCCTCTTTACCCCTGCAGGACCCATTGCTCAGGAAAGTCTGCCGAGTGTATATAGGAAAGAAAGAAGGAAGGCAGGGAGGGAGGGTGCAAGAAAGGGAGGGAAAGAGGGAGGGAGGGAGGAAAGGGGGAAGAGGAAAGGGGAGGAGAATTTGTCATCAGATGGACAATGACTTTTCGGGCAGCAACTACACGGAGGCGGGCAACCATGAGCGTGCTGCTGGGGCTTGTAGCAATAAGGATTCTGCTCTCAGGATTAATTCAGAGCAGAGAAGTGCTGTCAAGTGTCTGAGGGAGTGTGGAAGGTGGTATTGGATAATTCTCCACTGGGCAGCTCCAAAACCACGGGAAGCCAAAGCAAAGCAAGTGAGAGACATGCTTTCCCAAGGGCCCCGAGGAAAGATCTTTTAAATCAGGGAACCAGATGGTCTGCCTTATTAAAGGGTGCCTCTCAAAGACAAATCCTCGTTCTGTTTTTTCCTTTAATACTCACCTTGATGAAAGGTGAACTTCTACTTTGGAATCAACCTCTCTAAGGTCCCCGGTTCTCAGCTTCAACCTCTGTTCAAAAGCAGGACATTCAACCTCTGCTGTCTTCTTGGTGTTTATGAGAAGGGAGCTGAGTGTGTCCCCAGAAGCCCAAGGATGCCATTTGGGCCCATAAGGGGAAAACGGCATCTCAGAGCCAGGGTACTAATCCCATTTCCATTGAAAGCTTAGCTGTAGTAGAAAGCACCTGGACGGCTGCCTTTACCCGCTAGCCATCTGCTGGGTTCCTACAACATGACTCTCCTCCCAGGATGCTTCCTGTAACATGGCCCCAGAATGGCTCCCCATCGCCCATTCAGCAGAGGCAGCATGATGTTGTAAGCGGAGGGAAGTACTCTGAGCTTGGCCACAAAGTGCCTATGGGATCTTGGACAACTCAATCTCCTTGGATCTGTCTTTCTTCATCTAAACCAAATGACCTTATGTGTCTAGGGGAAAAGAAAATTAAAGGCGTGTCTTAAAATTATAATTAAAAATAGCTACATCTGGGGGCACATGGGTGGCTCCGACAGTTAAGCCTCCGACTTTTGGTTTCGACTCAGGTCATGATCTCAGGGTCGTGAGATCGAGCCCTGGGTTGGCTCCTCGCTGAGCATGGAGACTGCATAGGATTCTCTCCCTCCGCCCTGCCTCCCAAACCCCACCCCCACCCCGCCACGTTTTTCTCATAAATGAATAAATAACCAGCTACTTTTGACTTCCGAGGAATTTCTGAATGATTTCAGTAACAATCTTTGATTACTTCTTGTTTGGTTTGTGTTGTTTTGATCTAATTCAGTGACTCTCAAATGCTGTCCCTAAACTGGCCACATAGGAATCATCTGGGAAACTCAACAGAAATAAAAGTTCTCAGACCCATCCCAGAATCAGGAACTCTGGGAATGTGGTCTGGAATTCTGTTCTTTAACAAGCCTTATAGGTTATCCTGATGTGTGCTCATATTTGAGGCCAACCTTTTTGAGTTCCAGGTTCATCTGAAATGAAATCCAAATTTCCAGCTTCCCTTGAAAAGTCAGAAAATCTAGAAACACTGAGTTCATATTCCTATGACAAAACGGCTGCTGAGAGGTGTAGACAGGGCAGGCAATCCCCTCGTTGTCACTGTTCATTGTCAAACCCTCCACACTTATGCCACCGTCTGACTCCTAAAGTCACTAGAATTTCATCCTCTGCCTTACTTAGAACTTCCTCTTAATGTTCTGCCAATATATTACCTTGCCCATGCCACCCTGATTCATTCTATAATCATATCCTCTGCCACATCTCTAGTCACAGTATATCTACACAAGTGGAATTCCATTCCTTCCCTACTACCCCTTTACTCTCCACTCTGAATTTCTCTGATCATTCAGGAGCTAACCTGTACCCATCATATTCAGAAAAACTCTGGATTACTTTGATCAATGTTGATCTCTCCTTTTCTGATTTCATTAAGCATTCCAGCAAGAGAAACAAAAGCAATAATGAACTATTGGGACTTTGTCAAGGTAAAAAGCTTTTGCACAGTAAAGGAAACAGTCAACAAAACTAAAAAACAACCTACAGAATGGGGAGAATGTATTTGCAAATGTCTTATCAGATAAAGGTCCAGTATCCAAAATCTCTAAGAAACTTATCAAACTCAACACAAAAAAAAAAAAAAAAAAAAAAAAATCCAGCCAAGAGATGGGCAGAAGACATAACAGATATTTTTCCAAAGAAAACATACAAATGGTCAACAGACACATGAAAAAATGGTCAACATCACTTGGCACCAGGGAAATCCAAATCAAAACTACAATGAGATCCCACCTCACACTGGTCAGAATGGCTAAAATTAATAAGGATGTAGAGAAAGTGGAACCCTCCTACACTGTTGGTGGGAATGCAAGCTGGTGCAACCACTCTGGAAAACAGTAAGGAGGTTCCTCAAAAAGTTAAAAACAGAGTTACCCTATGACCCAGCAATTGCACTACTAGGTATTTATCTAAATGATACAAACATAGTGATCCAAAGGGGCACATGCACCCCAATGTTTATGGCAGCAATGTCCACATTGCCAAAATATGGAAAGAACACAGATGTCCATTGATAGATGAATGGATAAAGAAGGTGTGGTTCTAGTTCCAGCAACATCATTGCATATGGCAAGATTTCATTCTTTTTGATGGCTGAGATAGATAGATAGATAGATAGATCTCAGCCATCAAAAAGAATGAAATCTTGCCATATGCAATGATGTTGCTGGAACTACAGAGTATTATACTAAGTGAAATAAGTCAGTCAGAGAAAGAAAAATACCATATGATTTCACTCACGTGTGGAATTTAAGAAACTAAACAGATGAACATAGGGGAAGGGAAAGAAAACTAAGATAAGATGAAAATAGAGAGGGAGGCAAACCAAAAAAGGCTCTGAAATCTAGGAAACAGAGTGAGGGTTACTGGAGGAGAGGAGAGGGGGAGGAGTAACCAGGTAATGGACATTAAGGAGGGCACTTGATGGAATGAGCACTGAGTGTTATATGCAACTGATGAGCCACCAAATTCTACCCCTGGAACTAATAGTACACTATATGTTAACTACATGGAGTTTAAATAAAGGATAAAAAAAGAATTCCAGGTTACATATGTGATGATATATCTGTCGATGTATTTCTCTTCCTTGGAGGTAAAGATGGGAATGGAAAAGGGCCAGAAAGGGGTCTCTAAACTCCCCTATAGGCCAAGGTCCGCTATGCTTAATTGTCTCCTAGGACATACAGGGATTGAAGAAGAGTAAAATACAAACCCTGACTTAGACTAAGGTTTCTCAACGTCAAGACTGTTGACATTTAAGACCAGATAATGCTTCACTGTGGGCAACAGCATCCTTGGTCTCCACTCACAAGACATCAGTAGTAATGCCCCCAACTGGACAACCAAAAATGTCTTCATACATTGCCAAATGTTCCCTGGGGCATCAAACCACCTCAGGTTGAGAATCACTATTGTAAAGAAGTTCAAAATCTCATTGAAAATATCAAAATGACCAAAAAAAAAAAAGTTATAAAATCATGGTGGTAAATATTTGGTGTGTTTGGGCATCCTATCCACTCCATCTTCCTTCGGAAACAACTCTTGGTTTGTTTTTGTTTTTTTGTTTTTTTTTCACGTTACAAGTGTGGGTTTATTATGCAGGATACAACTCACGAACAGACAAACAGAAACAATATCTAGGGCAAGGTATGGGGGAAGGTGTGCGAAGCTTACATGCCCTCTCTGGGCACACCACCCTCCCAGCACTTTGATGTGTTCACCAACCCAGAAATTCCCTAAACCCAGTCTTTCACAGTTTTTTAATGGCAATTTTATTATGTGAGCACAATTGATTAGATCATTGGCCATTGGTGATTGATCTTGAATTCCTCTAAAGGAGATTCTCATTTTTCTTTTGGACACTGTTGATCAGTGTCTCCAGAACCTTCCTACTTCCAGCTAAAGGAAAGACTCATCACCTAAATCTAGCCAATGGGGCACACTTTCCCTGGAATTTTTCTCATCAGTGACAAAAAAGACTCAGGTTCACTGGAGTTCATTCACTGCAGAAGGGGCAGCTGTTTCTGCCCTTCTGGACACCTTCTGGAACTTTCTAAACTCCTCTCCTTTCTAAATCTAGTTCCTCAACCCTTTGAGCATTCAACAACCCTTCAAATAAATTCCCTGCTGGGTTACATTAGTTGAAATAGGTTTCCATTGCTTGCCACCAGAGAATCGTCTCTGATAGAATTAGTCATGGTAGATTAAAAGGTTAGGGGGAAAAAAAGCAAACAGGAAAGAACTAGCAAAAGCCAAAATTGAATATATAATATATATATATATATATTATGAATGCATATATAGTATGATCTCCACTAATATATCTGATCATATAAATATATGTATATCTAGACACCAAGTATACATATTAAAAAAGTATACTTAAATATGTAAAAACAGTTGTAGACATGTCTTTACAGATGAAATTTTTGAATTTTTCTTTTTTGGTATTTTTCTGTATATTAATTTAAATATTCTCTTGTGTTTTATATAACACATATATTCATTTCTTTTTTTTAAAGATTTTATTTGTTTATTTGACAGAGACAGAGCAAGCACAAGCAGGGAGAGCAGCTGAGGGAAGGGAGAAGCAGGCTCCCCATGGAGCAGGGAACCTGATGTGGAACTCGATCCCAGGACCATGACTTGAGTCGAAGGCAGTCACTCAACTAACTGAGCCACCTAGGTGCCCAGTCCTATGTGTTTTTAAAAGAAACATCTGAAATGCCCATATTTTTTGCATATGATACTATGCTATTTTACATTTTACTTGTCAAACATTTAGTACTCTACTGAAAGTGAACCTCTTTTGAATGAAAAAATTATCTTTTCTACTTATCTGAAATCAAAATGAATAGCACTAATGGGGTTGAACAATGCATATAATTTCAAAACACGGTTTCGAGGTCGGATAGTTGTATTAATTAGTAAACTGTTTTTCGTAATTATTAAGTGTTTGCTACTGTAACTTGGAATAGTTGATATATCCTCATTAGTTAAGTGAAATTGGAAGAAGCCATGATAACAAAAGCAAATGGAAAAGGACCACTTTGGGAGACAGAAATATAATTAACAAACTCCTTTATCTAAACTTTCATTAAAGACAAACAATCAAATGTTGGGATATAAAAGGCATAGCTTTTAATTAAAGTATAACTTCCTTTCAAGATTGGCATTGCCTTGAGCAAACATTTGTCAACATATGTCCCAAACCATCACTCCTTCCCTGTGTGGCTAGTTGGCATTTTAACTTATTTTCAAACCACTCCAAATAATAAATTAATTTATGAATGCAACAATGACGGCAAGTTCGGCCGAGAACTGTAGTATAATATTCTGTCACTAAAACAAATCCATCACTTTAGAGAATTAAACATTTAAATATTCAGTGTTTAAGACAAATTCAGACTCACCCTCTTCACAGCTTTCCTTGAATGCCAAGGACAAACACTGCCTAATGCTTTTAATTATTTACTTTCAAGAACTGGAGAAGAAATGCCCCACTCTTCTATTTTTAAAAGCATTGTCTAAACCGGAAAATTAGGTCGAGGATGGAAAAATTAACCTTCAAAGTACCCTGCCATCTAGACCTAAGGCCAGGCTGTGGAGGGAGAGGGCAAGGGGGTCCTTGCATTTACTCCAACCCATCCAGAAAAAAATTAAATTAAATTAAAATTTAAAAACCCCTTCCATTTCTTCCAACAGCACAAACATTCTAACTCTGCCCCACCCTGCCTTTGCTCTGTGTTGGTGAAGTTCCACTTGGGCCCCCAGCTGACTCCACTGTCTCCCTCCATTGGCACTTTGCCAGTAAGTCCCCCACTAGGTAGGCATTAACACTCTGCTTGGGTGCAGCCGGCTCCGTGTCAGCCTTGTATTATCTTCCCTCCTCGAACGGTGCCATGTCACCATCCAACTGCATAACCATAGAACACAGCAGCACAACCCTACAATCTGTTGGGAGGCAGTAAGCACCACTTATGAGGATGTTGAATTAGACAGACTGGATTCAAACACCAACTGTGTCCCTTATTAGCTGAGTGTGACCTTGGTGGAATTACCTATTTTCTCTGCCTTGATTCCCTCCTCGTAAAAAAAAAGCCGGGGGGATGATGATCCTGTTTTTATAGGAGTATGATAAGGATTAATCAAAGGGAGCTAGTGCATTTATAAAATGCTTAGCAAGGTGCCTAGTACACAGTAAATGCTCAGCCAACAGCAGCCTTCATTATTTCTCATTTGCATATTTAGGCCAAGGTTCCTGCCTAGACAGACATTTCCTACATCATAGTACGTAAAGGCTACCAAAGACGCCCATCTCAAAAATTCTGTAATCTAGCTCAATACCCCACGTTCCCATCATTCAAATCCTCTGAGATTTTTCTTTTCTTTTTTCCTTTTTTTTTTTTTCCAGGTAGGCTCCACGGCCAGATGGCATCCAATATGCGGCTTGAACTCACGACCCTTAGATCAAGACCTGAGCTGAGATCAAAGAGTCAGATGCTTCCTGGACTGAACAACCCAGGTGCCCCTCCCTGGAGATTTTTCTAATGACAGAAGAATCCAGTATAAATGCAAACATGTTAACTGGGAAAAATGACACATTACATTGTTTCTATTCATTAACAACAATCCGTTTATCAAATTAGCTATCCCAGTCAACTAGCAGATTCCTGTCCCAGTACAGCAAACATATGCTGCACAATTACTACCACAAGAGACTGTGCTAAGAGTGGAAAGAGGGAGCAGAGCTAAACAACCGAGGAGCCCAGGCAGTGAGCGGATCACAAATTACTGGCAATGGCAGGTGTACACAGAGGTGCACATAAAAATATAAGGAATCCTTTGGGTGTGGATTTGTCATACACACAAGCTTCTATAGGAAGGGAGTTGTTACAAACTGAATGCTTGCCTCCCCCCAGATCCATGTGTTGGAATCCTTCCCCCCAAAGTGATAATACTGCCAAGTGGGGTTTGGGGAGGTGGTAAGGTTATGAGGATGGAGGCTTGCGGTGAGGACACAGCGGGATGAGTGGGCGGCTATGAACCATGAAGCGGGTTCTCATCAGACACTAAATCTGCCAGCACCTCGCTCTTGGACGTCCTAGCCTCCAGAACTGTGAGCAAGCAATGTTTGTTGTTCAAGCCTCCCAAATCTATGGTATTTTTATTATAGCAGCCTGAACAGATTAACATAGGGGTATAAATCCCTTTCAAGAAACCAGAGTTGAGCTATAACATGCACCACCCACCCATCCATCCATCCATCCAACAAGCCGGTTAGGTACAAAGTATATTATGCACTAAGTTAATAAAAAGGCTGAACAAGAGAAACATTACCCTGTGAAACTCCCTGTCTAGGGTGGCAACAAACACACAGATGGGTATAGAATTATAATTTGAGACAGGAGCAAGAAAGCAAAGGAAGAGCGCCCTATAATGCGTTTAAAGCAGTGCCTCACGGGGCACCTGGGTGGCCCAGTTGGCTGAGCATCCGGCTCTTGGTTTCAGCTCAGGTCGTGATCTCACGGATCACGGGATCAAACCCTGCATCAGACTCCATGCTCCGCAGGGAGTCGGCTTAAGGATTCTATTCCTCTGCCCCACCCCATGCCCCCTCATGCCTGTGCACGAGCTCTCTCTCATAAATAAATCCTAAAAAAAGAAAAGCAGTGCCTCACACCTTAAAGAGTCAGCTTGTCAGCTATTGTTGTGGTATGTCACTATGACTGTGATTACCCATGTGGGTTAACAGATAAGAATGACTCCGTGACATCAGGTGCAAGAAATACCACTGCCCAGTGAGGTCATTTGCCCAATTAATTTACTCTGCTAGTAAGTGACAGAAATCAGTTCAAACACAGGCAGCCAGTCTCCAGAGCTACACTCTTAACTGTGTCATTGACCTTGTAATGCATGCACGGCCTCGTACTGCACAAGCTATTCTGTAACAGGATTTTTAAGTTTAATGACATATTAAAACATCCCCCCACTGCTACAGACAATATTCTACAGCATCATTTTAATATTTGCAGCATGATTTACTTCACTCTACGATAGCGCCTAGCGACCGGTTCCGGGCTTTTTAATATCACAAATAACACTGTGATGAGCGTCTCTTTCTCCTTATCTTACCTGCAATGATGATGTTTTCTTTCTTTTCAAGATTTCATTCTTAAAGAGGGCTTGCTGTGTAAGACGCATGCACATTGTCAGGATTTTACCACGTGTTTCTAGATTATTCTCCAGGAGAGTTGCACTCTCATGATATGTGCAATGCTCTCATCAGCCTTTCTACCCATTTTCCCATCTGACCACAGACTGGACTGGGCCGCAGCATCCCTGATGGCTCTCAGGGCCAGGCTGATCATGCCCCTGAACGTCGTACAGGCGCTACTCTGCTGGCTTGTCCCTGGGAATTTTAGTGGGGGAGGGGCTTCTGTGCCGATAGCCCTCTTGCAGAGAGAGAGGCATTAGGTGACAAGAAAGGAGGCAAGGCAAGACCCAGGAGAAGGGACAGGCTGCCACACCACATACTCTGGTATAGAGATCCCACCCCGCATCTGCTTTTTCAGACAGGCAGTCTGGTATAAAAACCATACGACAAGCCTTCAGCATTCGGAGCTGGGGCCAAATTCTGATCAGCTTTTTGTCTCTAGACAAGTTACTTTCTGAGCCTTGGTTTCCTTATGTGAATTATTCACATATCAATAATATGGGTCATAAACTGGAAAGGATATATTTCACTGATATTAAAATGCATATTTTTTCACATTTTAATATCTCTGAAATGGAGGTATGTCATACAATCGATCATTTTAAAAAGTACATTGTTCCTTGGGGCGCCTGGGTGGCTCAGTGGGTTAAACCACTGCCTTCGGCTCAGGTCATGATCTCAGGGTCCTGGGATCGAGTCCCGCATCGGGCTCTCTGCTCAGCAGGGAGCCTGCTTCCCTCTCTCTCTCT
>NW_019154090.1:6484184-6539284 GCF_002288905.1 Enhydra lutris kenyoni | reverse complement strand
GAGATCATGACCTGAGCCGAAGGCTCAGGTCATGATCTCAGGGTCCTGGGATCGAGTCCCGCATCGGGCTCTCTGCTCAGCAGGGAGCCTGCTTCCCTCTCTCTCTCTCTCTCTGCCTGCTTCTCTGCCTACTTGTGATCTCTCTCTGTCAAATAAATAAATAAAATCTTTAAAAAAAAAAAAAAGTACATTGTTCCATAGTCTAACTGGCAGTGGGTTTTTTCTTTCCCCCAGAGCAGAAGCAGTAAGCAGAATTCAAAAACTGATACTCCCCACCCTATTCCCCTCACCCTTGTGTCATCCCTGCTCCCTGAGTGTGGACGGAAGCAGGGAACACAAATGTCACTCCGGCGACTGAGTTAGGCTACAGGGACAGAGGGAGCCAATGGGCCAGAGCTCCTCACAAGCAGGGCATTTGCTCTGGCTGGTGGGGGGGGCAGCAGGGAAAGTCAAAGTGACTCAGAGCAGATCAGAGATTTAAAGAGACTGGAACCCCCGAGTAAAGATGGCTTCAAGAAATAGGGGGTACAGGAAGACAGCCAGGGCCGGTGTCAATCTAGGAGGACCCCAGTTCCTTCTTTTTGCTCCGGCATCCACCTTGCTGCCCCTGTCACCAAGTATCTTTGGATTGAGGGAAAAGCGAAGGATAAGGGAAACGTTCTCATGAGTTTGCATTTTCCATTGGGAAGAAACACACACACACACACCAGAAATTCTGCTGCCCTCTTATTGGTGACAGTTATCTTGCCTGTTTCCCCTAGCTGCAAGGGAGTCTAGAAAAGCACTTTTTTTTTTTCCTGGACACATTGTTACCCTAAGCAAACTCATTCTATTAGTAGGAAAACCAGCATGGATATTGACTAGGAGGCTGGCAACGGCTGTCTTCAACCCCTACTGAGCCCTGGGGGCCGGGGGAGCAGGGGCCGGACCATGTTCTCCTCTTAACTCTTGTCTTTAACCTGTTATCAATGTACATCTTAAAAATGGCTGACCCTACAGATGTGTTCTAGAACAACTGTGACTAAATCTTCCTGGATTTGAATATTTAAACAGCTTCAGCATTTTTCACCTCTACTTTCTTAACTGAGAATATATATAGATATATTTTTTCTTTTTAACGACAAAAATAATGGTTTATCCTCCCTAGACTGATTTCTTTCCCTCTCCACCCAAACAAAGTACTCAGAAATAATCAAACACAAATAGCTCTTCAAACCTTCTAGTATCTCCCTTGAAAGCCCTCAGGCAGCACTTCTAAGAAAGAAAGAAAGAAATGTTCTCCCCTGGGTCAGAGAGTCACCCAATAACGTGAAGACTTTGGGAATTTCTGCTTAGTATCTGTAAGTTTTTCAAATGACACGAATGAATTCTGAAGAAGAGAAAGTTTATTGATTTTTTTTTCTGTAATAAACAAAAAAACGTGTTCCATCTGTCTGTAAGAGTTACTTTGAGCCATATTATTTTTTTTCCTCTTAGAAGGGCAGAATATGTCAAAAAACAAAAAACAGAAATTAGTGTCAAACTTTCCAAAGAACATGGCTTTTACTTAATTTTGTAAATCAAGGGAAATTACTGAGCACTTCCAAATTGAGGTTGGGTTTTTTTTTCCTCTCATTTATTTTTGGCACCTGTTGGAAGATTGGCAAAAACAATGTCACCGGGGTTTTGTTTGTGTTTGTGCTTAAATCGTGTGGGGGAGGATGTGTGGGTGAAGGAATCAGGTAGACTGGATGACTTGGGAGCTGGATTTGAAACCCGAGGTACTGCGAATAGAGTCAGGCTGCTTAAAATCCAAGGCAGGAGGCTCCAGACTTCTAATAAAAGGGCAGGGGGGAACACCCACCATGTAAATTCCTGCAAATTCAATAAAAAGTCGGCTCTTGTATGTGTGTGTGTGTGTCATGTGTGTTATATAAGTGTATCATGTTTTTATGAAATATGTAAGTATTAAATAATTTGGACATCCAAGTACAAGGGCACCATAACCACAAATCTATAGGGTCTCTCCATGATGCAATAAAAATGGCCAAAAGAATTTTTAAAAATGGGAACACGGTCCCCTATCAGCAACCTTAGCAAACAGAAAGGATAGCATCCATGTGCCGGAAACGTTAAGGAATTTCTACCGTGGACTGCGCAGATCACATCAACTTGGGAGAAAGTGTGACTGAGTTTCAAAACTATAGGAGTTCTGCGTGTTGCTCGTTGGTGGAGGCAGTCTCCCTGTGCAGCTCCTCGGTGACCCAGTCCAGCCTAAGGAGCAACCACAGGCCATGAGTCAGCGTAGGGCTGCCAGGTAAAACAGCCTGACCATGTCCCCTGCAGTATTCAAGACCGATGTATACAAAGCATGATTTATTGTTTATCTGAACATCAATATCAGTATCCTAAATTTTTATTTGCTAAATCTGACAACATGAAACCAGCAGAATACATTAAGTGGAGAGTAAAAAGCCACAAGCAGCCACGAGGCAAGTGCCACCAGATAAAAATATTCAGATCTGTGAAAAGATACTTCAAATCATCAAAAGGGGGATTGATCTTGATGCCCTAAAAGAAGGAGGGGAGGAATTCAGAGGACTTTTTCTTTAGAGGACAATTAATTCACTTTTCCAAAAGATCTCATGGCGGGGGCTGGGGGGACTCCATTCATTGAACAGGAAACACCCAGTACAGAGAAGATCAAAGCATCTGATCTCGTGTTGGGTTCCCAAACAGACCAAATAAACGCTTGCTATATTCTAGTTAAAAAACACACAAACAACTCAGTTAGATGCCCATATAAAAAACTGGAATGCATCGATTGGGGTTTTTGGTTGCAAGCAACAGAAATTGCCAGGCTGATTTAGGTAAGAAAAAAAAATCTATTACAGGCTACTGAGAAGCTCAGGAAATTTTTAGAAGGGCTCCTGGAATTAGGTTTAGAAAATAGCCAGAACCAGGGTGCTATGGACTGAGGGTGTGGGTCCCCCAGATTCGTATGTTGGAACCTAATTCCCAAAGTGATGGTGTTAGGAGGTGGGTCTTGGAAAGGTGATTAGATCATGAGGGCAGAGTCCTCAGGGATGGAACAAGGGCCCTTAAGGAGAGACCGCAGAGATCTCCCTCACCCCTTCCACCATGTAAGGACATGGCAAGAAGACCGCCATCTATGAACTAGGGAGCAAGCTCTCAGCAGACAACAAATCTGCTAGCACCTGCCTCTGGGACTTCACAGCCTCCAAAACTGGGAGACATCAGTGTTCTCCCGGGAAGCCCCTCCCCCCCAGGCCTGGTATTCTGTTACAACAGCACAAGCTAAGGCAAAAGGGGGAGGACATTAGTGAGAAGCACAGCAAAATCCTGCCACGCAGTGAGTCAGTCCCTGCACCGAATGCCAAAAGTGGTGAAGGGGGGCAGGATATGGCACCCCAAATTATGCCACTTTGACATAAAGATTATTTTGAGCTAAAAGCACTGAAAACATCCAGGAGGTACAAGAAGGGCACTCTTGACCCCATCACTGAATGCAGCATGCAAAACCCCAATATCCTCCTTCTACCAGGGGGAAAGTAACATTTTTTTAAAGATTTTTTACTTATTTATTTGAGAGAGAGAGTGAGACAGAGAAAGAAAGTATGGGCAGGGGGAAGAGCAGAGAGAGAAGCAGACACCCCCCCCCAAGTGGGGAGCCCACGCAGGGACTTGATCCCAAGACCCTGAGATCACCACCCAAGCCGAAGGCAGGTGCTTAACTCACTGAGCCAACCAGGTGCCCAGAAAAGAACATTCTTACCACCAGGGGTGAGGAGTCAAGGCCAAGAAAAATCTAACCAAAAAAAAACTAACCCTTCTCTTCCTGGTTCTCTCTCCACCATTAACTGTCCTAGCCCCACATCCCTTTGTCTTGTCAGGTTTTCGTAATTTACTACTTTGTCCGATTCAATGTGTAAGTGTTCCATTAACTGCTTCTTTGGGTCTTCATTTCCTTATGTGGGCTTCCGTGACAGGAAAAGTTCTATTAAGTAAATATGCCTGCTTTTCTCCTGTGATCCTGTCCTGTCGCCTTCATTCTCCGGTGTGGCCGCAGACCCCAAGGCAGCGGCACATGGCACTGAGCTCCAGCACGACCATCCCCTCCAGAGTGTCCCTCATGTTCCTGGAAATGCCATGCTGCTCCAGCTGGTGGGGACGCTGATGCCATTGCCACATGCCACCACCGAGAGTTCCCTAGTGTCCCCGCTCCTTCCATGTGCAGCCTCCATGCAAAGAGAAGGAAAGGCTCCGACGGATGAGGCTGACCTCACGGTGTCATGCGGGATCATGGCTCAGCCCCCCAGCGGAGTGCCTGCGTGGAGGACCCGAAATCTGGCTTGTTTTCAAAAACATGAAAAGCGTTCTGATTGCGAGCAATTAAATCTTTGGGGAAAAAATGGCATATTACTCAGCTAACAGAAAGGGTGAATATTTACCATTTGCATCAACATGGATGGAACCAGAGGGGGTAATGCTGAGTGAAATAAGACAATTAGAAAAAGACAATTACATGGTTTCACTCGTACATGGAATACAGGAAACAGTGCAGAGGATCATAGGGGAAGGGAGGGAAACCTGGACGGGAAGTCATGAGGGAGGGAGGGAACCCATGAGAGGCTCTTACTCCAGGACACAAACTGAGGGTGGCTGGAGAGGAGGTGGGTGGGGGGATGGGGTAACGAGGGGATAGGCCTTAGGGAGGGCACGTGATGTGGTGAGCACTGGGTGTCACATAAAACTGCTGAATTGTTGAACACTACATCTGAGCCTAATGATATGTTGGCTAATTGTTGGCTAGTTGAATTTAAAAAAAAAAAGACAATGTCCACCTAGGAATAAAAATCCATGAAAACATCAGCAAAATGTTTCTATGTGGCCAGCTCTGTGGCGAAATGTTTTCTTTTGTAAACTTTTCTATATTTTCCGGGGTGCCTGGGTGGCTCAGTTGGTTAAGCATCCAACTCCTGATTTTGGCTTACGTCATGAGATCGGCCCCCATGTCGGGCTCAGCCCTGGATGTGCAGCCTGCTTAAGATTCTTTCTCTCCCTCTCTCTATGCCCCACCCCCACACACCCCACTCTCTCTATCTCATTCTTAAAAAAAAAAAAAGGCAAGAAAAAAAACTTTCCTGCATTTTCTGAATTGTCTAGAAGGAATGTATTATAATTACAGTTTCTGAAAAAAGGTTATTTAAAAAAAAACATCAAATGTCTCTCACAAATCTAATGATAATTATTTCCACCCATTTTTTGTTTTATATCCTTTTGGTGGTAATGAAACATTGTTTACAGTTTTATTTTTCATCAGCATATTAAAATACTTTGCCTGCTCATAAATTCATTCCAAGGTGTCAAGGAAGATCCCCTCAAGAAGAGGTTGTGCTGAGCGGGGCTTAACGTATTAGAAAATATTACCGGTTGCTTTTCAACAAGCTTCCTGAGAGAGAGATGAACGATGCCACTACTGATGGTAATGGTACTCGGTACAGCGAGGAGCCAGGCTCACAGGGGAAGGCACCATCCATTACTGCATCTCGGGCACCTGCACCTCAGAAGAGCAAGGGCCGTCAGGATAAAATGTGACCCGCAGCCCATGTAAATCACCCGAGGGAAGGGAGAACCCAGGAGACACCTGCATTTGTCTTGCCCATGCTGTGCTCCCTGCCTCAACCCGGAACTCATTATGGTCTTGTTTAGATAGCCGCGGATATTTTATTTAATGTGCATGGCAGTATCTTTTTACGTCTTTAAAGGAGGAGGGAGAATTAGCTAAAATACAAACAAGACTTGTTTGCATTTCATGGAGAAGGATAGCTCTTCTCATGCAAAACAAAAACCAGGTCCTTCTGGAAGAACCAACCAGGTCCTTCTGGAAGAACCAACCAGATCCTTCTGGAAGAACCGCATGCCTGTGACGGCTGCCCCGAGCAACCTGGGTGTGCAGTGAGAGGCCAGGAGGCGTGCGGTGAGGTCCTATTGCGGCTGGCCAGGTTTGCCTTGAGCTGCCGCCTTGGTCTTCCCCACAACCTCCTTGTCATGTTCTGCTCTTGTCGTGTTCTTTTCATGCACAGGTACCCGGGAGCAGCCTTAACCTCATTCGAGTCATCAGCAGCTACCAGCCATGGGGAATTCCACTTGAGGGTCTGCCATTGCTTGGGAAGGGCTATGTCATTCATCTTTCTGTTGACTTGCCACATCTGGAACATCGGCACCAACACAAAATTCCGTGGGACCCGCATGGGGACAGGCGCGTGATCTCTGCTGGCATTTGCTAGCCCACACGCCAGTGATCACACCCTCTCCAAGCCAGGCCGCTGCTCACACAGACTCCAGAGCAGGCACACCTGGTTCTGGCTCCACGTCCCATCCCTGCACCCCCTCCACACCCCCCTGGACCCACCAGCCAGGTAGCCAGGTGAGAGTCAGCAAGGCACTTGGCTTTCCTGAGCTCGATATCCACACCTGCAAACTGGGGATAATAAAGTACACTGATCTCAAAAGATTGCCACCAGGATCTCATAAGGTACTAAATTTTAGGTGTCCTGTATATCTATCACTTACAAGTGATCCACGTATAGGTATATGAATGCCAAAGATGAAATGCTAGACTTCACAGAGGGTATTTGTTTCAAGTACAGTGGATTTATTTCTTCTTCACGGATCAGATTCTAAAGTCTTCTGTGGTTATAATCACTCTTGAAAAATCCCTTTGGTCACCCACAAAGATGAAGTTTTACCGTCTCTGGGCAAGTCGGAGCCGGCTTACAGTTTGTGTTGCGTTGAGCTAGCAACACTTCACCGGCTGAGCCCCGCATGCCGTGGCCGACACACACAGGGGGCCGCTCACCCACAGAGGTGAGATACTGGCACACAGTGGGGCCTGGAGAACCTCAGAGGGACTCCAGGGAAAGCAGACTCGGGCCCCCCATCCCATGCTCAGGCAGCCAGCGCCTCCTCAAATCCTCTTTCTGCTGCCTTCCCCCACCCACCCAGTGTACGTTTCAGTTGCCTGAATAGAACATGGTTTTCCTAAATGAATAAGGAAATTAAGAATGAAGAAATAAAGAATAAAGGAAAACAGGACTGACCATAGCAATGGCGTTAGTTTGAGACTCTTGTTCTAGAAGGTCTCCAGCCCATGTGAGGTCCCGGGCCAGTGGTTCTCAAACACCTGCAGGGATCCGGTCACACAAAGAGCATGCTTAAAATGCAGATTCCAGGCCCACACTTCTTGAAAATCGATTCACCACACCTGGGGTTGGCTCTGGGACCTGAGACGGGTGACAACATTGTCACTGATAACATTCAGGGGTATCAAGTACTTAGAGCCCATGTTGGGTCACATTCAGGCCCAAGGAAAGGATCTTTTGGTGAAATTTAGCAACAAGCGCATTAAAACTGAAGAGGCTTCGGTGGGAACTAATGAACAGAGTAAATACAGACGGTTAAAAAGTATTCAAAAACTTCATCAGTTAAGTTACTTGCGTTGTCTGATAATAGCGCAAACTCCAGATCTTAATTCCTAGTATTTAACATACTGACACTTGAGAGTTTAAAAAATAAAAATCATTTCTTGTTCTTCCAACCAGGAAAAGACCAAGAGTAAACACTACATTTATTAATTCTAAAGATCCCAACATGAAAAGAATTCTTAAAAATATAGCAGAACTAAATGTCATGAGGTATCCTGGATGGGATCCTGGAACAGGAAAAAGAGGCAGAAAGGCTAGCAAAATGCAAACAGAGTGAGGAGCTTAGCTGAGGGTAGTACGCCGATACTGACATCTGAGTTTTAACAAATGAGCCATGGTCACGTGACATGATAACTAAAGGAAACTGGGTGATGGGCATTCAGGAACTCTCTTATTTTTGCAAATTTTCGATAAATCTAAACTTATTCCAAAAGTAAAAACTTTATTTTTTTAATTGCAGTAGAGTCTAAGATTTATAAGCGTGAGGAGTTTTGTTTTTGTCTTTTTAAAGATTTTTATGTATTTATTTGAGAGAGAGCGAGAGAGCACAAGCAGCAGGGAGGGCCGAGGAAGAGGGAGAGGCAGACACTCTGTTGAGCAGAGAGTCCAATGCGAGACTCCGTCCCAGGACCCTGGGATCATGACCTGAGCTGAAGGTAGACGCTTAACCAACTGAGCCACCCAGGAGCCCCTATAACCATGAGTTTTTAAGTCAGATCCTTCTCTGTGTCTTGCATTTCTCTCTCTGCCACCCTGAGCAGTTTATGGCCCTGATCGGGACCTCAAGTTCTTCATCTGGTCCAGGGGGAGAATACTAGTCCCTGCCTTCTAGGACGGTTGTAAAGATCAAATGAGTTGAAACACATGTTTAAAACTGTGCTTGGTACTTAGCAGGGACCAGCTGAGTGTTGTCTGTTATTACGCTCAACAAGTGAGCCTCAGTTTCTTCCCGAGGAAAATGGGCACAACAGTAACGCTAACTCACAAACATGCGGGGACGGCTGAATGAAAGGAAACAAGCAAACACAGAAAACCACGTGGGTGCTCGGAGCGCTTTCCACAGTTCGGACTAAGCACCCAGTGAATGGTGGCTGTAATTACTGTCATTAATACTAATAAACACTAGTGGGTGACCTGCCCCAGTTCTGGCTTCAGAGCACCGAGGATTTCAGCTTTGACCTCATCCGCTCCTCTCTGGGGACTGCTGGGCACGCACATCTAAAAATGGAAGGACACGTACATTGTGGGGCTTTTCCAACCCAGTCTTGTCCCTTCCCCCAAGAGGTAAGAAGCATCTGTATTTCAGGGATCTGGTGACAATTGACTGAAAACACAATCCAGACCAACCCCAGAACAAAGCCTGGCCATTGGCTTGTGGAGCACCCGGAGAAGGGGAAGGCAGCGCCCAGGAGCTCAAAGAAAGCCACCAGGATCCGTCTCTCTCCAGCTCGTGACTGTGCTCCCCTCCAGGCTGCCTTCACTCTCAAGCTTCCCAGGATGAAAAACACCTGCCAAGAGCTCTGAGGACTAGGTCTTCAGTGGTCCCAGTCCACGAGGAAAGAGCCTTTATCCCTGAGATGTGAACAACAGTCTAGAGCCCGACTCTCAAAGAACCATCAAGGGTCATGCCCATCCCAGACAGATCGCTGTGCTCAGGGGGACGGGACTCAGTGAATGACGTGCTGGCCCTTCTGCCTGCCCCGGACACGGGAGGTGGAGTCAGCCTCACTCAAACCAAGTGGCCTGAGAAGAGGAAGGGGTGTTGCCTTAGGAGACATTTCAGATACTGCAGCCAAATGCATGGGTCATGGATGCCGTGGTGCTAAAACGGCATATGTTCACTAGAGCCATGTGGATTTTATCAGTGATGATCACGGTTGGCTAAGCAGATGTAGAAACTTCAGGAAGAGAAAAGTCAGACACTTTGCCCCCCCTTCCTCTCCAGCTGATCCTCCAAAGTCCAGTGGCCTTGGGAGTTAGCCTCTGCAGCCGTGGGAGGGCGCACAACTTCGATACAATTAGCATGTATTTATCAGGCACTGGTACATGCCAGGCACTGGGGAAGGTCCCGGATTCTAAATTATTTAGACTTCACGAAGAGAAACAATATATTCCATGGTGAGCTCCTAAAGCTTTTCCAACAGCTTCACCAAGGTATCACGTTCAAACCATAAAATGTACTTGTTTTAAATGGACAACTCAGTCATGTTAGTAGCCTGACGGATTTGTGCACCCATTACCAGAATCCAGTTTTAGAACATTCCCTGATGGTCCCCAGAAAGGTCCCACAATGCAGTTAAGTTAGTCCACACACGTCTCTAGCCCCAAGCAACATCCTGCAAATCTACTCTCTGTCTTTATAGACTTTCCCTTTCTGGACATTTCATATAGATGGAGTCAGACAACGTCCAGTCTTTTGTGTCTATCTTCTTTCACATGGCAAGTGTTTTGGGGGTTCATCCTCAAAAATGTTGTAATAGGTATTAATATTTGGTTCCTTTTTGTCACTAAATAGGATTCCATTGGATGGCTATATCACACTTTATCCATCAGCTGATGGACATGCGTACCATTCACGCTCTTTGAATATTATGAATAACGCTGCTATGAACACGTGAGCACAAGTTTTTCTGTGAACGTATGTGCTCATTTCTCTTGGGGAAAGACCTGGGAGAGAAAGTTTTGAGTCATGTCATAAACATCCCCAAACTTTGCTAAATGAAAATTAGAACACTTATTGTGTGCTCATTTTTTCCCTACAAGTAGAAAGGTCCGAAAGTAAATCAATACTGCTGAAAATTTCAATCAAGCCTTCACCCCAAGCAAATCCTGTTCTTCCCATCACACACACACAGCCCTCTTAAAGGTTAAGAGCCTGTATGGACCAGCTTTTCAACCAAGTTTCAAACAGAACTTTTTTGTTTCTTTGTCTTAAACAAAACCAAACCATAGCACTGAAGGATAACTGAAAGTAATTACATAAACAGTCCTACCTGTTTGTACCACTCGAGGAACATTTGTGCTGATCTAATTTGCAACCTGCAACATTATAAAATCTCCCTTCCTTTTCTTTCTAATTTTCTTCTTTCCCACCAAAAAAAAAAAAAACAAAAACCAGAAACCAAAACAAAACATCTACACTCAACCCATGTGACATTTCCTGTGTGTCCCTTCCTCCTTCTCTGCTGGTGCTCTATGAAGCCCCTGGGAGTTACCCCTGGGTTCGACATTATATGAAGAAACCAGGGACATAAGCTGGTCTCTTCGATGCCAAAACCTGGTTCAGGAAAATAAACACCCAACCTGCCGTTCCACCGAAATGCTTGTGAAATTTTGCCAAGTTCCTCTGACAGATGACAGGGAATTTAGCATTAGTCTCTCCATACCCCAAGTGCAATGCTGGATTGATTCAGATGGGGTAGGTCATGTGGAAGTAACGAGCAATCCCCAATCTCCATAGTTTATAACAACTATGTGGACACTGGGTTGGGAAGGAAGCTCTCTCGTATCTGTCCCCCATGGACCAGGCTGACAGCGTGGCCACCCTATCAAACATCACCACCTCCCTGTCTCAGTGACACAGATCCTCAAAAGGCCTTGCATGGGTAATTCAGCATTTACCCCCAAATGGTCACGTCACTTCTGCTTGCAATTCCTTAGCACAAAGCAGTTGTTGGCCACACCAGGGGACCAGGAAGAATCCCACCCAGTGCTCAGAAAATGGGACAACACGATATGTTTGACAAATAAGACTAAGGCTATCGTGACTCTCAGTTTTCCCACCATACCTATGCTTGTAAAAATATGGGCACTTACAAGTCAGATATTTCTTAAAAAAAAAAAAAAAGAAAGAAAGAAAGAAAGTTGAATCCATTTCAGCCAATTGGCACATTCCAGAAACTTTGTGTGTAATTCACATATTCATGTATCATATTTAAATTTAAGATGTTTGGGGGGTATTCCCTTATTTAAAAAAGAATATTGGTGGGGTGCCAGGGTGGTTCACTTGGTTAAGCATCGGACTCTTGGTTTCAGCTCAGCTGGTGATCTCAGGGTCCCAGGATTCAGCCCCAGGTGGGGCTCTGCACTCAGCACTCAGGAAGTCAGCTAAAGTTTCTCTTCCCTCTCTCTCTGCCTCTCCCCTCCACCTCTCTCAAATAAATAAATAAATCTAAATAAAGAAGAAGGAGAAGAATATTGATGAATATTCTTTCCCTTTCTTTTTCGAAAACAATTACTCTCTAAAGGAATTCTCAAGTTCTGTGCTTCACGACTATGGGCCGTATTGATGATACGTTAATTGTTCATTAACATAGTCAATGGTCGATTTTTCTTCTTAGGCTGCGCCTCCAAGCTCAAGGAATATATTTTTGGCTCATGTAACTGAATCTCTTCATGGCCTCCACTGTCCCTTCTCCTGAACCTGCTTTGTCCCATTGCTCTCCCATCCACTGGACCTCCAGGAGCTCCGAGGACTCAGTACCAGCTGATTCACATGCAGCAGGAGAAGCGTGTTTCTCAAACAGCCATCCTGGGAGAAGGGGAAGCATCTCTCCCAGAGTCTCCAGAAGTCATCCCCTCCTGAGTTAGGACATGTCCATAACCGTGCCCACCTTGGAGAGCCAGGAACACGCCTGCACCCCTGGGGCTGAAGGCAAGGTCAGTCCTCCCACAAACAGCAGGACCCAGAATGGACGAGAAGGAATGAAGTTCCCAGAGAAAACTATGGGTGTGGTTTGAAAAGGAGAGATGGAGGAATGTTGACAGGCAAGGCAATCAACAACCACTACCTGATGTCCTTCGAGGAGCCCAACTCTCTACCGTGACACTGAACCAGGATCCTATTGCCTGTCACTGATCTGCACAACACACACACCACAAACATCTTCAGTGTGCCAACCAAGCTTCGATTCCCACCGAGAGTGAACAACGGAAAGGGGATTACAGATGATTGCTCTTAAACTTCAAAAGGGTAGAGTATCATCAAGGTTCTCATTATGGCATAGAAGTTTAACCCTCCTCCTATAAATCATGCCAAAGACGAGTTAAAATTATTTCACCCAGATTATCACTTCTCTGTGATGTCACGACTTCACAGGTGCCCCAGAAGACGCCTCAGCCTCCTCCTTGCTTTCAGGAACAATCCTCAGGGATTAGAGTCAAGCCCCATCTGACAAAGAAATTACTTATATTTTAGTAGTCTTCAGAGCGCCGCACAGGAAGTTGTTCAAACCATGGTCATTAGGCTCCAACTTATATTTTGGTTTTTACATTTCTGTCTGTGAAAATAATTCGGTCCAATCCATCTCTTCTGGATGAGTGGGAAACCTTCAAAAGATAAATACTGACTGTTGTGGAACGTAGCCAGAGGAGGAAGCCATTCAAATTAATCTTACTAAATATCACTGTTAGTGAGCAGTGATCTATTTCACTGACTTACAAAGGAGGATTTTTTTCCCCCACACCTCCATAAACCGCCATTTGATATCGTGGCTGGCCCTGGTTGACAAGAATTGTTTTAAGAAATGAAAACAACCAGCATCGGAGCTAATGGCTCTTTCCCATGTCATCTTGACTTTACCAGCCCGCCAGGAAAGCATCTTTCATCCGAATCACACTGGAAGATGAGGTATTAGAGATCTTAAATTAGGATCTGTTGTCTGAGCGATGCTCAGGACTAGATAAATATAAACACCTTCAATTTATACATGTATTTTAAGGGGGACGAAGCGCAAAGCGTGCTGCAGGATAAGCTAGAATGCCGGGAACTTGTATGAACGCAACTGCTCACAAAGGAAACGATATCCAGAAAGTAGATCATCAGTTTCTCCCTATTTAAAACGTGATGGGGACATCTACTCTCACAGCAGCTGGCTCAGACAACAGGGAAAATAAATCGGACTCTCCAGAGAGTGCCTCCTCACCGCGGAGGAGAGGAACAAAGCTCACGGATGGGCCCGGAGGTCTGGGCTCTTTTCCCTGTTTTAACATTCCCCCAGGCACCGTGCAGACAGGGAGCCCCAGCTAATTATCATCAGTCTCCAACCGCCCTCTCCCCTTCCCGCTCTGACTCCACGCCGGGGGGTTTTGGGCTCATCAGCTCTGGCAGACATCGGGACCTATGCATAAGTAATTTTGGCCACTGAGTCGTGTGGGTGAATTCATAAAATGGATTTGTGTGAACTTCAGCAGCAAAGAGGAGCCCACAAATGATCATTTCTAGTGGGAGTTCAGCACATGTTTTCAGAGCCATCTTAGGCAGGAAAACAGCAGAGGCCAAACGTCTGGGGACCACGTTTCTTTCATGAAGCAATCCCTGATTCTGAGGGTCTGAGACCTCCTCACCCTCGCCATGTCCCCTTCGCTGTGGCCACGTCAAAAAGCGATAATCTGGGGAACTAAGTGGAGAGGACCACTGCTCTCCCTGGCCAGCATCTCACCCTTCTTAAGGGGAGAGTCCCCACCCCGTGCCTCTCTCCCACAGAAACTCTGCTCCCCAGTGGCCCAAGATCTTAGACGGGCTTCTCATCCTAAAACTACCCGTCTGGCCACAGAGATGGGGTACCCCAACATGAGCCAACAGAAGCCTTCTCTAAGATTTCCAAAGTAGAGAGAAAGGAAGGAGGACGGTATCCAAGTGTCTCATCTACTGAGCACAATGGTGGGAAGCAGCTCAGTTCCTCGACCATAAATTCACTGAGGGCCCATTTGCCAGAAATCAATGTATCCTTTTCAAATGAATCCAGTTACTGAAATTTTACTTCTTGAAACTGTTTATAAGGTTTCCCATCAACTTAGTGTTAGATGGTTGCTTTCAGAAACTCTGAAGATTTCCCCCAAGTCGTTACTGCGAGCTGTGTGTTCATTCAGAGAAGGTGTTTAGAAACATTGGTCGTTTTATCCCAGCAGCTCCCCTGACCACCCAGCCACACACCATCAGCCACAGCCTCATGAACCGCCATGACGTCAACCCCAAAACGCAGGGGGTCACAGCCACAGACCCACTGGGACTTATACTTTACAGCCCATCAAACCAGTTACTGACAGACACGCAAGCATCCTTCATTTCATCCCCAGAAGGTCAGCATATCCCTAATCTGGTCCCACCTCCAACTTCCAAATGCCCCCCACCCCCCGAGGCCTTAGGAGTTCATAATCTGTCATCAGGAAGAAAAAATCTTCGACCTTCCACATCTTCCCTGAATGTCCTCTTCCACTTCTGGCTCTAACCAAAGCTTGACTATAAGCCAGCATGACTTCCCCTGCACACCCCTGCCCATCAGGCCTGCAGGCCAGGTCTGTGCCCTTTGGGCTCCCCCAGGCCTCTCAAAACCATTTTTCTACCTTCCTCTTTGAAGTACAGACCCTCTCATAGATAACAACTCATACTTGTCCTCATTGCCATCTCCTAGAAACAGACCACTCTCCAGCATCCCGTGGAGATTGTAGATTCTGGCCTGCCTCTTCATTTCTCCCAGCAATTCCCTTGAGACCCACAACAGCTACCGTTGTCTAACCCATGTGCCTTCCCATCCAGTGACCTGAAGGCGCACAAAACACAGCATTTTCCTCTCCCGACCCCTTCAGTCAGGCATGACATAGTCACCTGCTTAACTCAGCATCACCAACAACTTCACCACCTCAGAAAAATCTTAATCCCATGGGTCCCCTTTTCTGGCCACCGACCAGTCCGTCAAGTTCAGTTTCTCTAGGAGTCCCACAACAACAATTCCCCAACTTACTGGGCCATCAGCCCACGTGCTCTGTCACCTTCCCACCATCCACCTTCATGTCCTCACTCCCCTCTATGTCTAGGTGAGCTGCAGCTGCCCCTCCCATGGCCAATGGTCACTCACTTCCGGAGGTAGAGCCGCATGCAGCTTAGGACTTGCTGTACACATGAACCTATCCCTTGAGCGAGGCTTCTGCTTTGTTCTCCTCCCTCCTGCCTCTCTTTCCTCGATCAGCACCCTGGCTGCTCTGGCCCAGGGCCTCTGAGGTAACTCACGTATCCCAGGCTGTCCAGATGAGAATCTTCCCTCTTCCCATCCCCTCTGCCTGGAGCATTCCAGAGTCCCAGTGGTCCTTCCCCTTCCCCCTTCAGGTCTCTGCTTTAACAACCTCCCTTTCTTTTAACTTTATTGAGACGGAATTCACATAACATAAAACTAACCATTTTGAAGTTAATAATTCAGTGACATTTAGTTCATTGCTTTCATAATGCTATGAAACTGCCACGCTGTGTAGCTGAAAAACAGTTCCATCACCTCAAAAGGAAACTTTAATGTGCCCACCAAGCATGCCCTCTTCATTTCTCCCTATGCCACAATCCTTAGCAAACCACCAATCTGTTCTCTGTCTCTGTGGGTTTACCTTCTGGAACACCTTCCCTATGGATAGACTTTCTCTATCCTCAGAGAACCGCCCACATGCTCCCCTAGTCTCTGACACTCACTGTGTTTTCTCAGTAGACTATATCATGCTATGAAACTCTATTACTTACATGTGTGTCTGTCGTCCTCTCTAGGATGTGAGCTACACGAAAAAAAGTGTTCTGTTTTGTTTACTTCTGTTCCCAAGGCCTGTACAGTGCTTAGCACACAGTAGGCTCTCAACAAATATTAGTCAAGTGAATATAGACAATCTTATGAGGTAGCCCAGTATAGCATGCTTTAGATAGCAAAGGACAAAATTAAATTCAAATGAATTCAGGCCAGAATAAACAAGGTCGTTGTTGGCTCATTTACCAATTGTGAGATCGCAGGAGCTGATCATTCAGCAGAATAAAAGACTGAACTCCCACAGGAGCTTACCGGTGTCTCTCTATCTCTCTGTTTCTGTCTCTGTCTCTCTCCCTGTCTCTCTGGCCCCCATCATCTCATCTCAGACAGTTTTCTTCACATGGATGGCATCCAGATGAATCAGGTACACATTACTAGTTTACCATTTATTCTCCATCCATCTGTCCATCTGTCTGTCCATCCATCTGTCCTTTCATCCATCCATCATCCCATCTACTTATCATCTACTTATCCATCCATCCATCCATCCATCCATCCATCCAAATATCCATTCATCCATCCAAATATCCATCCTTCCATCCATCCAAATATCATCCATCCATCCATCCATCATCCCATCTACTTACCCATCCACCCATCCATCCACCCAACTTTCTAACCACTGTACAATTTACCAAGTCCCACATCTCTCTTTTAAGCACCATATGTGAAGCAATGACCAAGACTAAATCAGGTAAGATGCTTTTTTTCCTGCCAGTAACATAAAATACAACAAACAAGTGGGTGGACATGTGAGAGAAGAAGGTTCTGGGAAGGGGAAATTATGAAAACAAAGGACCCGAAGAAGAGAATTGCTATGCGTTTAAGGAACAGCAAGGAGACAAGTGTGCCTAAAGTAACATCAGTAAGAGGGAGTTTGGTAGAGCCTGTGGTCAGAGAAAAGGCAAGGGGTAAGGTCACATAGGGCCATATTGACTATTGGAAATACACTGGATTTAATCTTGACTGAAATAAGAGGCCTAGATAGGGCAGGCCTTGCAGCAGAGTAATGACATTACCCGACTTGTGTCCTAGGAGTTTTGCCCCAGCTGCTTTGATGAGAATGAGACAACAGGTGAGCAAGAGTAGAGCAAGAAGAACTGCTAGGGGATGATGGGAATGGTCCAGAGCAGGTACTATGCTGGCAAGATGGGTGCTGTATGTGTGGCAAATTCTGGATTTTGAACTAATTCAGAATGTAGGGTCCTTGAGATGGAATGATGGACTGTCTATGAGGAATGGGATGAGGTGGGAAATGGGGCATTAGAAAAAAGAATTCCTTCAAAGTTTGGGCCTAGGCAGTGGAAAGGGAGAAACTGCCACTTACTGAGTAGGGGATTTCTGGGGAAGGAGGACATTTGGTGGGGAAACTAGAGTTTGGACTTGGCCACTTTAAGTCTGAGATGTCTGATAATATCCAGAAGGCTATTGGTTATCTAAATCTGGAAGTCCGGGGTCAGGTCAGGCCTGGGGATAGAAAATGGTTTTTTAAATAAAATGAAAAAATATGTAGGGAAATTTTGTAAAAGTAGGTCAGATCCTTTAATTTTTCAGGTTAACTTTGCAGTAGTTGCCCCTCTGAGAGGGAATCCCGAGCCCTTATTATGGCCTCCCAAGCCTGGTCCCTCTAAGACCCCATCTCCTCTACTCTACCTCCACCCAGACACCTGGGCCTCCTGGATGGCTCAGAGCCCACCAGCCATGTTCCAACCTCAGGCCTTCACCTGGCCTCTTCCACCTGCCAAGTTCTCTCCTAGATAGCCTCTTGCTTCGTCTCATCAATACTGTTAAGTCTTTACCCAGATGGCCACCTTCTCGGTGAGGTCTATCCCGATCATTCTACCCAAGTTTGCAAACCACCCACTTCCACCCCTTCCAAAGCACTTATCATACACTTCTTTTTTTTTTTTTTAAGATTTTATCTACTTGACAGAGAGAGAGAGATCACAAGTGGGCAGAGAGGCAGGCAGAGAGAGAGAGAGGGAAGCAGGCTCCCCGCCAAGCAGAGAGCCCGATGCGGGGCTCGATCCCAGGACCCTGAGATCATGACCTGAGCTGAAGGCAGAGGCTTTAACCCACTGAGCCACCCAGGCGCCCCTATCATACACTTCTGCTAGCGTCTATCCTTTGTTTATTGACTGTGTATCTCTTTCCTTACAAATGTCTGAATTCCATGTGGACAGGGAGTTGGTCAGCTGTTCCACCAACCACTGTGCGGCCAATGCCTAGGGGAGGGAACACTGAATATGTATTTGTTTGATGAATGAATGAATGAATGAGTGAAAGCAATGCTCTCTGAGTGTGACCTAAGTTAGCAAATGCTTCATTTCCCTAAAGCTTTGACCTCTTTCTACAACTTGAGACATTGGACTGCATAGTCCCTCCCAACAGGAACTTCTCAACTTGAGATTCAGAAGAGCAGTGGGGGAATGAGAGTTTGGTGCTGAAGGCAAATTGCCTTAGTTCACACATGGTCTCCATCCATTAGCTATATTTTCCTGTTCTCACCATGTTTCTTTACCTGAAAGGCAGGGGCCAGGAGGAGGGGAGGAACAGTAATACCAATGACATCAGGCTACGTTAACCAGTTAGAAAGACAGAAACCTTTCCAGGTACGCCCACTGTGGGGATTTATCACAGGGAATTAATTATACTCCAGATCCACTAGCTCTTATTGATGATAACACAACTGTCAAGGTCTTGGCACATAGTGCCAGGCACACAGTGCTCAAAAAATATAAGCCATAGACACAAAAATAAAAATAAAAATAAATATATTGTGCCTTTAATTTGAGGGTTTTTTTAAAGCCATTTCTATTGTTGGATGCCTGAAAGAACATTCTTTAGAAAGTAGGGAGGGGAAAACAAGAAAAATTCAATTAGAAACTAAAAAGACTTATATTTAAAAAAAAGAAAGTTAAGGTGATAAGTGGGATAACAGTTAGTCAACTCATCCATTCTTTGCTTCCAAAAGAACACTAGTGAGAATCTCTAAGAGGGAAGGAAAAGAAAAGTCCATTTGTGCTGTCAGAGTTAGCCATTATTTTAGTCCCACAGCCCCCTAGTGAGCATACGGTATTTTTATTGCTGGAGTTCATCACCAGTGCTTACTCAATGATTAGATAATCCCTATAGCAATCTATTGTAGTCTTGCCTAAAAAAGATTCCTTATTGCATCTCCACATATGTCAATAGCTTTCATAAACCATAAATCAGTACGATATTGCTGGCATTAGAATTTTAAGCAATTAATGTTAATCAATATGAAAGCCAAAAGATGGATGTGGTTGGGCTTTTTTCTTTCTTCATACAATGAAGATGCTGAAACTCTATTTATTTGAATTAGTTCATCAGCCTTTGAGATTTGTCATTAGCTGAAATGACAATTACCGTCAAATCATCATCATCATCTGATAATTTTTCTACAAAGCTAACTTTGCATCGCACTATGAGAGACTTTGCACACTGACACTCAAGTTCATGTTCATGTTAAATGCTAGGACAGAACAAAGTCTCAAGGGTGGGGATGGTTCCAAAACACCTGTTGGTATGCCGGTGGGGGAGACATTTAAAAGCACGGTGATTAGCATTACCATGTCACACAGTCATTTGGAGTAAGATATAGCATGGAGGCAAACCCTAGGCAGCTACCTGGTCCAGGTCATGGAGATGGGGAAGAGAAGATATCACCTGCTACTTTAAATTATATAAATTTAAATTTTTATAAATTAAAAATTTACGTATTTATAAATAAATAATCTTGCAGCTAGAAATGCCCTCTTATACAGACCTTCTGGAGGAGGCATTGTGGCTTGCCTCCTAAGCTTCTCCTGCCTATTATCCCTTCCAGTTAGGATGCTGACTCTGTGCAGACATCCACCTCTCCTCCATGCACCCCTGTGCTCTGGGGAAGGTGATAACACTCAGCCTTCCAGTTTGGACTTGGTGGGTATATGAGATCCTCACCAGGGGTTGGCTTAGAAGTTGGCATGTGACTTCTGTCTGGCCAATAAGACATAAAGTGTCATCTCTTTGAGAGGCTTCTCAGTAGGAGGAATCAGTAGGGGGAGAAATGGTTCCCCTCTCCTAGATACTGATTGTCTAGATGTAATGCCTGAAGTTTGTGCAGCCTCCTCACTGACAGTATGAGCCTAGATTCAGAGTGGAAGATGGCAAAATGGAGCAATGGCAAGAAATGAATTAACAATCCATTTCTTCTCTATTTAAGCTGATAGGAGCTGGAGTTTCTTCTATTTGCAACCAGAGTGCCATTAGCCAAAATCTAAACTTCAGGTACAATTCTCACTTCATTACTCAGCATACTGTCATGCTTTATTTCTCCTATACTCATTTTAGCCCCCCAATGAGAGCATAGACTTAATTTATTCACCTGTGGATATTAAAGTCAATTCAAACATCATGTCCTTCTTGGAAATTTCTTCAGATCTACAAAACAATTGGCTTTTTTCTGTGGTTTTAGAGCAATAGTACCATAGCAAGCATCACTCTATATGGAAATTATCCGTTTCCTTCCCCCAGTAGCATTCTGTTTTGACAACATTGTGTCCCAACAGCATTGTCTCCCAGTCTCTGTAAGATGATCAGGTATTCTCATGATTTCCATCTAGACGGTTTTCAGTAATCATTTATGAATGAATAAATGATGAATGCACTGCTCACAGATGTCTACAACCCTCCTCACACTGTCCCTCACCCTTGCTTTTCTTTGGTAACTTTATCTAGCATCATACCAACTCCTTCTAAGTATGCTTCCATTCTCTACATTAAAAAAGAGTTATTTTTACTTAAATTTATTTAAATCTTCCTAAAACATCACGAAATGATGCCCAAAATGTATGTGCTTCATTAAGTAAACATTATGAGACCTCAAAAAACCAAGTGAAGTCCACCAATGTGTCCCAAAGAATTAAAGCTGCAATGACTTAGGTCAGCATTTCTAATAATGCAGTCCTCAGAAGAATTATCCTTTACTATGTGAACAGGTGCTTAAGGAGCTCTATGGCCAGGTAATTTAGAAAACACTGTGTTTAAATAATTTAAACAGTTTCTTCAGTGCAGGATTGCTTAGCGCTTCTAATGTGAGTCTAAGAAAGCTACGGTATGGGCTTTCCCCAAAACTGTGTCCGAACATAGAATTGATGTTCCAAAGTAGAATTATTAAAATATCACCATGATTGTGAAAAACACACTTTGATGGGCACCTTGGTGTCTCAGGCAGTTAAGCTACTGACTCTCGATTTCTGCTCAAGTCATGATCTCATGGGTCATGGGACAGAGCCCCATCAGGTTCTGCACTTAGTGGGGAGTCTCATTCTCTCATTCTCCCTCTCCCTCTGACCCTCCATGCTCTCTCTTTCACTCTCTCTCTATAATAAATAAATAAATCATTTTTAAAAACTTGCTTTGAAATACATGTTCTAGATCATGTGAGCCTTGAATATGACATTCAGCTATTTTCCTATCTGAGGGAAGACAAAAAAAAAAGCAAGAAAGACTTGGAGGTAAAGTACTTTCCTCACACACAAATAATCTTATACATTTTATATATCTTTATACTGTTATACTATTAAGCTTAGTTGCACCTTTGAGAGAATCACAGAATCTTCGATCTGGGAGGGAATCTTAAGGGATAGAAAGAGGAATGAGTATGATTATGTTGTATTCAAAAACCCCTTTGAGAATCTAATCAAAACAGCACACCCTCACCCCAGAAAGATGAATCTATGCACAAATAATGGCATGGAGTTCACAGACCTCTTGATGAATTCATGGACCCCAAGTATGGAACCCTACCTCCTAATCTGCCATGACCATTGAACAGAGTGAAGAAACTGTGGCCCAAAAGTCCTATAGCTTTTGAGGTCAAGGCCAAGTTAAGAATTTAGGAACTCTGACCACCTCATTGCCCAGTTTTTAATTCTATCCAGCCCCAAGTCATTTTCATATCCCTATTTCTAGACTCATATCAGGCTTATCTGATCTTCCAAACCTACTAATAGAGTTGACTGAATCTAGCTCAGGCAACACCAAAAACAAGGGGACTGAGTAGTGTTTTTCAAATCTCTCAGATAATTGCTCCCAGATTAATGCCCTACTAGTGTGATACTGTCTTTGTGCCACCATTACCATAACCCACATATTTTATACTCACTTCCAGCTAGCAAAGTAAATTAACAAGCATGTTCTGGACCTCCTGTGGCATGCAAACTACAAACAAATAAGGACGCAAAAACCTGACTTTGGTCATAAATCCCAGAAAAGACAAAACATGAGATGTTCTTAGCATGCTTCTTTTTAAACAACGCCAATGACTCTTGGTGAAAAGAATGCATGTTTTAGTAGTAGCGATAATTACTACAAAGCTTTATTGATATATATACATAAAATAAATGTATTTATTTGTATATGTACACATACATATATAAAATCATCAAGTGTAGACATTAAGTGTTTTGATGTTTATAAAATGTTAGAGCTATGGACAATGTTATGAATGCTAATGAATGAAAATTACATACATTTACTCAAAATTTAGACCATAAAATTAATTTATTCAGCAGAATGTAGGATGGCATTTTCCCACCAGGGACTGATATTCCGGTCTTGTCCCAGAGTCCCAGCCCAGGGGAAAATTCCCATGTAAATGTAATACCCTTCAAATGGAACTCAGTGCTGACCTCACCTTGGCCATGGCAGCCCACATTTGCTCCCTCACTGTGAACATCTGCTGATGAGTAACCATTGTCCAGGCACCCAAAGCACCCAAAGAACCACTGAATATCTAACCTTTCCATTGATTCTTCACAAAGCCCAAAGGAAGGAGGTGCTTACCATTCTTCTCTTACAGATGTGACAATGGAAATTCAGAGGCTTCACTAACTTGGGTATGGCCATATGGCTAGTAAGTGTCGGAGCTGGGGTTTGAACCCTTAATTGGTTCTAGATCCCAAGCTCCCAGCCATTACACACCCTGCCCCTTGGTAACCACTGGCCGTTCCGTAAGGGATGTTGGTAGGGCCAAATGCAAGCTCCTGCTCCCCATTTTTATTCCCCCCTATCTGTGTTAGTATAATCGGGCATTTTTGCTGAAAGATACTCTTTTCAAGAGACAGCGATTACTGCATCTCCACTTTATTCAAACTGTTCATCCAATATTCATCAACCTCCAGGTTTTCTTCTGTCATCCGCCCCTTCACCATACATATGCATATATTATGAAGGACACCAAGCAAAGCAAAGTTGAGTAACATATGGCCCCTGCCCTCTAGAAACTTGGAATTCAGTGGAGAACGAAACAATTAAACTAATTACTACGGCACAGCCTAAGATGTCAGCACGTGGGCGCGGGATCACAGGCGCAGCTTCTCTAAATCACAGCGGCTTGTAGGACGGGATTCCTGGAGGAAGGGCTGCTGCCGGAGCCGGGCTTTGAAAGATGGTGGGAATTAGCTGGATCAAGAATGGGGTGGGCCCCGGGGGTGGTAGACAGGCCCTGTAGGTAGAGGGACCAGTATGTGGACTTCAAAGCAACAGGATGAATTCTCAAATTATCAATAGCTCAGAATCCAGAGCAAACTGTGCTGGGAAGTCTGGGGACCCTGAATGTGTTGCTTGTATGCATGAATGAGCCATCATCAAAGCCCTCGGGTGTTGCCCAGAAGGTCACACTGAGTTCCAGTTTCCCTGAGAATGTCCTCCCTTCTGTGTCTCTCTCTGACTTTGTGTGTACATATGTGTATGGTGAGTGTGCGTGTGTGTGTGTGTGTGTGTGTGTGTTGTACGTGTGTGTGTTGTATGCAGCACCTGCTGAAAACTTCTCTCCTGCCCTTGTTACTTGCAGAGGACTCCGCACCATCCCATAACACCTCACGTCCTCCTCCTTGTTGAGGAAGACCCGGGAAACCACCTTCATGGCCCACCACACCTTCTGCCAAAATTGTATCCTCTCCTCCCTTCTGAAGGGAAACAGAATGGAGTATGCTGATCTCCAAATAAAGCCTCCCAGGATCTGCAGGTCCCTTCCTGGATGGCACAGCAGCAGCCCCGGGAAAAACATCTCTCACATCCCCGTTCAAAATCGCTCTCTGTTCAGAAATTATCTTCCCTCCTTTCATTTCAAATTTCTCCCCAAGGATAGAGGGAAGCTGGCTCTTCAGTGTCCCCAGGAAGACAAGTGAGTTGAAATTAGAGGTCACTGTGTGCTACAAAAGTCACATGAGCAGGTAGCACACTCCACCCACCCCGCCCCTTGGCTCCCGCGGTCTCAACCCAGCTCCAGGGACTTGAACGTGCACACTGTGTCCATTCCCATGGCCAAGCCAGCCGCCTGCCCTGGGCAAGATCCAACATTCCCATGGCCAAGCCAGCCGCCTGCCCTGGGCAAGATCCAACAGACCCCCCCCGAGGAAACTCGCACTCAGCAGGGCATCATGATGTGTACATGTAGCATCTTCAGTGTTCTATCTCCTGCAGCTTACAGTGTCTCTCTGTAGCTCTCCCAAGGTTGAGTTGGCCAAGCCCTAAGACCCTTCCCCACCAATTCTGTCCCTCTTCCTACACAGTTAGCCTTTTGGAAATGAAGCCCTCCATGGGGGTCCAGCAGAACAAAACACAGCTACCTGCTTGAATAATAATAATAATAATAATAATAATAATAAAAGGCCAAAAGGAGGGAAGGGTGGTCAAAAATCTCATTCAGTCCTATAGGTTTATGAAGATTCTTCTGAACATGGGTTCCCACTTTTCATGAAAATCTCAGAAGATTTGGTGTCCTCTACAAGGTTTAGAATCCCTGATTAAGAGATATCATTAGAGATGGAAAGAAAATTCTGCTTCTTCAGAGGAAAGTGGATGCGCATATGTCATCCCCCCTCAGATGGGCTGGATGCTAATTGCTCATTCAGGTATGAATCCCTTCCATCTGACACCACGGCTGCTTTCTGATGGACCTGCAACTTCCGTGATTTTACTGCCCACGCAAAGTGGCGCTTGCTGCCTCCAGCAAAAGACACGAGCTATTTATTGCCTCGTTTTACAGATGCTGCTAGAGATCACATTTCACAATACGAATATCACAGAATTGTCTTCAGTTGTCACAAGCTGCCAAAGTGTAGCTCAAGCCAGAGCCTGATGACTCTATGCTAATGATTTTACACACATTCTGGGCTTAATTAGACGGGCTGAAGCGGAAGCTCACTTTTCGCAGTCACGCCCTTTTGTCAATATCGAAACAGGAACGTTTAACTCCCGGTTTGTGACTTACACAAGCATTTTATTGCTGCGAGCCAACGTCAACATCTACTCCTATGGTATGCAAAAAAAAAAAAAAAATGGCCCAAGCAATTCTCTCTGGGATGGTGATGCACCCCAAAATAAATGGCATTCAGGCTTCTTACCTGGGCATTTGTTGTTCATTCCTTGGGAACACACAGGCACCCACACTTCCAACCCTTGCTTTGTGCTGAGTTAGCTCTAGAAATACCTATAACTCTCGCGGGTTTCGTGGAGTGGTCTGCCAGACGGGAGAAATAATGCAATCCCACAGTGGCAAGCAGATACGCCCAGACCAGTTTGCCTGGGAAATCTCAGCAAGCCACTTCACTTTTCTGTGACTCAGTTTCCTCAGCTTGGAAATGGAGTAACAGAATTTCCGAGTGTTGTTACGTTAAATGGATAGGTGTAGCCTCCTTACACTGGAGTTTGCCGCTACACGGGTGTCTGCAGGAAACCTCATGATTCTCTCTAAACGAGCAGAGGCCAGTACACAGGTGACACGGCTGCTGTGCAGGGAGAGGAGTGAGCACACGAGCAGCTTCTAGAAGGGTGTCCACACGTGGGGGACACTGTGCAGCCCTGTGCTGTTGCTACAGTGTCTCCCCTGGGGAGAAACACACCTATAAAACCAGGGCTGAAACTCGCCGATCCTATGCGCTCCTCTTCAGCTGCCCATGTGGTGGACTCGGGTGCATTTTGGACCCTCATCCACAGGGGCAAAATATAACGCCAGGTGAAGGGGGCAAAAAAGAGAAAAAGGAAAAAAATCAATACAAGAGACAGTTTCTGAACTATCTTATGACTTGTTAGGAAGAGTGCTTTTTGCCTTCTCTGTTTTCTTCCTTCAGGGAACTTTCCATCCCTTAAGGCTGGTCTAAACTGTGCCCAATCACTATAACCAAGCTTAATAAAGAGACAGGAGATTCTCTTTTTATTATTTTTGGCCAGTGATGCTTGGGTTTAAACTGATTACCAGGAGGCCCAAGGTGCTCGTTCACTCACTTTTAAATAAAACTACACTTCTGCTTTCGATTGGGAAGAAGTTTAAAGCGTCTGCATTTGAAGACGTGCTTCCTGCTCCCATAATCATGCTAAAGGCTTACAAAAATGATGGTAATAGCGACAGTGCAGCCCAGTGTCAGCTGGGGTCCCCATCCCTCCAGATGTAAGCAGGATTGCCCAACCCCAATCCACAGCCTCAGAGAGCCCTAGCAAGCCCCAGTCTCCCCGAGTGACTGCGAATGCCCATGCAATTTTGCTGGCCTGACCTGAGACCTAAGTTTACGTGAGCAACTCCTAGTGAACCCCAAAGCTCCATGAAGCACGTGGCCTCCATCCTGGGGTTCTTCCCACTTCCTCTTCCCTCTGAGACTCACCTTCTCCTCTCTCTCTTTCAGGACCTTGTGTTTTCATTTTCTCCTGCTAATCAATATTGACCCCTTCTTGGAAGATTTGGTACCAGCCAAAACCCACCTTGAGCCCATGGCTGCAACTAAGAGAATGAAAGTGCCCCTGACTGATCGACGTCATCCTTCAAGTTCTATTACTAAGGTTTTCAGCTCTTTGTCTAACCATCTGATTTAAAGCTTCCAGTAAGGGGCGCCTGGGTTGTTCAGTAGGTTAAGCGTCTGCCATCAGTTCGGGTCATGATCCCAGAGACCTAGGATCAAGCCCCGCCATTGGGCTCCCTGCTCAGTGGGCAGTCTGCTTCTCCCTCTGCCTCTGCCCCTTCTGCTGCTTGTGCTCTCTCACTCTCAAATAAAGAAATAAAATCTTTTTAATAATAATAAAAAAAGAAAAAAAAATACAGTTTCCAACAAGCCATGGAATAGATATTATTACTATGATCATTCCCCACTAACATTTATACCAACGGTTCTCAAATGGGGGCAATTCTGCCACCCACCAGGGGACATGTGGCAATGTCTAGAGACATTTTTAGTTGTCACAAATGGGGAGGCTTGCAGCTCGTGGGTAGAGACAAGGGATCTTGCTAAACTTCCTACAGTGCACAGTACAGCCTCCCAGCTCCCAAAGTCAAGTGCCAAGGTGAGAAATCTCGCTTTATGCCAGCTAGGAAACCAAGCCTCAGGTTACCTAATCTGTCCAAGGGTACGAGCATTAAAGGGCAAGGGTCGGGGGGCTTTACCAGTCCAAATGGTGTTCTGAAACCAGGCTCTCATCTATGACACAAGCATGTCATAGATGTTTCACCTGTCTATTGCTAAGTAACACTATCAGCAGAAACCCAGACGCTTAAAACAACTCGTACTTATTCTCTCATGGTTTCTGTGGGTTAAGGGTCTCTACACAGCTTAGGTGGGTCCTCTGCTTTGGGTCTCCAGGCTATAATTCAGGTATCATCTGGATAATCCCATCTGAAACCCGCCTGGGGAAGGATCAGCCTCCAAACTCACCCAGTTTGTTATCAGAATTTATTTCCTTGTGGAGAGAGGACTGAAGGCCACAGTTTCTTGTCCGCCATCAGGTGGAAGTCATCTTCAGTGCCCAGAAGGCTTCTCAAGTTCCTTGTCACATGGGGTCTCCCCACATGACCACTCACTTCTTCAAAGCTATCAAGACAGCAACTCCAGCAATGATAGACACTATAACCTTACCTAACATGATTACGAACATCTCCATCCCCTTCGCTGTCATCTGTTCCTTAGAAGCAAGGTTCCCCCCCCCACCCCCGTGCCCAGAGGAGGGGATCACACATGCTCACAAACAGCAGGAGGTGGGGATGGGACCATATTAAAAGTCTGACACTCATACTATTAATGGAACCGTTACCTTGAAGGTAGTTTCCTGCAAGGGTAGCGACTTCATGGGCCATATCCTTGCAAATAACTCTATATCCATCTTATCCTCACAGATATCAACAAATATTTGCAGAGGCCTACTACAAGTGTCAAGGTCCTGCCCCAGGGGGGAGTGAGCATTCCTGACATCGGGTTAAGGCAAACACTGCAAAGGTATTTGGTGATAGAAGACCAAACTGTGTTATCTCATTGACTTTGAACCGCACACAACTGTTCCCTCCTGCCCACCCCATTCTTCCGTCTCTCCTCCCATAATTATCCCTCCATTCTACCTCTTACTTTTCCTACCCTGGCCTTTGCTGCACATACCCATGCTGACTTGCAGACACAGAGAGACCAGAAAATTCAGAACTAAAATCCTACAATTATTCCAATAATTGTCATATTTTAGAGGTTTTGGTTGCAAGCAGTAGAAATGCATTCTGGCAAAGCTTATCCTAGAGAATGAAGGAAAAGAAAGGATTGTCACCAGATATTGTCTGAGCAATGCAGTAATAAAAAAAAAAAAAATCCTAGTACAATAGAGTTTGGAAAGCTTCCCTTAGCCATTGTGAGGTCGGGATGGGGATAAGGAGTTATCCCAGATCTATCTCAGGCTACTATTTAACATGTTGGATTAACAGCAAACCTTCACATCTCTCTGCTGGAGAGGTTACAGGTAAAATGGGTTTTCATTTACTCTTTGTTTTATACTGTATGGTTTTGTTTTGTTTCCCAATTTAGTTCTTGCTTTCTTATTAATGCTCCTTGATCAAGACCTGTGGTAATTAACCTACCCTTTGGATCTGGTTTAATTTTAATTAAACAGTCCTCCAACTCCCAACAGGCTAAATGTTTGTTTCTTCTACAATTCTTATCACAAGGCAATTTTGTAGGACTTTATAGATTTTCTGAGAAATTGCTTTATCAATTTTTCCCCGCAGCCATACACCAAAGCTGACTTGTATTGCTAGCTGTTTCTTTAAATTAATTTTCTGTTTTTATCCACTTCTTTCTGTTGGGCTACTTAATCCCTACATTAATTTCTTCACCTTCTGATTAACAATTAACAGGTCGGTTCCATGACTATAAGATTGGCCTTGGGGTCTGCATTTATCTTGCCTGAATGATCAAATTTGTTCTGTGTAAGATGTTTTATTTTTTATTTTTCTACACATCAGCTTTCTGTATTCAACTTGGGATCTAAAACTCAAGCTGTGCTCTTTGCCTCTTACATCATCACCAGTAATAAAGATTTTACTGTCAGAACTTGGCTGACAAATTTGCAGTCTCTTTATTACTAGCAATGATGGACTAGAAGCAACAGAAAAAACACAGCTTGAATTTCATTCCCAACTTGAATTTGCAAGGCTGGCATTTCGAAAAACTATCCTGTGACTTCATAAACCAAGAAAATTTGTGGGTAAAAGTCAGAGAATTAATATAAAACTCCACCCCCTAATCTCCTCCCTAGATGACTCTGGTAAAGTCATTGCAGAGTGTGGATTTCATCAAGCTTCCACCAAGCACATAAAATGTAGATAATATGTGTAAATCCCTTTTCATTTCAATTACTTAGATAATTTAAGTTAGAGGGACTTGAAGAACTGAGATATTGTCTTCTATAACAAGAACTGGTAGCATTGTGTCCTAAGAGTACACACGATAGGAGAACTTTTGTTCTTCAGTGGGACATTGTCTACACTAGAGGGATATCTGTTCTACCAGAGTTATTTTACATCAAAGCAGAATAATTCTTGTCTATCTGCATATACATTCTGTCCTGTCCAGTAGAAGTTCAACTGACTTCCCCCCATTGTGAAAGAAGCTAGTCTTGCATCCATTCACACATTCATTTCTTTTTTTTTTTTAAGATTTTATTTATTTATTTGACAGAGATCACAAGTAGGCAGAGAGGCGGGCAGAGAGAGAGAGAAGAGGAAGCAGGCTCCCCGCTGAGCAGAGAGCCCAATGCAGGGCTCGATCCCACGACCCTGGGAACATGACCTGAGCTGAAGGCAGAGGCTTAACCCACTGAGGCGACCCCACACATTCATTTCAATATTACTTTATTCCATTGGACTATGTGCTTTTCAGATTTCTCCAATGTACCAATGGTAAGATCCACCTGATTTCCTCATTGAGTGAGTTAAAAAGTTGCTAGTCCATGTTATTCTTATATGTGAGAGTCGTGGTTTAATTTTTTTTGAAAATTATCTTCTAACAAAATGTAATCACCATAAATAAACTCCCTAATTAGGAAGAAATAAAGTGGTAGGGTGAAGTACTTCTTTGAAATACTGCTGTGAATAATATTGTCAAGTACTAGTGTGATGTGGTACCATGATGTACTGCTGTGAAGTACTACTGTGGAGTACTACCACAAAGTACTACCACGAAGTACTTCTCTGAAGTAATATCATGAAGTAGTATCATGAGGTAGTATAATGACATAGTACTATGATGAAGTACCATGAAACAGGATTCTGAAGTAGCACCATGAAGTAGTCCTTTGAGTACTTTAACTTATAATACTATGAAGTACTTCTGTGAAGTAATATTGTCAAGTAGTACCATGAAGTAGTATAACAAAACAGTACTGTGATGAAGTACCATGAACCGGGACTCTGAAGTAGCGTCATGATATAATACTATGGAGTAGTACTGTGATATAATACTATGAAGTAATATAGTGATTAGTGCCATGAAGTAGTACCATGAAGTAAAGGTCAGATTTGAGAGTCACATACACATGGTTTCTAATTCCAGATTTGTTCTTTGCTACCTGGGTAAGTTCTTGGGTAGATTGTTTAAAGTCTCCTAGTTTCATTACCTTATAAGTAAAACACTGATAATAATAATAATACCTACTTTGTGGGTTCTTCTGTTAAATAATACAAATACAAAATACTGCATATTTTGAGTAGTCAGTATCATTTCTTGTGTCTATATCAATTACTCCTATAGTGGCTTTAAAAAGGTAGTGATGTTTTGCTTAGACGTAATCTCATTAAACTGGTGAACTGCTTGAAAACCCCAGTTTGACTTCTCGGACCCCACGCCTATGCTTCTCATTTAAGGAATCCGTCTCTTCAAAATAATAACAACAAAGAAATCATCAGGAGTGATTTTTTTTTTTCATGAACATAATGTCATCAAGACATAAATTTGTTGGCCCTTTTTAATTGTTTATCCACATAATATATGTGTGTGTGTATAATTCTAGAGTCAGTCTAAGTTTTCTTCATCTTGTTTCTGAGAAATAACAAGAGTCCAAACGTATTTTGTCAGCAAACCTAGAAGATGCCACTGGAATCTTCACAGGAGGGAGAAACTCAGAGGGAGCCTGCTCTGATGACTCTTACTCACCTACCCCCCGAAGTAACACTTGCTGACTATGCAGCATAACCCACATCAAAAAGGGGGAAAAAAAACAGGTCCCCAGATCTACCCAACGGAGTGGACATTGTTACATTCTGGTTGTCCTTATCTAGAGTCTCAAGGTTGTTCCTCTCCTTTGAAGCTGGCATTACACTCCCAGGAAAAAACCCTGGAAAATATTGTCAGATACACAGACTTCAGTATGAGGGTATTTACCCCAGAACAAGTTCTGAATGAAAAATGAGACACAACCTTACCACCCAAAACAAACAAACAAATTATGACTTCTTCCTTCTAATGGAATATTATCTGGCTATCAAACACCATTTTTCCCAGAACTCTTAATGATTTGGAAACTGCTCACAATATAATGTTAGAGTTAGAATATATAAAATTATACATGTTCTATGCTGCCAATTTCATAACATTTCACATGGATACACACGCTGAGTGTAGGCACACACATGTGTACATAAGCACATGGAATGAAAAACTGGAAGAAACAGTCCAAAATGTTTCTATAATGCTTATCTCTCAGTGGTCAGATTATGGGTGCTGTTTTCATTCTTCCTTAAGCTATTAGAAATTTCCCAAATTTTCAACGATGAGCATGTGCTATTATAGTCAGTAAAACAAATGTTGTAAAAACAACAAACTGCAGATGGTATCAATAATCACGCTTAAAAACTGTGAAGTTTCCATTGATACCTAAGGGCATCAGCCAAAAGGAGCCGGGAGAAGGTATTTGGTATCAATATGGCCGCTGCCGGCATCCCTGGAAAAGCCTGGATGTCCAGCCCCTGTGAGCCACGTCACCAAGGAGAGTCCACTTTTTGACTTTTTGTTTTGCCCAGGACTGACTTCAAGCAGGAGACTGGAATAGGTAAAAACCAATTGTGACACGCTATCATTTTGACTAGCCGGTACTCTGCATTGTTCCTACTGTGACCTTACTCTCTGTCAACCTCAGGCCACCTATGAAAAGTCACTCTTCATCAGAAAGATGTGCAGGTGCAAAACAGTCATTCTGCAACCATCAAAGTGGTCTTAGATTTTTGCATTCATATTTGAGTCTTATTCTCGATTTCTGATAAGTCTGATGTTGACAGCGTTTAGACTTTGTGTGCTTTTCCCTTCCTTTCTCTCCACCTCCCCCACCTTCTCTCACCACTCCCAAGAATCTATTGTCAGAAAGCTAAAGTTTACACAATTTAAGGGATTCATACTGTAACTTTGAAATTTTTATTAATCTTCCTTCCTACTAAAATGTACAACTTGATTATGTACACAACAATTTCAATTAAGAAAGTAGGATTTGGGGGGGTTGTTGTTGTTTTGTTTTGTTTGCTGTAATAAGAAAAATCATTTGGAAGTAGAGAGTTTCCTATGCCTATCACCAGTACCAAGTGAAGTTATTATGTCTTCAGGAAGAAATAAACAGGGAGCTTTATATATATATATATATATACATATATGTATATATATATATACACACATATATGTATATGTATATACACATATATATACATATACATATATATATATAAATATATATATATATATTTAAATCTCCTTTTAGAAAGTGATTATTTCATTTATGTAAATGAAAAGACCCTGGTCATCGATAGCCATGATTAAGGATTCTTTTTCCCCAGCTTTCAGAGAAATAGTTACCTCTCCCCGCAAAGTGGTTCATCCAGTTCGACACACCTAATTGAACCTGACGTTTCCCACGTTCTGCAAGATGATGTTAATCTAGTAGCTTCCTTCATCTCCTAGCTCCGTTAAAGGCAAAGAATTTATTGACAGAGACTGTGATTGGCAGGCCTTTTGCTGACCAATTGCAATTTCCTCTCCTTGTAAACTCTATTTAGTGTTACAAAAACAATTCAAAGGCAGATCGTAGGTGCCAGGCTTTTCCTCTGACCTTTAAATCAAATTTAGAATTTCACAGGGTAGTATGCCTTCGAGCAAAATCTGTCAGCTTAATAAAGTGGAAATTTTCTGCAATAAATCTGCAGTAAATTTCCACCATTCACAGAGAAAGGTAAGCTTCAGTTATTGTTCTGTAGTTCTGGACAACGGGCTGATGATTCTCAGGTTAAATGAAAACAAGTGCTATTGCATGTAGGAACAACTCTGAATAATAAAAGAAAGGAGGTGAGTGGCATAAATCTAATGAGGGAAGAAAGACACACAGAGAAAGGGGGAAAAACAGATAAAAGAAAAAAAGAATGCAAAATTATAAAGAGGCAAGACCAAAAAATGATGGAAAAGAAAAAAAGGGTATAAGGAAAATCATTATTACATCTTGTGGAACTCTGCCAAGGAATACAAAATTATTGAAATCATAAGACCTCCTGCTAGAGACACAGAGAATTATGACCGCTCTAATCCCTGCTGAGTCTCTTCCAGTGTTTGTTACAGCACAGAATAACCTCATGGCTTATTCCACTTCCCAAACAAGTAAATGTCCAACATTTGCTAAGTAGATCGAGACTGTATGTTGTCTCTATTGTCAGAGGAAATCCCAGTGGTTCCCATCAGTAGATGGTCATGACTTCCTGGGACACATAGAAGTGGTAAGGAGTCTTCCCCAAAGCCAACGTTTGACTTATCCCATTTTACCAAACCAATGGTCCCCTAGAACATGTTTCGACAAAGTGTTTTCTTCAAACTGAAGCATTCTCCCACGTGGAGAACAAGTTTCTGTACCAAATTGTTTGCCTAACTATCAATGGAAGATGAATGAAAAGCAGGCTGGAGACCTTTCCTGTCTTTCATTTTCCAGCGCTGTTAATGATCACAATAATTAAGCTTCCAGCAGACGCGCTGATGACCTGAAGTGTTGTACCACTAGACAGGCATCATCTCATCTAATCTTCAAAGAAGGGGGTTCCATTTTACAGATGAAAGTCAGGCCCCCAAACCATTAATGGACTTGCCCAAACTCACACAGTTATTAAATTCATCTGGGGCTTGACCTTGGCTCCTCTTCCCAACCAATTTCTACCTTCTGATTTATGATACTGCCTTACAACAACACTTTGATCAACTACCCTAATATTCACATTTGCAAATGTTTGTACTGGATATAGAAGTGAAATCAGGAATTAAGGATGGGAACGAGAATTTTTTAAATTGTTCTCCAAAAATAGTAAAACAGAATCAACTTCCTCCTAACGGCTCTCCTAGAGAGCTGCCTTGGAAAAAGCAAATAGTCAGAGTCCAGGGCTCTGGAGAAAGGGGAGACATATATTTTGCTTAAGGCAGGACTTTAAATCAAATCCATTTGAGGTTATGAAGGAGAACGAATTAAATACTGTGACAGTGAGATGTTTATAGCACTAGTCGGTGGCAGGTGAAAGGTGATTCCTTGATATACTTTTGCTGGTCTCTTTGCATTTTCCTTGGCCATATTCTCTCCGTGACCTTGAGCCAGCCATGTGGTCTCCACCCTTAATGTTTTTGGTTATGCATCTGTCAAATAAAAATGATTGCTCTAGCCCCTGTTTGCCCTACAAGGGGGCTAGAGGGATAATTTGAGCATAGCTCAAAAAATGAAAAATCTTGATCTAAAAAATGATTTGGGAAACCATTCTATCTCTGCTCTTGTCTACATCATCACCTCCCTAATCAAACCCATTGTCACCTCTCACTTGCTACGTGCTGTAGCCTCCTAAGTGGTCTTGGTGACTCCATTCTCATCCCCACCAAATGTGCTTTCCATACTGCCACCGACATAATCTTTTTAGATTATCTTTTAGATTTTTAGAAAATCTCCTGGATTTTCCTATTTAAAACACTCCAGTAGCTTCTCCTTGCCATTTGAGTAAGAGCCAGATGTTATAACATAACTCACAGGTTGATCTGGCCCTGCCTGGGCTCTCTGACCTCCTCTCCTCCTACCTCGGGGGCCTTCCTGGTTTCTTTCCCTCTCAAACCTTCCCAGAGACATTTGTCTCAGTCAGAGATGGTCTGACTGAAGGATGCTCTTCACCAGCCTTAGAACCTAGACCAACTGCTACTCATTCTTCAACTGCTACACATTCTTCAACTTTACTCATTCATACCCAAGGCTTAAAAAGAAATCCTGACAAAGAAATATCATCTTGGGCTTTCTACACTAAGCCAATGCTTAACTTTCCACTGGACTTGGCAAGTAACCCTTGGTCATTTCCTTGTATCCAACCTCCAATCCTGGGCCATCAGTGTATTTATGTAAATGAGAGGGTCTCAACCTTGGGTACAATCCCTTGGGAGGCATCATTAAAAACCGACCACAACCAAAAGCTCTATTCCCAAGGATTTTGACCCAGTTGGTCTAGGGTAGGGTCCAGACATTTGTCTGAAGTTCCCAGGTGAATCTACTGTGAAATCAGGATTGAGATCCACTGACCAATAAAGAGAAAGTCAGGAAGAAACTGGATTATTACACAAGTTTTCCTCTCTGAGATGTCATCAGGCTGAATTATTTAATAAGGTGACTTGTCAGCAAATATGCAGTATATGTATTTAGCTCTATATGGTTCTTAGTCATAGCCTGGGTCTACACTTTATTGAATACCTTACCTTGTCCTAGAAGACGAACTTAGAATAGATGAAGGGATGCAGGGCAGACCCAATGTAATCATCGGCTATCACAGCACACACACTTATAAGTGCATAAACACTAATTACAACACTCAGGGTGAGCATGGTTGATGAAGAAGCTCTGCCTGAAGGCAACAGAGCCTGTGGGTGAGTGAAGCACCTGCTACAAGTAGTAAAAAGTCCACTTATGCCCCAGGAAGATGGCAGCAAGACCTCCTTGCAATGCAGGGTCAACTAAAAGGTTCTACATCCCATTTCTCCAACAAAGAGAGCACAAATCTGTTTTAAATAATGCTTTTTTTGTGTGAAAATGCTAATTTATATTTTATATTGAAAGCCATCCTTTTGAAGGCAGAAACATTAGAAATACAGAAAAAAACGCAAAGCTGGTAAAAGAAAGTATTGATATAATGTGGTTATTTTAGTTAATTTGCTTCTCTGTGGAAAAGCATGCTTTATGAATTTGGGATAACACAGCACGTTACATTTTATGCCCTTTCCATTTTTTCATTTTTATTGATTTATTGTAGAGAGAGAGAGAGCACAAGCTGGGGAAGGGGCAGATGGAGAGGGAGAGGCAGAGAATTTCAAGCAGACTCTAGGCTAAGTGCTCAAGGATGGATCGCATGACTGCGAGATCATGACCGGAGCCAAAACCAAGAGTCAGACCCTTAACAGACTGAGCCACCCAGACGCCCTTATACACTTTCTCAAAATAAACTGTATGAGGAGTATCTTCTTATATCTGTTGTATATATAGTATCTATTGTGTAAGCCTACCCTTTCTATGTAACTATACTCATCTGTACATGGAGGTCGACCTCAATTCTTCACTTATAAGAATACAAATATAAAAATATAAAAAATGTGTGCATTTGTGTGTGTAATTATTATTATATAGAATGATTGGGTTTGGGGAAACTAGTGATTGCAACATTAGTTTCTGTAAACTTCCTGGTTGTGCTCTTGATGTACCTACAGACCGCAGATCCACCGGCCACGCCCCTCGGAGGGTTCTGACCCGATAGGTGCAGGTGGAGCCAGATAACCTGCATTTTTTGTCAGCACCCATGTAATTCTTATGCAGATGATTCATGGCTTCTCCCTGAGAAACTTCTTTCAGCCTTTTCAAAATTCTAACACATGTTGGCCAACAGTGTGTCAGAAAGATAACAACTTTTTATTTCCTTGACCAGTGTATGATCTCTGAAAACTTCTGTGCTGATTTGATGAGCAAAAAATGTATGTGTTGCTCTTTAATTTCCACTGTCTTTGATTGCTCGTGAAGATGGCGGTCTTTTCTTCCTCTTCTGGTCATTGTGTGTATCCTTTTGCAAATTTCTCTTTCTTTTCATAACCTTTGCCCATTTTTCTTTTCATTAAGATTTTGTTTTCTTTACTTGTTAGTAAGAACTCTTTCCACATTAAAATTACTCCCTGGCTGAAAATACATTTCCCATTTTCTCTTTTGGGTTTTCATTGGACGGTGTTTCTTTCTAGCCCTGCAGAAGCTGAGGGCATCTGTGGAGGGACACTTCTGTATCTTTTGCTAAGCATGCCTCAGATCTTCCTTCTGGTTTTCTGTGTCCTTGTTTTCAGGAGTTTCTATGTTGCTCTTCTTGCTCTCATTGTTATTTCTGCTTTAACTCTTTGCATCGTCTGGAATTTATTTTCATCTATGATAATAAGGACATAAACTCATTTTTCAAGAGTTTCTGTTTTTGCTAACTAAGGATCCTTTTTATCTCTTGGCATTGCAGGGGTCAAGGGCAAGCCACCGCACAATATACCACTCTGGCATATTCGTTATTTGAAATAAAAGTTACAGCCCATGTTGTAAAAGAGCCTCCCTGTGCAAGGACACTCACACCCTCTTCCGTCCCCCTGAAAGCAGGAAATAAACATCCCATGGGAAAGAGACCCTCCTTGTACGAGGAGGTCAGGAGACATCCTTCTCACCAAAGATGGGAAATTTAGAGCCAAGAAGACTGTGGAAACAATCTTTGCTGCTTTTTACTAATTACTCTCCCAGCCCAAATTCTATCTGGAATTTCTTACTCATTGAAGCTCCGAAAGTTAAGTTTTCTTCTTCGTCCTCTCAATTCCTTACAGACTTATTGTCTCCTGTCTACAAAGTAGAAAAATTGTCTTCCCTGGTCATTTTCTTTAGGTCTCAAGGTCTGGCATCAAATGTAGTCACTGTCTCCGTATGCAGGAAACCGTGGAAGGACTAGAGACACCAGTGGTGGACCCCCGTGGTGGCAAGCCACACCACACGAGCTCAGCAGGCTGAGGAGAGTGTCTTAATGGAGACCACCTGCCCCTCCCCCAAGGCCGGGTGACACGACTATACTCCGATGTCCCCTCCCACACACTCAGAGCCCAGGCCATCCCACAGAGAAGGAACTGACCCCACAGAGGCTGACAGTGACCAAGCTTTACACCAGACAGAGAAATCAGAGCTTCGGAGTTGAGAAAGTATCATTTACAAGAAGTGAAGAAAGCTACCTGTTTCAACACCCGAATTGTAGGAGACGTGAACATTCTCAATGACCAAAGATACATGCTTAAGGTTGTTTTTCTACTTTCAAGCAAATCTAAAATAAAAAAAAAAAAATCACATCTATAAGAGCACAGCCAAGAAGCGGTCCCCTGATTCAAAATGGCCCCTTCCACACATATTTAATAATTGATTTTCTGATTTTCCTTTCTTGTCCGTAGTTCTGCATATCTTCTTGGTTCATAATCACACTGTGTAAGCAGCTATCACTTTATAAACACTTACGTAACTGGTAACAAAGCCCTACCTAGTTATGCTTCTTTAAAGAAAATAAATAATCTCAGCTAGCTTCTACATCATTTATTCTTTCAAATGAACATTAGATTCCACTTTGTCAACTACAGGAAAAACACATGAGTTCTTCTGGGATTTTGATTAAAATTCTTTTAAATCTACAAATAAATTTCAGAAGACTTCACATCTTTAGAAAGCTGACATTTACCATCAAAAATATGGTTTGTTATACTATAGTTAGGTGTGTGTGCCTCCATAAGGTTTTTCTTTTTCTTTATTTTGAAAGTACACATTGCTGGGGCACTTGGGTGGCTCACTTGGTTAAGTGTCTGCCTTAGGCTCAGATCATGATCCCAGTGTCCTGGGACCAAACTCCCCCTCCCCCAGCCGTCAGCATGGAGCTCCCTGCTCAGTGGAGAGTCTGCTTCTCCCTCTCTCTCTGCCCCTCCCCCCCCATACTCTCTCTCTCTCCCTCTCTCAAATAAATAAAATCTTAAAATAAAAAAGTACACATTTCTTTTAGTTTTTTGGGGGGGGGTACAGTTTATTGCCAATGCAAATTTAATCAATTTTATTCTACATTACTGTTATATGTGAAGATACTGACTTCTATGCAATTACTTTATATTTAATCCTTTCTACTAAATGTTCCTTATTCTTCTAATCATTTTTACCTAATGCTCTGAAGTTCTCCAGTTTGGCAAACTTACTGTCTGCAAACAGTATTTATCTAAATTTTTGTAGTTATACCAAGAGTTAAAAGTACATAGTTCAATGAAAAGAATGCAAAGGACCCTAGAGCATCCAGGAGGTAAAAGGTTAGTTTTGCTCAGAATAAGGAACTTGCTTTTTATGCCACTATCTTCTTGCCACTCTTGACCTATCAGACAAAGTCAACCACTGACAACACCCCCTGTTGGTGAAGTTGTGGGAAGGAGGCCCTTTCAAATATGAATAGTCAGAATACAAATCAGTCAGTCCCTCCAGCGAAGGATTGGGCAATATCTGGGGAGAATACATACAATTTCACTGGTGAACCAGGAATCCCACTTCTTAGAATCTATCTTGATACATTGCCAAAAATGTGATAAGAATATGCAAAATTATACACACACACACACACATAAAACTATCCATTGCTTTCATTCTTAGCTTTTTATGTCTTTTTTAAATTTTTTTAAAGATTTTATTTATTTGACAGAGAGAGACAGAGCGAGAGAGGAAACACAAGCAGGGGGAGAGGGAAAGGGAGAAGTTTCCTGACAAGGAGGGAGCCTGGTGCAGGGCTCGATCCCAGGACCCTGGGATCATGACCAGAGCCGAAGGCAGATGCTTAATGACTGAGCCACCCAGGCACCCCAATGCTTAGAAGTTTTTTTAAAAATTACTTCTCAGTTTCTTCAACAATTTCTGATCTTCTGTCTTAATAATAGAAGTGTGTGGTGATGCAGAGGGCTCTTGGAGGATAGCTTTATCTCCTTCCCCCTGAAAGTTTATCTTGTGGTTTCTTGTTATTTTGTTCAAAGCCTTCAGTGTATTTACAAGTTCTTTCTTCATTTTTGGCAACCTGTGTATTTGAAAGTCTTCCATCTCGAGAGATTGCTTCTTTATCTTTGACGTTAAATATTTTATTCTCATTTGTCTCAATGGTTTCATTTAAATCAGCATGGTCATTGTAGAATTGTAGATCCTTTCTTGATTTGAAAATTTGGTAATTTATTTTATTTATTTTTTTTTTAGCTCAGGGACATTTCTTTCTTTCATGTCTGATATTTATATGCACCATGCCTGCCTGTGTTCTCTCTTCCCCCAGCTGGGCTCAGGGCAGGCAGCCCCAGAATGTGCCATTCTGGGATGTAGATTATTTCTGAGCTGAAGACAGTCAAGGTCCAACAGACTCGAGAAAAGCTTTAGAAGAGCATTGTACCTCCCCCTGAACTGCCAAAAAAATTTAAGATTTTATTTATTTATTTGAGAGAGAGAGAGAGAACAGGGGCAGTGGCAGAGACAGAATCCCAAGCAGACTTAGTGCTGAGCTCAGAGCCCGACCTGGGGCTCGATCGCATGACCCCAAGATTGTGACCTGAGCTGAAGGCAGATGCTTAACTGACTGGGCCACCAGGCGCCCCATAACTGCCAAAAAAAATTAGATAGGGGGCCTACACCAGGAAGAGAGTTATTACCAAAGATAACTGTTTTTTTTTACATAAGAAAATAACCTAGTTTTACATGGTATGGGAAACACTGGCTTACCAAACACTTGCTTTTTCCATCTTCCTGTGAATTGTCTCCATCCTTTTGAGGCCCCAGACCCCTCCCTGTCTCTTCTTAGCTCTGGACAACATCTCAACTTCAATTGCCCCATTGGGGGGAGCCTCTCCTGTCTTTGCTCATGTCTTTGCAGGGTTCCTATTGGTATGTAATTAACTTTTTGTTGTTGTTGTTGTTGTTTCTCCTGCTAATCTGTCTTATGTCAATTTAAGTATGAGGCCATCCAAAGAACCTAGAAGGGAAGAAGGAAATGTGTTCCTCCCCTACACCTACAAGTCTCCTTTCACAAATCTTCTAGAACTACCCTTCCTACCTTGCTGTTTCACTCATCCTTTTCAAAATTTGTTCTTCCTATTCAGAATTATGGGTACATTTCTTGATTTGCCTCCCCCAGGACAAATTGTCCTTTTGCAGTACACTGTCTCCATCTAAGTCCAAATGTTTTTTAAATGTCCATGCAGACTTTCCAAAAAGGCAAATCAGTCCTTCTTCCTGATTATTCTAACAGTGTTAATGCACTATTCTAGTGACTCTTTTTGAGAATGCAACATTTTTTTCCAAAAACCCCTCCATTCCTAGAGCAAATCTATGTCTTAAAGGGGCTTTTCCTTCAATGCTTCAGGGCTGTTCTTTGCATAAAACTATAGAACTCATGTCCTCTGTCATGAAAACTTTCTGCTGTACCAGTTCTTAGTTTCCCCTGAAGGCCCTTTTCTGGTTCATCTCCACCTTCTAAAGCAAAACCCTATAGCTCTATATGATTCTCACCTACCTATTTCCCAGAAATTGCATGATAGTTCTCCCAAGTATGTAAACTCATTTCATCTGCACACTGTGCCACTAAATATATTCAAAATGTCTGACCCAGGGAGGGTCTTTTTTCCGTGTTACCACATTGTTGCTATTTTTATCTTCAGTCAATCAGATCCAAAAGACTCTAGAAGAACTGGAATTAAATATCTTTTGTCACATTTGCCCAGAAGATGACAGACGATGGATCTCAATTTTATATTTCAGAAACAAGCACTGTATGTGTATCCAGTGAACAAACCAGCAATGGAAAATTAGGAAAGACGTCAACCCTGTGGGGACACCAAGACTGGAGAGAGAGGAGCAAGCACCCAGAAAGTTCCAGAACACAGGCCCTCATGGAGTTTTTAGGGCAATTTCTGGAAACCTTTATCACTGAGGTGGACTTTTACCCATGATGACCTGTTAAAATCTTTCCCTGCTACAGTCTGCAAGGAAGACAGAGAGAGACAAGAGAAAAAGGAGAGGAAAGGAAAAGCAAGAAAAGGGTGTTTTTCAGACTGGCACAGGTGCAAAGCCTCATCCTGCAGAGTGCTACAATTGTGTGGCTCCCAGCAGCAGCCTGAGTTTCTGTGAAAATGAACACTGTGGTGTCATAATCGTCCTCAATGCCGCTAAGTTAGCCTTACCAAAGGCTAAGACCTGTTTTTAACTATTGTAAAAAGTCTATAAGAACTTGTGTTCTCTGTCAATCTTCGAAATTCTCAGCCATAGTCCCTACCCTTCTCCATATTATCTCTGTGCTTGATTTTCTATAGATTTTTATCCTGTGTCTTGGGCTCTCCTCCTTTTCCTCTCCCTCCTGACCATTATTATAAACATCATTGCCTGATCTTTCCTTGGTCCTCTTGTTCTTACCTCATGATTTTTGTTTTTTCTTTAATGCCTTTAAATATTTTACGTGCTGTTTCCTAATCTTTTTCCAATAGTTCCATTATCTGAATGTATCCATTATTTGAATGATAATGTACCATTATCTTTTTGCTGATCTCTGCTGATGATGACTTGTTTCCTCCTATATCCTATCATTTTGGATTGTGAGGTAATTCACAGTAGGACTTTATCTAGGGCAGTGACTCCTGACTAGGATAATTTTGTGCCACTGCTCCCTCCAGGGCATTTGGCATTGTCTAGAGTCTTCTTGCAAATGGAAACTAGGTGCTAATAGCACTTTGTAGAGGTAAAAGCCAAGAATGCTGCTACACATACTATTTACCAAGTGATGGAAAAGGTGGAAAGACAAACCGTGGAAACAATCCAGAGGTTTTCAACAGCAGGAAGTTGCTGGTACACAAAGGTCTGGAGATACCCCAGGAGGAGGTGGTCTTATCACAACCCAGAAGCTAGAACCATCAGGTAAAAGCCAGAACCACAACAGAGACTGCACTGGGGGAACTGATGTAATAGACCTGAGATAATTGCAGCCAGAAGCTGGAATCATGGAAAACATTCTTGTCCGAAAATGCCTCCTTGAGCAGGAAAGGGAAAGAACCACATTGGCTGCTCAGTTCTGCCCTCCAGTTTTCTATACTTGCCTCTCATTGGACAGACTAGCCAGAAATCAGCTCTCAAGGGATCCCAAGAAACAGTTTTGAAGAGAAGCGAGAAGGAAATCAATCTGAAAGCAACAGAGGATATCTACACAGTCACCAAAGCAACGGAGCCAGTGTGCATCTCTGTCCAGAACCCGCCTCTCATTTTCAGTTCCCTCTTTAGGGATTTCCTCATTTTTTTCCCTAGTTCAGCCCTGCATTAATAAGATGTTTATTGCAGTATATTGATCAACATTTCAAGTTGTCTCATACTGGGAAATATCTTTTCTATACTATTGTTAGAAACTGAAATAAAAATTTTTTTACCATTTATGGTTAAAAGGTTTGCTACATCTTAAGGAAAGACAATTGATAATTTACAATGAAACTGTGTTGTATTCATTCATGTATATGATCAACAAATATTTATACTACACCTGCTACATACCAGTTACTTTTCTAAGTTCTACTGAAATAATGCAACATCCAATGTCTAACATCTTTATGATTTCAGGATATATATAAAAATATATAATATATAATATTCATATATAAATATATATTCATAAAATATAAATATATTCATATATAATATAATATATAAGTAATATATTATAAAATATAATATTTATATATTATATGTGTTTATATATTTATATATGATAATTATATATCCCTCCACAAAATATATATATATACATATATATATATATATATATATACACCTCCACAAATACATGTATTTTTAGAACTGAGAATTTAGAATTTAGAATTGAATATAGAATATTATTCTATAAAAAACAGAATTTAGAATTGAATCAGTGTGCATTATCTCCTTACTTAAATACAACTAGGTATACAATATTCATTAATGTATAGATATTCTACTTGTTATAGGTAGAAATGAATGTGTGAGTTTCTATGTGTCTATGTATGTGCCCATGTGCAATTAAATGGGCCCCTTGGTAGTAAATGACATAAAGCACACTGCCTACAGCAACACATCCTTTGTTTCTTCTCAAAACATTTTTTATTCTTTTATAAAGCCCCAGGTTTAACAAAAATTAAACATTATTAAGGAAAATAGCTGAATTTCAAAGCCTAGAGTTGGTTTATCAAACATCAGTTCTTTTAAGACAAAAGCAAGTTTATATTTGTGCAAAAGTGAAAAAGGTAGCAACAACCACATCAACAAACAATAAGACTAGGTTCTCTAGAGTTTTCCATGACTTCTGCCTGTTGGCTGCCTTCCTACCTTTCAGATTTCAAGTGACAAAGCATCAAAGTGATAGCTCAGGCCTTAGAGAGCTTTAGGTTAAAAAAAAAAAATCTGTACCCCTGAAACAAAGAATACATTATATGTTAATTTAAATAATTTAAAAAATTTTTAAATGAAAATTTTAAAAAAATTAAAAGTCTAAGTAATTCACATTTGTAACTGCTGTTTTGGTTTGGGTCTATTTTTAATCTCTTAACCAATCTCTAGAGAAAGGAGAAATGTCCAGATATGAGGCTCCAAGGAGCAGGAAAAGCAAAGGGAAGAAACACCAAGGTAATTACCAATAGTGTTTATCCAAATCCAAGATTAGATCTCTATTTCAGTCATTTTGTCTTTAGTCATTACAGCAAATCTATTGTTGACATCCAAATAGCCTTTGAACCTCTAGCTAAGATGTCCTATAAGTCAAAGCAAAATCATTGGTTCTCTCTTTGTTGAATGGGGAGGGGCACTCTGAGCTTCAGGCTTTAATCAAGACCCATTATATTTATACTGAGGTCATAAGATGCATACACAAAAATAAACTCCCACTATTCCCATTCCTAGGAACTTGGGTTGTGTTAAAGTTCTGCCAGTGGGAGTGCAGCCTACTTCAAAATTCAATTATATATTTGCTATTCTCTCATAAGATGTATAGTTCTGGGCTCAACTCATGTGAAATGCAGTAGCTCATTCTTCAGTTGTAAAACTCAGGTAAAGATACACACAAAGCATTTTTAGATATCATTATAGATATTATACAAAGTAACAAGTTAAAAGTGGAATTATTTTATGGTGGTGTTTGGATGTAGTCTTGATAAGTATTCAAGAGTCCAGACATAATCATATCTTCAGAAAATCTCCCTTACATACTAAAACAAATGTGAAATTTTTGGTTGTTTAATGGCTCATCATGGGATTTTTTTTTTTTCTTCTGTTATTTACTAGGACTGATAGAGATGACGCCGGTGGAGATTTTGTTTTCACCTAAAATATTATCCATAAAACAATAGACTGACATGTTCTCTGAATAAAATATGGAATTTCACACTGGTCCTGTATTTTAATAGGAAATGAACTGGCATTTGCTCCTGTCAGCTAATGAAACAATTGGGGACTTTTAGAGAATGAAAAATGGGTGATTAACAGCTTCATCTGGAGACAAAGAAGATATGCTCATCTCTTAACGACCAGTTGGCAATTCCTTATTCGGGAAGTTTGTTTTGAATGCTGTGAGAGGAGGAGCGTGGAGAACTGTAAGTCTTTGTGTCAGGATATGATTATTGCTATTATTAATTTTACTTCTACAGATGGAAAGATGAATGCCAGAGGTATGGAAAAATTTCTCTCATTTACTTTCATATCATCATAAGAGTATTTCTATCTAATTCTTAGTGCAAAAGAAAATTTAGAAAATTTCCAGCTTGGCAACTCTGAGATGAAGCAGGGACGTTGGACTCCAAGTGGTAGACCAGTTGTCCCTCTGGATGGTATCCTGTCTCCAGAGTTAGGTAATTGAATGTGATAAAGATTTTAGCAGCCATGTTAAACAAATCATGAGACATAACACAGTGGATTATAAATCACTCATTAAAAGTCATCATGTAGATCATAAAACATAATGCTTAAGGTCACAGACAATGGTATCAGATAAACCAGAGTTCAAGTCCCTATCCTACCATGTATTAGCTACATTACCTTAAATGAGTTATTTCACCTCTCCCAAAATAATCATCTCAGGAAGTTGTAGAAATTTCATGAGGCAATGCACTTAAAAAGCTTATCATAAACCTCAAAATATTTATTATATGAATGAAGGAATATTTATTATATGAATGAATGAAGGAATACTTAACAGATATTTGTTCTTTTCATAGTATTTTTGAGCTAGAACTATATCCATGATATTACTGAATTTTGTTTCAAACAAATCAGTTTGCATTTTAGAATAATTTTTTCAATCCATAAGACAGTGATTCATTAAAAGCTAATAAATGCAAAAATATTCTCTGTGACAATAGACTACCTCCTCCATCAGATTCTAGGGTTAGGATCGTTGACTCTGATGTTTCCCAGCTATCTGAAGTGTCACAAAGATTGTTCCCTTAGATCAAATACTGCTACCACAGAACGGATACACATACGGTGCTACTTCTACCCACCGGACCAATAAAAATTAGCAGTATTTGTCACATAAAATACACTCTGCTTACCAGATGCTAAAGAGAGAAACCCAGTCAGTAGGTTTTGCTTTGATAATAACCATCTCATATCAGACTCACAGTATGGCAGGAAAGAGACACAGATTCTAAGTTCAGTGAATCTACAGCCAAAACACAAGGAACACACCTACTTCTACTGACAATATTCCCCAAATTCTAAAGATAATTGCCGGATATTTACTTAAGATGAGGACTGGGTGGTAATCAGATATGTACTGAAAGCTTGAGGAACTAAGACATTCTTTTAAAACTTGTATAAGAATGTTTATAACAGCCCAAACTGGAAACAACCCAAGTGTACATCAACATGTCAATGAGGAAACACGTTGTGGTACATTCACACACTGGATCTAGGACATTATCATGAAGCTTTAAACTGCCATGAGGCAGAAAATAGTGATGTCACTAAGAAAAAAGAGGGATAAGTCTGGGCTGGAGGAGAAAGATGAAATGTGTCAGACGATACAAAGCAGAGAAAATACAAAGAATATGATCCCTGCCCTCATGGTTTAGTGGAAAACAGGCCTATAGAGAAGCTTATTCTCTAGGTTTATTAGGTATATTAGTTTAAAAAACAATTTACTTTTTAAAATGACTTTCTCATGCCCAGGGATCCCTTAGTAAGTGCATGAGAGTGGGGAGCAATCCATTAGTATTTATAATTATTTTAATTAAAACAACATTTTGGGACACCTGGGTGGCTCAGTGGGTTGGGCGTCTGTCTGCCTTCAGTTCAGGTCATGGTCCCAGGGTTCTGGGATCGAGCCCCGCATCAGGCTCCTTGCTTGGCAGGAAGCCTGCTTCTCCCTCTGCCTGCAGTTCCCCCTGCCTGTGCTCGCTCTCCATCTCTCTCTAACAAATATATAAATAAAATCTTTTTAAAAATTAAATTAAAACGACACTTTATTCTGAATCTCAGGGGAAAAAATAAATAAATTTTAAAAAACCCATTTGCAGAACCTTCTCTAAACTATAATCTTGTTCACACAAGTCCTCTGCATGTTTCTTTACATGTCTTTGTGCACATGAGCAACATGGAAGGATGTTCTAAAAATGAAGACAATTATTATTTCCATCCAACGATATTTCCAATGCTTATCACTCATTGCTTTGTGGTTTTCTCTATATGGCCTCTTACAGAAACTTTTAAGTTGTACGTAAAAAAATCGATATTCACCAGACAGGTTCCAACAGTTATCTAAATATTCAGTAGATGAGGATGAAGTCTTACTGGGGAAAGAGATTGGGAAGAAAAGAACATCAGGAACAATTTATCTTTAGAGACCGCCTCCAAAGATAAAAGATATAAAGCAATGATCTTCCTGCTCATTGGGGCACAAAGGAAACTGTCCACCATTCTGGTGCTGCCATTCAACTGTCCTTTGAAGAGTGTCTCTGAAACTCCCATGTAATAAAGAGACATTTATTACCCATTTCAAGTGACCTCTTAGAAAATCCCTGCTACTAGATAGCTGGAAAATTTTAAACAAGAAAAAAAGACATGGACTCATGTCAAGCTGTACCTTCTCGCTCACCAGCTTAGGCTCAAAGGGCAATCTGCGATACGACTGTGTGACATCGGAAAAATCCATCGCCTGGAAAGACGGCCTGGTGACACTGCTGTACGTCAGACTCACATTTGTGAAGTATTTCATTGTCATTGACATGATGATCAACGGTCCCCAGAGAGTCTCTTTCTGCTTTGAATTTTGTTAAGTAAATTTCTTAGGATAGACCCAGGAAGGCTTTAGGGAAAAGACTGCCCAGAAAGCTGGCATTTCCTGGTCTGGGACAGTGAGGGAGTTGGCCACCATCTGGGACTTCGTGTCCCTTTACTCTGTGTCAGTGGTTTTCCGCAGGCAAAGCCTAAGTTTATGGGCTTAATCAGAGGGGCAGGAGGGTTCCCAGTTGACCCATATTGACTTAGCTTCCAAGCTTTAAGATCACTCATGGGGGGATAGAAAGAAAAGCAGAGACAATTTTCATAAAAATAAACATCCATGTGTATAAATGTATAGCGTACCCACAGAGGAATATAGAAACCCTGGAAACAGAAGTAACTTGGCAAAAGACAGGCTTAACGGCAAGAATTGTGTTGTCCAATATTACAGCTTTATGAAGTTTTAAAATTAAAACAAATTAAAATAAAAAATTCATTTCTTTAGTTGTACTAGCCACATTCCAAGTGTTCAGTTGTCCCACTGCAGCTAAAGGTGACTATAACAGACAGCACAAAAATAGAACATTTCCATCATTCTAGAAAGTCCTATTGAACACCACTGGGGAAGAGGTTACACTATACTCTCTGACCTTTTAAATTGTGTACTTTGTGCATGTATTACTTTTTCAAGAATTTTAAATTATTACATATTTGAAAATTTTTACATAATAATTTTTAATTGTTTCACTTTGCATTGAAAAGTCAGAAGGACTTCTCCAGTTTTCATTAGAGGCTACCAAGATTGCAAACTCAGAACACACTTAAATGGCCAAATTCAAAAACCCCGTTATAGGTTGTTCCCTCTAGAGCAAATACAACAATTAAAAAATAATTTAAGGCAAGCATTAATTAAAACCATGAAGTGCAAAGACCGAGTTTTATTTCAAAGGCTAATAATAAGCTGCTCTTTTAAAATTGATTCTCACTCCCAGGTACAGGAATCATATCACAGATGGAGGGTATAGTGAGACAAGTGTCAGATGGTCTGTGTTGAAGCTCCAGGTCCAGCTGTGCCCAGCACGGCTCCGGCAGTGACACTCACAGGTATGTGACGCCCAGCGCTCTCCCTCCCTGTTGTCTATATTAAGCAGAAAAGCCAGCATTGGGTGAGTAATGGCAATCGAAGTTTTGGTCTTTGTCAGCATTTTCAAAAGCCCAAAATAGAAACCTTGTGAAATCATTGTTGATGCTGTTTATATTTTGGGGGAATGACATACTAATGAATGAAATTATTCAAAAAATATCTGCAAATAAGTATATTGAATACTAATGAGGTGTGAGGTTCTGTTCCAGGCCCTGGGGACCAAGCAGATAAAATCCCAGGCCTCAAGTTGCTTCTTTCTAAGCTCCTTGATAGACAACAAACAAACAGGTAAAAGAATAATAATAATAAACAAATAAGGAAAAGAATGACAGGTGAAGGGGACTGAGCGTGTTCTCAGAAGCAGATTAATTCACAGAGGGTGGCCGTGGTGGGCACACTAATGGTCTCCCAGAAATGCTCATGGCCTAATTCCAGAAATCTGTGAATACATTACCTGGTAACAGTGAAAGAAACTTTGCAGGTATGATTAAATTAAGGATCTTGCAATGGGGAGATTATTCTGGCTTATCCGAGTGGGCCTGATGTAACCACAGGTGTCCTTATAAGAAGGAGGCAAAGGACATGTGGAGAGGTAAAAGAGATGTGGAGAGAGAGGATGTTAGACTGATGTGGTTGCTGGCTGGAAGGAGCTTGACCAAGGAAGGAGGGAAGCTTCTAGAAAGAAGCCAGAAAAAGCAAGGAAGCTAATTCTCCACCAGCGCCTCCAGAGAAAACAGAGATCTGCCAACACTTTGATTTTAGCCCAGTGGAAACTATTTTTCACCTTGACCTCCAGTACTGTAAGATAACACACTTGTGTTGTTTTATGTCACTAATTTTGTGGTGATTCATCAGGGCAGAAGAGGAAACTAACACGGTAGCCATGGATGCCTTCATTGAAAAGTTGATCTTTGGACAAAGATCTAAAGGCTGTGGAGAGTCATGCAGGTACCTGAGAAAAAGGCATTCAAGGCAGAGAAATAGTAAGTGCCAAATCCTTGAGGCAGGGGTACATCTGGTGTGTTGGAAGAGGTTGGACTGCAGTGGGCAAGGGCAGAAGCCAGGTGGCCAGTTAGGAGGCTATTTTGATAATCCAGATGAGAGATGATGATGGCATGGACAGAGTCAGTGCAGAGTGGTGGGTCTCTAGGTGTGTTTTACAAAGATCATTCTGTTTATGAGGTTGAGATGAGATTATGGAAGAGGCAAGTGAAGGGACCATAAGACCATTGGGAAATTACTGCAATCATTTTGGCCAGACATTAAGGGCACTTGGACCTCCTTCTAAGAGTTAGGGGTTGACATTGGAATCTGTTTTCAAGGTAGGGTGGAAAGAGTTTTCTGACAGCTGGTAAGAATGCGAAAGCTCCCGCTCATAGCTTTGCCTTTTCCTTTATCACTTTCTGTAATCTCACACCCCAGGCAGCCTAAATATCCTTCCTGGGAGATGCACTTTCAGGGTCCATTTGAATAATCTACTAGATAATTTATAACAAGGAAAGAAAAGGTCTGGATCATTAAAATCAAGTCAGGTCTTCAAATGATGTCTACAATCTCCTTTGCCTGTCCACTTTCACCAGAACAGTGAGACAATGGAGTTAAAAGAGGCTGGGGGTCAGCAGCTACGACAGAAAGGCTCCAAAGTACACAGGTCATCCAGACCAGGCAAGTCAAGTGTGGGTTCAGGCACCAAAGAGATCATTGGGCTATGTGAACTGCCTTCAATATTTCAAAAGTCCTCTCAGGAACTTTACATAGAAGTAGTATCTTGCATTGGCTGTCTGGTTTTAGTTATTTTATAGCTGCTCTGTGTGGTCCAAATTAGACTAATCAGTAAGAAATTAATAAAAATAGGAAAACAACTATTACTTAAGAAATTCAAATTGTTTTGAAAGTTATCTTTAAAACCACTGGGACTATAAGGAAAATAATACACAGGGTGGCCAGAGGGAATGTTTGGGACATCTGGACGTAGCTCTTTTTGGCCCAGGTGATTATCTTGACCCCTTCCATAGCTTTTTTTCAGATGATAAATCTGTATGCCTTGTCTCCCACACACTCCTCCAGCAGACTGGGAAACCGAGATTTGCCTTACCAGCACTCACCCTCTCTCATTTTTTGAGGAACCTTGATACTGTTTTCCACAGTGGCAGTTCATATGGAGTATTACACAGCCATAAAAAAGGATGGGATCTTGTCATTTGCAACAACACAAATGGATCAAAAGGGTATTATGCTATGTGAAATAAGTACACTGAGAAAAACAAATACCATATGATTTCACTCATATGTAGGTCTAAAAATCAAAACAAATGAACAAAGAACAAAAAGCAGGACCAGATCAATCAATACAGAGAACAAATTGATGGTTGCCCAAGGTAAGGGGGTCAGGGATGGGCAAATTGTTATAGAAGATTGAAAGATACAGGCTCCCAGTTATGGAATAAATAAGTCCCAGGACTAAAGACACAGCATAAGGAACATAGTGAATGATATTGTAGTAGCATTATATGGTGACAGATGGTAGCTACATTTGTGGTGAGCATAGCATAAGTATAGAGAAGTTGAATCAGTATGTTGTACACCTGAAACTAATGTAACATTGTGTGTCAACTATACTCAAATTAAAAAACATTTTAAAAAGAAAGAGAAATGACTAATACTAAGAATTAAATGACCAGTTTTTGGTCCTATTTCTTTAACTTACTATGGAGTAAGCCACTTAGTCTTGGCAATTACATTAAGAACTAATTTATTGTCAAGGTTGTTAAGAGAAATAATTACAGAAAGTCTTTGAGGATAATTTGAAATGTATAATCACACTATACAAAAACAAAAGAGCAAACTGAAATCATTATTGTTGGCTATTCTCCCTCTCCACTCTCTAATGAAAGCAAGTAGTGAAATTACTGAGTGGAAGAGTCAGCAAGGCAAGGTCCAAAAATAATTGAGAATAGTTGACTGTAAATAATTATTTTGCTATTAAACCTTTAGACTATGTTTGGTGCATATACTCTAAGAGATGCATGTCTTCCACCAACACCTTTTGCCTCTGTGTACTGACCAGCCCCAAAGAAACTCGAGTGTGTTTGTGTGTGTGTGTGTGTGTGTGTGTGTGTGTGTGTGTGTGTGTATTTCTCCTCCATTAAACTTGAACAGGACACAAGTCTTTATGGACTCTCCTCATCCATTATAGGAGCATGTGAGCCTTTCAACATTTGCATATGAATAACTAAAAGAGATTTATGACTTTATCTTTGAACATAAAAAGTGTTTGCTGCATACATTACACTGTTTCTAAGCCCATTTGGTTTTCTCTACTGCTTATCCATCCAGTATGCATGAGTTGTTCCTGTGTCTCATTGGGAAAGCGTTAAGTGAGATATGTGCATTTTCGGGTGTCTGAATTACTGTATTCCTCAAGTGGAGTTTGCTGACACAATGTGAACAGGCAGAGCTCCCAAGACAGCAAGAAGAACCTTGACAAGTTCAATGTAACTTGGGGGGCTTGCTAAATATACTAAAATCAATGTAACTTGGTCCTTAAATGCTGTAACCCAGGCCAACAATCTCCAGCTGTGCACTTGTAGTTCAAACTAAGCACAAACTACAAATATGCTTCCTGAACAACATGGGGGATGATGCAATTCAAGAGGGCTAGAGTGAGCTAATATACAACATGAGGAGGTACGATTATTACCTCCATTTTAAAAGCTGCACCAAACCCAAAATTCCATCCCAGTTGTGTGTACCTCCAACGCCCACCAACTGAGCCGTCATGTTGTACTTTGCAAACCGTCCAAACTCTCGAGACCTAACATTTGATATAATTCTGTCCGCAAATACCCATCTTTGTTCATATCCCATTCCCTCATATCTATCGGCATCATTCTTTAAACATAACTTGATAACTAGAGCCTTGAAAACTTGCCAAGTGTTCTGGTCCCTTACCCCAATCTGACTTCTCTGCTTTCCCCCCAAGCCTAGAACCAATGGTCCTGGTGAACTGCTTCCAATGTTAACACCACTCTACAGCTCTTGGGGAACTTGAACCCCTGCCAATCCTCCTGAGCCCAACCCCAGTCATAAGTAACCCTGTCATCTACTTGTTTGCATCCCATTTCTAAGCTAGCAAATAAAGCCAAGGAATATGATAAAATTGGACGGAATTAGGTCCCCTACAAATCTTTGTTCTCAGCAGGACCCACACAGAGCCACAGATGTGGTGAAGTGGATTTAACCTCATTATAGATAATCCAGGTAATAACTAGGGTGCCCAATCATCACCCAAACAAGATGATTTTATCTGAGACAAATAATGTCATTGGATACTAGGACTGTCCTAAGCAAACAAGTTATGGGTTTACTGTTGTTCTAACACACTCAGCCATAGAGCTCAGAGGTTGAAAGCAAGGATTCTAGACTCTGATCCCAGATTAGATCCCAGCAATGCCATAGTATAAGTTTGTGACCTTGACCATCTTGCTTAACCATAGATTCAATTTCCTTAACCATAAACTATGGACAAAACAACACCTAGTCCTAGTATTACAGAAAGGATTTTAAAAATTAAAGAACATTTTATCATTCTATTTTATTTAACTGCTCACCCTAATATTGTTCAGGATAGTAATAATCTATGTGCTTCTTCTTACCCTGGACCTACACAGAGTGTCACATGGTCTTAGGAAAAGTTGCTTGTTATAAGCCAGTCCTTGGATTGCTCTGAAGGACAACTAACTCCCTTGTCCTGGTCTTATCTCCCAGAGTTCTCTGAAAGTGATCCCCCCCCGCCGACCCCATGACATGTAGCCTATAAAGAAGTACAACCAACCTAAGACACTTCCAAATTTCTCTCTTTTATTAAAGTATAATTAACATACAGTGTTATTATAGTTTCAGGTTTATAATATAATTGTAAATTGTTTTCAACAACTCTATACATTACTCAGGGCTCATGAGAATAAATACCCTTTAATGCCCTTTTTCTATTTCACTCAGGCCCCTCCCCCAACAACCTCCTCCTTCCTTTGGCAACCACCAGTTTATCCTCTGTATTTAAGATTGGAGTTTTTTTGTCTCTTTTTTCCTTTGCTCATTTGTTTTGTTTCTCAAATTCCACAGATGAGTGAAATCATATGGTATTTGTCTTTCTCTGACTGACTTATTTCACGTAGCATTATACCCTCTGGGTCCATCCATGCTGTTACAAATGACATCATCTCATCCTTTTTTATGGCTGAGTAATGTTCCAATGTGTATGTGTGTGTGTGTGTGTGTGTGTGTGTGTGT
>NW_019154090.1:6448511-6483784 GCF_002288905.1 Enhydra lutris kenyoni | reverse complement strand
TGTGTGTGTGTGTGTGTGTGTGTGTGTGTGTTTGTGTGTGTGCATGTGTGTGCGCATGTGTGTGCGCATGTGCTTATTTATCCATTCACCTATCAATGAACACTTGGGTTGCTTCCATATCTTGGTTACTGTAAATAATTCTGCAATAAACAAAAGGATGCATACTACATATATTTTTGAACTAGTGTTTTTGCTTTCTTCAGGTAAATATCCAGTAGTAGAATTACTGGGTCATATAGTAATTGTATTTTTAGTTTTTTGAGGAAACTCCGCACCGTTTTCCACAGTTCTGGTGCCAGTTTGCATTCCCACCAACAGTGTACAAGGATGCCTTCTTTCTCTCCACATCTTTGCCAATATTTGCTATTTCTTCTTTTTTTGATTCTAGTTATTCTGACTTCCACATTTTATGTGAATTACTCTGTTACATAACAGAGTAACATATACAGAGATAAACTTTATATTAATGGAGTAACTTACATAGGGAAGCTAACACAACTGACTTTCAGTATACAATATATGTTTAATAAATGGTCACTTATCGAAGCATCACTCTGGTCACCTAACTTACAGAATGCACAAAGTATAGAATGCCCAGGCTAAGAATTCTAGCTAAATATATCTCTAAGATCTGGAAATAGTGAACAAACTAAAAAGATAAAGTTTATTAGAAATAAATATAAATTTCTTGAATAGTTCAAAAATCTTCTATGGCAGCATAAGACCCACAGATCCAGTCTAGCAATGATTCATGGGAAGAAAACAAGCATCCCTGTAGACCATGGGGAAGGCAGGGAACATGGCTGAATATAAAGGTAAATCCATCAAAGGCTGCATTCCTGTACCTCTATAGATTTCAACAGAGCGAAAGTAGTGCACCATGAGCGATCAAAGTATATGGAATATTATTCACTATGTACAATATATCTTTACTATAATTGAAGGTTCATTCATGCATCTACAAAGAAATCTACAATATAGAAATAAAGTTGGTGGTTCATTTGGCAAGGAGGAGTATAGGGTATAGTTTGCGTAAAGTAGAGAAGTAAGAGAGACACTACCTTAATGTCATGCACGGATAAAATATTAAAAATCACATGGAAATACAGAAAGCACTCTTCTTAATTATGGAAGAGTATTTCCAGAGGAGCAACAATTTCTCTTCAATCTGAGGGGGGAAAAAAAGAGAATAGGTCCCCTACAAATAGTTCCATGGGCAAGACTCACATAGGGTCACAGAAGTGGATTTACCCCATTCAACCTTATCAAAAACAACCTGAGTGATAGGTAGCTGGAGTGCCCACATAATTTATCATCCAAACAGTATTTTTTCTGTCTGAGACAAATGATAAAGGTCAATGGACACCAGGAATGCAATCGAGTCATGAGGTAATAGTAGATACAATTGAATCCCTTTGGATGGGTCACCATCACTTCTAGTTTTCAAAAACAGGTGGCTTAGAAATACCCTCTTTGGCAAACCTATAGAGACAGAAAGAAAATAAGTAGTTTCCAGAGCCTGTGAGGAGGGAACAATAGAGAATGGCTGGCTACTAATGGGTATAGGGCTTCTTTTTGGGGTGATGAAAATGTTCTGCAATAGAGTGATGATGATTGCACAACCCTGTAAATATCATAAAAACCACCGAACCATCCATGTTAAAGTGTGAATTTCATGGTATCTGAATTTTATGTCAATTAAAAATAATAATAAAAATTACTGGACAAAAGAATCATGAGGAGCAGGATATTTACAGAGCCTGAAAGGATCTTACCACAAGAGTATCATTTGCAAAAGAAAATTAGTAACTACAGTGGAGAAACCTACAGGAAACCATCTCAGCTAAGTAATCAAAGTAAATATCACCAGTAATGGAACAAATTGATACCATGTGCTGCCTGATTCAAAGCACTAGAGCCCCAAGATGACTTGTGTATTATTGTTCCGAAAATGCATAACCTGAGTCTCATCATGAAGAAATGTCAGAATGTCCCAAGTTGAGGGATATTCTACAAATAGTTGGTTAGTACACTTCAAAAGACTCAAGGTCACTGCAGTGGATTAAACTGTGATTCCCAAAGATATGTCCACCTTAAACCTCAGAATGTGACTTGATGGGGGACAAAAGTCTTTGCAGATGTGATTAAGGCAAAGATCTCAAGATGAGATCATTCTGGATTATGGTGGCCCCAAATCCAGTAATAGTTTTCATTATAAGACAAAAAGGAAGACATAGGAACACAGAGATGAGACCTATGCCAAATGGAGGCAGATATTAAAATTAGGGAACCCCCAATCAAGGATTTCCGGCAGCCCCCAGAAGAAGAAACACGGAGCAGATTCTCCCCAAGAGCCTCCCCATGGGACAGATCTTGATGGCATATGGATTTTGAACTTTCGACCTTCAGATCTGTGAGAGAATAAATTCCTGCTGTTTTATGCTACCAAATGTGTGGCAACTTGTTACAGCAGCCCGAGGAAGCTGATACAGTCATGAAAAAGAAAAATTAAGGATTAGTTCTAGATTGAAAGGGACTACGGAGACCTGACATGCAAATGTAACAATTTATCCTGAACTTGGTCTTGGACCAAGAAAAGGGACATGAGTGGGACAATGTGTCAAGGCTGAATAAGATTTGTAGATTTGTAGACATGAGTGGGACAATGTGTCAAGGCTGAATAAGTGTTGTGTGAATGCTAATTATATGTCTTTTTCATAATTTCACCAAGGTTATACAAAGGTAAACATTTAAAAAAATTTAAAAATTATATAAAAGAAAAGGTAAACATTTGGGGAACTGGGTGGAGGGTATATGGTCATTCTTTGTGCTATTTTTATGACTCTTTTTTAAATCAATCTGAAATTATTTTAAAGTAAATAATTTTTTTAATAATCTAAATTGTACAGCTAACTGCAAATATAAGAACTACTACTATGGTTTAGTTTTTGGAGAGTCCTAGACACACTGCATTTTTTAAGCAGATTTTGGACAATTAAATTTTGTTGTAATGACTCAAAATGTGAGGATCCGGGATTGTAGGAGTTCCCTAATTGCTTACCTTTGTGTTCTTGGACACATTTCTTAATCTCTATCAGCCTCAGTGTCCTTGTGTGTAAATTGAGAATGAGCAGAATACCTATCTCACAGAGTTGTTTTGAGGATAATTTAGGTAATTACATATAAATTATGTGTGTGTGTGTGTGTGTGTGTGTGTGTGTGTGTGTATAAAATCTATATAAAGCACTTACTTCACACAGCACCTGGCGGGTAATAAGAGCTTGTAACCATTAAGTGCTTTTACTACATTGATCAGTGAATACACCCAGCCTTATGCTAGTCACAGACTTAAGAAAAAAATGTAGTTTTCTCTTATAAAAAAAATTCATGTACTGCAATCATAAACACAAGTAGGAGGTGATGGGACATGCTGGATACTATGAGAGAACTCAAGAGTCTGCAGTTTCTTCTCCGGAAGATTATAGTCCTCTCCGCAAGTCGGGGGAACTCCCTATATGGGAAAAGAGTATTTGCAAAGATGAGAAGCTCTATGAAAGCTGGTGGACACAATTGTGGACCGGCTCACAGTTGGACATGATGTTGCAAAGGCTAAGCTTACCATCACTAGAAGTACTCAAGCGAAGGGTAATATGCTCTCAGGTTTAGGAAATGGGAATTCCTCTGGTGAGCAGGAGGTTGGAAAACAGGACTGCTGAAGGTCTGTGTCTTGGTCTGTACCGGCTGCTTTAACAAAATATCACAGCCTGCTTGGCTTGTAAACAACAGAAACATATCTCCTATAGTTCTCAAGGCAGGATACCCAGATCAGGGCACCAGCTGGGGTCCAGCGAGTGTCTTCTTAGTTCATAGTTAGCACCTTCTCACTGTGTCCTAGCAGGGTGGAAGGAGCCAGGGAGCTCTAACCCTATGCATGAGGGCTCTACTCTCATGACCTGACCGCCTCCCAAAGGCTCCACCTCCCAATGCCCTCCCATTGGGGGTTAGGATCTCAACATAAGAACTGAGGGACACAGGAGCACCTGGGTGGCTCAGTCATTAAGCCTCTGCCTTCGGCTCAGGTCATGACCCCAGATTCCTGGGATCAAGCCCTGTGTTGGGCTCCCTGCTTGGCGGGAAGGCTGCTTCTCCCTCTCCCACTCCTTCAGCTTATGTTCCCTCTCTCACTGTATCTCTCTCTGTCAAGTAAATAAATAAATCTTTAAAATTTAAAAGAAACAAAAAAGAACTGAGGGGCTCAGACATCGAGATCATAGCAGTCTGGGAATGTGTATCCTCTGCAATTCTTTCCTTCCTCATGGCCCCTCCCCAGATCTTCTCACATCCTCCTCCATGTGGATGGGAAAGACATTTTCATCTCTACTACTGAAAGCTGATTAAATATTTATTGGGACCATTGGCTGAAATCAAACAAAATGGCCAAGACTGAGGTCCTCTATCCTCTTTTCTTTCTTGCCAGCTTCATCTAGAGACCATCATTGTCTCTTTCAAGGGACTTTGGGCCCTGCAGGGGCTGGGCACATTACCCTATTCCCTGCCAGCTCTGCAGAGGGCCGGTGCTATGCCTCCCTTCCACCAACCACGCAGTTTGCCAGCAAATCTCCAAGCTGGGAAAATGCACACACATCAAAAGATCCATGAGGAGGTTTAGAAGCCAGACACAGAATGGAGGCACGATTGTAATTCAAGTCAAGACCACCGGCTCTCTGCAAAGCCTTTGTGAGCGGCAACTGGCCCACTCCTCTGGAGCCTTTTGTGGTCTCTCCAAATAACACTGTTGCCAAGAGGTACCAAAGGCACTTTCATGACTTTCCCTTCAGAGCAACCAGGAGGAGGGAACATATTTCACTCACCCCAAACCCAGACAGGTTTCCCCCTCATTCTACACTTACTTAGGGTTTCCTCTACACTGAGAAGGATCAGGAGAATCCTGTCTGCTGACATTTCCCCAAGGAGGACACACACAATTAACAATCTTGAAAAAAAAAACACACTTCAAAGCCTTGTCCTCAAAAGGATCAGAGATGGAATTGCTTATTAGCAGAAGCTGGAATTGGGTGCCAGGGGCATTTGTTCCCACAAATGCTTCCCTCTCCTGCAAGCATGCCACCTGACTCAAAGAAACCCACTGAGAGGACAGGCTGAAAAGAAAATTAACCCCCCAATCCCCACTCCACACCTAACTCCCCCAACAAAGAGAGGCGGTTCAGTGGACAAAGAGGAAACCAACGGAATGCCATGTAGCTGCCTGCAAAGTTGTACTTGCTTCTTTGTGTTTTAACCGAGGAGCTGGTTGGCCTACCATTCGTGGAGATGTTTCATTTGCCATTTGGGCAGGGAGTCTCTCAATCAATCCCTACCTTTCGCATACCCAAAAGGCAGGAACAGCTCAAGGCACTCACTTGGCTATTCTGGGTTATTCGTTTACAAGAAGAAATTGCTTCGCTAAGACAGGGATGACCTGCTAGCACGATACTGGGGCAGTCATGGTTTTATTTTTGGACAGGATGAATTATTATTTCATGCAAGTTGGGTAGCCTCCCTTAATGTGCAAGAGAGAAATCACGGATGAAGTATAAAGCTGTCCTTATGCCATTGGGAGGAGAGGAAAATACGTCATAAATCGGCAATGCCTCATTTAATGAGTTATCATCTCATTTAAACTGTAGGAACTCTGAAAGGCGGCTGTCATTGCTCCCAAACGACAGGTAAAGAAACGGGGGTTCAGAGACATTAAGTGACCTACCCAAGGCGACGACCAAGAATATACAGAGAAAACAGGTCATTTAATTGCTAAGCCAAAGAGAAAATGCCCCCCAGATTGACACAGATGGCCCTTGAACAACATGCATTTGAACCACACAGACCCACTTACACATTTTTTTATAAATACAAGACTGTAATGTATTTTCTCCTCCTTATGATTTTCTTCAAAACATTTTCTGTTCTCTAGCTTACCTTATTGTACAAAAGCAGCGTACCATACATACACCATACAAAATATGCATTAATCTACTATTTATGTTCTCAGTAAGGCTTCTCAGCAATGGCTGACTATCAGTAGTTAGGTTTTTGGGAAGTCTAAAGTTCTATTCTGTTTTTTTACTGCGTGGGGGGGCAGCGCCCCAACTCCCACATTGTTCCTGGGTCAAGTGAATAATAAAGTGAGAACCATAAAGAATAGAACCCAAAAGACATGAGTTTTCTAAAGTTAGAAAAGACCATTGTAGCCACTGGAACATGAGAGATTTGCTGTCCAACGTCATCTCCATCCTCCCCACACCCATTCTGAGTGTCCTAAGCTTCATGGAACTGGTGTCAATTTACATTTTCTTTTCAACCATCCAAACTCTCATCTCTCCCCTTTAGACCGTGAACCTCAGCCAAAATTGTTATCATTCTCCCTGAAAGGGATCATCAAGGTCTACGTCAAGGAATGTGACGGTGATTGTGCCAGCTCTGTTATCTCTTTAAATGGACTTCTTAGGTCTCCTAAAAATATGTCATTGTGCAAATGTTTAGCATTATAGATCTCTATAGATATAGATATAGATATAGATATAGATATGGATAAAGATATGGATATAGAACTCCACAGTGATTCTTTCTAGGACAGTGTGATTTGGGGAAGAGAAGGGCACAGGATGGTGAAAGGCAGGGAGGTAAAGAGAGAGTTTAACATTTTACTCTGAACACGTGGTTTTTAATCCTTTTTAATAAAAAATATTCCTATGGGGCGAGCCTGGGGGTGGGTATTGTGGAGGGCACATATCGCATGGAGCATTGGGTGTGGTGCATAAACAATGAATTTTGGAACACTGAAAAAATTAATATTAAAATTTAAAAATATTCCTATGTTTTAAAGTCATTGCTAATAAAGTAGAATAATTAGTAGTAATCAGTAGTATAGAGAATAAGAGTCTGTTGGGAGGGATTTGATTGAGTACGCTCCATCCTGTCATAGGAAAAGCTGTCTTCAGGAAGATAATACATCTAAGGAGTCCAGTTGTCAGAGAGCTTCTTACCCTTGCGGCAGGGGCCACTGGGGCTCCCCCCTTCACTGTGCCAGGATACCTGTCCTGCAGAGGCTGAGAGGTTGGCTTCTAACAGCTTACCATTGCTCCCTTCTTCAGAGAATTGTTCTCTGCCCAGTGGGAGCCTTCTGCCTTTCCAGGGAGCTTATTTTTCTACCCATGCTCCATTCTCTGGAGGAGTAGGAGCTGCTTAAAGAAGCAGTGGGCAGCCAATGCTTGAGCGACATGGGATTTGAATGCCTAGCCTTCTAGGCTCAAGAAAACTAAGCCTGTGATGCTGTTCCTGCTCCAAGCTGGGATCAAGCTGAGGTTCAACTCCAGCTGTGACCACATCCTTGCTGAAATCCTTTCCCTGCCCCATCCTGCTTCCTTGTTTCCTTTCCTTGAGCACCTTCTCAAAAAATCTTTTGCAAGAATCCTTGCCTCAGGCTCTGTTTCTAAGAAATACAACCCAAGATGTTCCCATTGCCCCCCACCAAAAGGGTCATCACACAGGGCCTGAGTCTCTCACAAATGAATTTAATACACCTTCAATGAACAGACAACTCCAAACCTATTTAAATTGCTCCAGAATATGCAGAATGGGGAAAAAATACATCCAAAACCATTTTGTGAGGGCTTGACATCATTGATACCTACTTTTGACAAAGCACAAGAAAATAACCAATTGATCTGACATATAGGTATTAATGCAAAAATTTTAAGTAAAATATTAACAATAACAAAATTAGCTATTGAAAGAATGACTCACCATGACCAAGTAAGTTTCATAACTATTGACATAATTTGCCTTGTTGAGTGGTCAGGGCACAGAAAACCTGTGATATTCTAAACATTATAAAAAGATATTTGATTAAGTTCCATATTTATTATTTTAGGAATTGTGGATACTTTAATAGAGATATATAATGTAGATATAATAAAAACATCTGGAAAGTATAAAGGAAGAATAGCTTTCATTTCAAAAGCAGAAAAAAAGATTTTTAAATACCAGCAAATAAATTTAATGAGAAATATATAGGATCTCTAAAAACCTATAAAGCATAACTATTAGAATATAGAAGGTATTAATAAATGGAACAATATTTGCTACTCTTTTCTAAAATAGCTCAATCTTATTTAAAAAAAATAAAATCTCCCTAAATTAAAGTATGAAGGTAATGTGATCTCTATTAGAATTCCAAGAAGTTTATTTCATTGACTGGTTGATTTTTTTTTAGGAAGGAAACAAGGTCTCAGTGGAAAATAATGATACAAAAATAACCAGAAATACCCTGAAATGCAGAGTAAGTAGGTGGCAGGATTAGGCTCAAAAGAAAAAACATTATAAAGTTAGAGTAATTTAATGAGATAATGAATGTAAATTGCTTAACACATGCCTGACACAAGAATGGAGAGAAAGATTAATGGAATAAAATTGAATAAATAAAACAGAAACAAATACAGATGGAGATTTAATTTATGATAAAGTTTGCATTTTAAATCAGTGGAGGAAAGATGTATTATTCAATGAATGGATTTGGGACTCCTGCAAAGTTTTCTAAATCTAAAATAAAACAAAACTGAATCCCTACACCGTTTCTCTTATCAAAAGTCATCCCAGTGATATGAACAGTAAGAAATGAAATATTAAAAGAGCTAGAAGAAAACATAGGACTTTAAGCAATTAATCGTAATTTCTAAGCAAGATTTTTCCAGACTTGAAATAGGGACAATCTCTCTAATCAGTGTGTTATAGATATGACTATTCAATTTTTGCCTTTATTATTTAAAAAAAATGACCAAGAGTAAAAGTATTTAAAATCCATATGACAAAACATTAATTTAATAATTAATTAATTAAGACCACTTAATTTAAAAGATCATCATCCCAATTTATAAAAGTGAGACAAAGCTTTATAATTTTATATGCAGGACTATATGACTTTCGAACATATATAAAGATACCTACATTTATAATCTAAAGATAATAGCAAAGATCAATACATAACACTTGGGGAGCATATGAATAAATATATTTTTGAATCCTATTGTGTGAGTGAAGATTACTGCAAACCCTCTGGGGGGAAACATTGGGCGACATCTGTACAAATGTAAAATGCACTTAAGGAGGGCTCCAACAATCCTAGTGCTAAGTATTTATTTTATAGACAGCCCCTTTTTTTGCCAAAAAACTTAAATACAAGGAGGTTCATTGCAGCACTGATTATAAAAGACTGTAAACAATCCAAATGCCCCCCAATAAGAAAACAGTTAAAACAAAAACAATCCCTATAAAGTTTACTTATTTAATCCGTGCAGGCAAGGTTTAAATAAATAAATAAATAGTCCGTACGCCATGCACGTGTTGTCAAACTTCTACTGCAAAAGTCGGTAGTAAATATTTTAGGCTTTTCATGCAACATAGTCTCTGTCACAACTACTCCACTCTGCCGTTACATAAACAAATAGATATGTCTGTGTTCGAATAAAACTTTATTCAAAAAACCAGGTAGGAGATTGAATTTGACCCTGAGGTCACAGTTTTCCTATCCCTGGCTTAATGAATTATTCCAGATCAATAAATTACCTGTGTTTATGGATTTATTTATAGATAAGTAAGTTATCTATAATTATTGATGGATATATGGATACAAATACAGAGATGACGTGTGCATTTGTTCATGAAAAGATGCCTGAAACAGTTTAAATATAAAATATATATTGCATTGTGTATATATATACATATATGTGTGTTATATGATACATATTACATCATATAGTTATTATAAAATATTCGTATATGTTAAATAAGTAAATAGTCCCTGCACAGAAACACTCCATAGCTGTGAGAAAGAATGAGGAAATTTGGTATTATGATACAGAAAACCTCAGACACAGTGAGCAGAAAACGCAAGTGACAAGCCCAAGAGAATAGAATACCCCATTTGTATTTAACAATTTATATGTTTCATGCAGTTTTGTAAATGATACAGAAGAAGCTGTTATTTTCCCGAGGGAGGGGACTGAGGGACTGGCTTTCTGGGGAAATAGAGAAAAATCCACTTCCCTTCTATATTCTTTTTCACTGTTGGTTTTTTTCACCATATATATATATATTTGAATGTAGAAAGGCATTTTTTAAAAAGAAAATTAATACAATTCACAGAATGAGGCAGCAGAGTTTGGTAGCATAACAGAGTTGGAAGATCGGGCAGCTGGACAGCTGGGTATCTCAGCCAGGATGGCCACAGAAGTTATTAAAGTGTTGAAATGTGTCTGGACCAGTTGACAACCATTTCTCCAAACCTGATGTGTGCCCTGTCAGCCAGACCATCCCAGCCCTTCCTCAGGAACCACTCCATCCCCAACTCCCTGTGATTCAGCAACTGTAAGCTCTTAGCAAGACTCACAACTTCCCTGAGTTTCTTATTTGTCAGTGAAACATTGCCAGTCATACTTGGTCTACTCGGCCCTGGAGTCTGAAAGGAGGTAAAATATCTAAAAGTACTCTGCAAAATATAAAGCTCTAGGCTAACATAAGATAATTAACATCATTTTTTTGCACTTAGAGCCTGTCGGCAAAGATAATATAAAGTATTTGTTCTAGGAACACAATCATTTTCTACCATCCTGGATCAAAACATCACCTTTCATTCCTACATCTATTACAGCAAGAATAATACCATTGTCTAGTTTTTTAATATGTGTCAATTTCCTTTGCTACCTAGAATTCTTTGAGGACAGAAAATGTGGCCTATTTATTCACACATAATCAGAACCCAGTATAATGGCTGATGTAGACTCAATATGTTTGATGAATAAATATGTAGGAAGGGAGCAAAGAAGCAAAAGGAGAGAGACCTATAAAAAGAAAGTTGGTTTATGTGTTAACACTCTACTTCCCCAGTAGTTTCCTGAGTAACTCAGTGACTTAGTTCATAATAGTCTCAGGGTAGTAAGAACATGATCAATGAAGCATTGCTTGAATCCACTGATGGGATTCTAACTCCTTATTTTTTTCATTTGACAAATATTTGAGTGGCTAAGGAATCATGGTAGGTACTTGGAATTCAATATGAGCAAAGAAGACACCTCTCCATCTGTCTTGGAGCTTGTGGTCTAATGGGTGAGTCAGACATTAATGAAAACTATCATGCAAATGAGAGCATTTTTTTAATAGAGGGAGAGTGGGAAGCAGAGGGAGAGAGAGAATATTAAGCAGAAGCCACACAGGGTGCAAAGCTGATGCGGGGCTTAATCTCACAACCCTGAGATCATGACCTGAGCCAAAATCAAGAGTTGGATGTTTAACCAACTGTGCCACCCAGGTGTCCCAAAGGCTTTTTCTTTTTTTTTTTTAAATGGAAGTAAGTGGTATGAAGGAACTGACCACGGTTTATGAATGCACGTAACAAAGAAGAGTCTTGTTGATGGTAGTGTGTGTGGTGGGGGGAATTATCAGGGAGGCCTTCCCTGGGGGAATCACACAGGGGCTGAGGGCTGAAGAAGTGGTAACTCCATCAAGAATGAGCTCCATCTCTCTGTCCACAGGAAGTATATGCAAAGGCCCTGTGGAAAAATAAGCAAGGTGCCTTTAAAGACAAGGTGAGGCAGCATGGTTAGAGCACATGGAGAAAAGATAAAGTAATGATAGTTTGATTTAGACAGACACACCAAAGCCCTTATCTTCCTCTTCTGGAGAGACAGAGCTGGACTGCATTCTCCAGCTGCCCTTGCAGCTGGGTGTGGCCAGAGGAATGTGAAGGAAGTGAGGGGCCCCTAACCCTAAAGGAGCAGCTGTGCTTCTTCCACATTTCTTTCTCAATTGACCTGTGGGATGAAGATGATGATGAGGCCCCATAGGAAGGAGGAGCCCAAGGATGGAAGGACCCTGGGTCCCCCAGGAAAACTGAGAGCCTCCCTGTAATGTCTGTTTAGGCTTTTGTGTGTGTGAGAAATACACTTCTTTTGTGCCTGAATCATTATATATTTTCGAATCTATTTACTTCTGCAGCCCAGCCTACCCTGCAAGGGAGAAGGGTGTGGGCAAGATCGTGTAGGGCCTGGTAGGTCACATTCAAGATATTGGATCCCCAAAAAAATGGGGAGTCACTGAAGAGATGATGAGCCATGATCAGATGTATATCGTTCTGGATGCTCCAGAAAGAGTGATACATTTCTCCAGTTTTCCATCTTACTTTGCCTGGTCAGCCATGTGGTGTATTAGATAAGGAGGAGGCAAAGTGATCAGATACTACAGAGGATGGCAGTGGGATAAATAATGGGATAAAAATCATGAGTAGAAGCAGAAAAGAAATGTTGACAAAGGTCAGAGCTGGCAAACATATTAGGGCATTTTCCACAACAAAAAAATGAAGCAAGGATGGTCACAGTGTGCAAAGGAGAAGGCATAAAGCATTGTTAGCAGGATATGGGGTTTGAAGTCAGGACACAGCTTGAACGTTCAGTGCCTTTATGATCTTCAGCATGTTACCTCGACTGGGTCTTCCAGTTCCCCTATAAATGAAATGGAATGACAGCGTTTGCACAGCACAATCACCATGAGGACACAATGAAGCAATGACATGGGTCATTTGGTCCAGCTCCAGGCATGGGGCTGGTGCTCATCCATGCTGGCTGACTGTCCGGAGTCAGGTTGGGAGGGACAGGGTTAAAGGTTCCAGTAAATGGCCAGGAACCAAAGATTCAGATGGATTCCAAAGACTGAGATTTGAGGCAGATGATTAAATATTTTAAGAAAACCCATCAAGAAGTTGGTATCTAGAAACCAGAAGGGTCAAGACGGGGAAGTAGGAGAAAAGTTCACCATGCTGAGAAATAAAGATCTGCTAATTCAGGAACTCTCAACCTCAGCACTATTGGCTGTGTGTGTTGGGGGAGGGGGCTTGTCCTGTGCACTGTGGGGTGTTTAGCAAAATCTTTGGCCTCCACTCGCTAGACACCAGGAGCACCTCCCTCAATCATGACAACAAAAGCATCTCCAGACATTGACACGTGTCTCCCACTCTTCTGTTCATTCATTCAGTGAGCGCTTCTCATGGGGGATGTAAGAAGAATTATAAGGCCACACCCCCACCATCATGGAACTGGCATCCAAGAATTCACATCTTCTGTTCCCCACTATTCAGCTCTTGATCTCATGGATGTAATGTCACTACAATATTTAGAGATAGGTGAGAACGACAGGCTACTTGAACAGAGTACTGTGGAGTTTGATATTTCTTTCATCTCCTTGTTGGAAAAAATACATTTTAAAAACTGTTGCTGAAGAGATACTGAGACATACGTGATCTCAGTCATGTTCCAGCTTCCTGTACTTTTTTTTTTTTAAAGACTTTATTTGACAGAGAGAGAGAGATCACAAGCAGGCAGAGAGGCAGGCAGAGAGAGGGGGGAAGCAGGCTCCCCACAGAGCAGAAAGCCCAATGTGGGGCTCAATCCCAGGACCCTGAGATCATGACCTGAGCTGAAGGCAGAGGCTTAACCCACTGAGCCACCCAGGCGCTCCCAGTTTCCTGTACTTTTAAGGCTGATCTGGAAGTCAGATATCTATGTCGGAGTCTCAGCGTCCAGTCACTTCTACCCTGAAAAAGCTGAAGATGTTCAATTGTGAGGGGAATTCACGTACAATCAACTTTCATCTTTCTTGTTATATGATTTAATATTTACTTTGTTTCCTCTTACTGGGGTTTTAATTTAGTTGCAACAGAGAGGGAAGCTTCCCTGCTCTGTACTCGGTTGTGACATCCCACTTGTCACCAGGAGCTGGATTATAGGCTTCACGAGAGTGAGGGGGCAGAAATATTCTAATTTCATTTTTAATTATACAATAACAAAAGCTATTACGAACAAGAAAGAATACCTTAAAATTAATTATCAGCCAAAATAAGATCCTTAGGAAGGCCTTTCAAAGCTTAATCAAGATAAAATGAAACTAACACAAAATTAAATTAAAAAAAATCCACTAAAAGATGAAGGAATTCAGAGAAGAACATGAAAAAAAAATAATTTATGGGAGAATAAGGGCTCTAAATTAGATACCTCTCTTGAATCATTGTCAAGGACATAGCTTACTTGAATTATGATCAAAAACCCATATCAATCTCCTTCCACTAGAAAAATAGGAAACAATGACTCAAATTGTCATCTACCTTCCAGGTATGACTCAATTCCCAATTCTATGACAGTTTTCATGCTGTTTTTATAAAACACCAGAAAAAATGAATGTCAACTTGGGAACAGAGAGCATAGGTCTCTTGCCCCCAAATGCCGTGCAAATGGAAGAGTCAAACATTTGAAGATTCTCTAGCTCCTAAGAAACTCCACCAATCTCAAGGAGAAAATGCAGATGTACTTGTTCCATACAGAAGACAGTCCCTCTGTGTCTTTATATGAAATTAATTTGTGCCCCAAGGTGTTGTCACAACTCACTTCTTCAATGAGTGAAGAGGGAACTTCTTAAACTGAAGGCACTCCTCCCAAGCCCACCAAATTACTCATTTTAGCCTCCTGTGATATAGTCAACATCTGTCTGATTTCTTTGTTTGCTAATTCACCTTCCAGGGGTATCTTTTATCTTCTTCTTGTAACAGCACTCTACTTTCCAGTGGATAAACTTTCCTCCATTCCTTTAACCCATTTGGCTTGGGGGAGGGGAAAATGACCCATCCCAGTTCCTAAAATAAAAAAAAAATATATATATATATATATATATATATATATATATATATATATATATACACACACATAATGCCAGACCAGAACATTGGATGTCCTGGCCTCAGTGATTGGTTCCAGGATGGGTATATGACATCAGCTAGGCCAATAAGACAGGTATCTCCAACATTTGTTAAAACTGTTGGTTCTACCACCTGGGTTGTCTAACCGGTGGATAAGTCGAGATCAGCTGGCATTATCTCTCCTCCAGGAAGAAGCATTCCTGGGAATGAAACTAAGAAAAGAAGAAAAAAACAGAGTCAAGAGATGGAAAGAGAAAAGGTCTTGGCACTATTATTTGAGCACCTGGATCCAGCTTTACCTGAAGCCACGTACACATGTCATTTTCATTTACATCAGCAAATAAATTTACTTTTGCATCGAGCCAGACTGAGTTGGTTTTCTGCTATGAAATCAAGAGTCATGACTAATCACTTTGTCTGGAAAGACTGTCACAGCTGCTGTGTACTCTCAGCATTTTTTTTCTTTTGCCTCCTCTGCTTCCTCCATACTATGCAAATTTCCTTCTCTATGGCTTTGTTGACTTACTTCCACCAATCTGAAATGCCCTCTGTGTCTCTCCTTCCCTATCTCCTTCACAGCCCATATTAAGTCCCAGCCTCCAGAAGCCATTCTGATCTGCATCTAACTCCTGTTTCAAAAGTCTAGCACACTGCTGTCGTTCCAACTTCTGGTGTTGATGTGCCATTTTGTCCATTTACAAGTTCTGTCCCCAGCTACCTTATAGGATCCTAGAATAAAACATTTCCCCATCAATCTTCAGAATTATAAGACAACGTCCACCTCAAGCCTGCAGCATCTCTCATTTGAGCTGCTGCTCAAGCTTCTAGACTGAACTCTCCATACCCACATTGCCCCTTTGCCCTGTGCTTCCCCACAGCTGATGGATACTCCTGCTGAAAACCCTTTGGTGCTATGGAATGCTCTAAGAATCATATCCAAAGTCCTGAAGGCAGCCTACAAAGCTCTATAGGGTCTGGCCTCTGCCTTGTTCTGCACCTGCCTTTCCCACCCTCCTCCTGCCTTCTCTCTGCTCCTATTCACCATGGCTCCTCCATCATAGGGGAGGACCTGCTGTCCCTTTTTCCCTTAACACGCACCCCTCCCTTCCTTCCTAATTAACTCTTATTTATTCTTTAGGCCTCAACACATTCTCCATTCCCTTGGGAAGAATGTCTGCGACCCCACCGATTCCATTACCTTTCACCATCACCATTATAAGCTCTCATGACTCCGTGGCCTTTCTTTCACTGCATTTATTAAATTTGCCATCATTACCTAAATGTGCATATTCACATAAATGACCATTTTGTAAGCATCTCTCTTCTGCTCACACATGAGACCCAGGAGATGAAGAACAAGGGCTGTCTTTCCTCGCTGTTGTATCTCCAGCACTTAGCAAATACGACAGGCCAGGAGGCGCTTAACACACATCGGCTTAATCAATGGAAGAATCACCCGGTTGGGGGACAGCAAATATTGCTGGCTGGATGGAAAGACAGACAGAAGGCAGGACAGAAAGAGGAAGGGTGGATACATGATATCAGCAGTGAAGGTGCGTCTTTCCTCCAGCTGTGACTGCTGCCCATATTTGGAAAGCTTAGTAAAAAATAAATAAGACTCTTAGGAAACGATTGCTGACTTGTCTGGAAAGATGAGCTCTTGGATGAGACACGACAGTCACAGAGTCCTACAATGAGAACAGGACAACCTCCAGGACAATAGAAAGCAGGAGAACCACGGAGAAGCTTTGAACAGTTGATAATTTTGCCCAGTGAGTGGCAAGCACCAAACATGTAATTTCGGTGCCTAGCACCCCAATTCTGTAATTGAGCTCCATGTCTGCTTTGGGTCAAAAGAACAGCTAGGCAGAGACTATTTATATAATCACAGAGCCTCTGTTTGATGCATATTTCTGAGGCACTAGAGTCATATTTTATTAATACAGGTTTTCTTTGTGTGAGAACTAGCAGAGTTTTGCAGACCCAAGGTGTTTAAAAACTTCTTTATCATTCCTGTCTCCATCCAGGTAAGTCAAACTATTGAAAAAAAAAAACACAAAAATAAAACAAATTTCCTTCTTACAAGTCCTATCACCTGCTGTTGTGTTTATGTGTATTAAAAGATGCATGGATGATAAGGACTTTGATGTTTTCAAATAAGTTTTTAGTTTCCCAGACAAAATGGCATGTAAGATGGACGATATGGGAAATAATTTGGTAGTTAAGGACTGTGGCAGGTACTTCCTAAGAGCTTTATATGTATGATTATATCATGGAATCTGCAAAACAACCCCAGAAGCCAAGCATTATTTTCTGCTTTTAAGAGATAAAAAAGGAAAGGATTAGAGAGCTTGAGAGTCCTGTTCAAGGGCATTCAATAAGCAAGATGCAGAACTGGGATTTGAACCCGCGTCTGCCTGGTTGAGTAAACCTCTGAGCATCTTGCCCAACTTCATTGTCTTTCTGTCAAAGAGAGTACCTGAGGGAACTCCACCTGCCCCATCTAGGAGTCTAGAGTTTTATGGTGTTTATAGAAATCATCACCAAACTAAAGGAAACTATGAATTGCTGTTTCCCTGATGATAACGACCAGCTCTACGCTAACTGCTAGGGATAAACAAATAGGACAAGTCTTTGCCTTTGAGAGACTCATAATCTAGATGGCTCTGTTCCCAATGTAAGAAGAGTGATTTTGAGTTTATTGCACTGAGGGAGAAATTAAAAGGGGTAATCTAGAAAGTCATATAGGACAGGCAGTATTGGGAAGTCTTGGGGACCCTTCAGGGAATGGTGGTCCTAGTACAAAGCACTTTGAGAGCCACAGAGAGAAAGTGTGCCCGCCAAGTGAAAATTCAAAGTCTAAATGTGTGTCCACTTACCAGATGAGGTTACCATGCACAAAGACAGATATAAAATCTATATCCTAGGTCACCGTAAGATTTCCCCACCCCTAATCACATAACCATGGAGGTTCCCACCTAGGGAGTACATCAGAATCAGCCAGGTACAGTGTCAAAAATACAGATTCCTGGGCCACCTGGGTGGCTCAGGGGATTAAGCCTCTGCCTTTGGCTCAAGTCATGATCTCAGGGTTCTGGAATCGAGCCCTTCATTGGGTTCTCTGCTCAGCAAGGAGCTTGCTTCCCCCCCACACCTTCTGCCTGTTTCTCCGCCTACTTGTGATCTCTCTCTCTGTGAAATAAATAAATAAATAATCTTTAAAAAAAAATACAGATTCCTGAGGCTCCTCCCCCATAGGATTTTGTTCAATAGGTCTGGAGTGAAACTCTTGAATCTACACTTTTAACAAATGTTCCCAAAAGATGGTCATACTAATGGACTGAATTTGGAATAAACATTGTATTGGTAGAAGCAGACGTTATAAACCATCCTAATATTCTGGTTTATTTTTTTTTTTTTTAGATTTTATTCATTTGAGAGAGAGCATAGAGGGAGAATGAAAGGGGGAAGCAGGCTCCCCAATGAGCAGGGAGCCCAACGTGGGGCTCAATCCCTGGACCCTGGGATCATGACCTGAGCCGAAGGCAGACGCTGAACCAACTGAGACTGAGCCCACCCAGGCGCCCCTATTCTGGTTTATTTTTAAAACCTTTTATTCTGGTTTTCCCAGCGCTCCTCTTTTACATATACATTTATTCGTCCATTGATCTACTCCATCCACGAAGTACGTGGTGGGTGTTATGTGGCTTCATGGAAGATTCTGGTCTCGAGCAAGCTGGGCTGCGCCACTTAGTATCATGCAACTTAGGGAAGACATTCATCCTCTCGGTCTCTGTTTCATAGAAACTGAAGGTGATAATGCCAGCCACAACATGTTGCTTTTGAGTATTTAGTAAGATGAAGTTTATAAAATGCCTATCACCCAGAAAACGTTCAATGAATTTCAGTTCCCTGAGTGCTGCCAGGTTTCAGACACTGCGCGTGCCATTGGGAAAACAGAAACAAAGAAGATACGACCTTTGTCTTAAAATATGCTCACAAGTCTACGGTGTGGATTCTTGGGTGCAATCCACATACATCCACACTGGGTGACAAGCAAGAGAAAGATTCTATTGGGAAGATAAAGCCAGAGTTAAATTAAAGCAAAAGCTAAACAACCAGGCCTCACACAGGAGGGATACCAAAGGTGCTCTGAGAATCTGGGAGCAGAAGCCAAAAGCCAGACACTGGAGGAATGCCATGGTGGAGAGCTGTGATTATCATGATTGAGCTCAACTACTGCCCCAGTCCCTGCCTTCACTTGCTTAAGATTCAAGGTCAAGAGAGAGACTGATTGGCTGAGTTTGGGTAACATGCATGTCACACCTTAATGACAACAGCACCACCAAGGCTGCAGCGGATGCCAGAGAGGGAATTCCATGAAAAACGATGGAGGCAGTTACCAAGAGAATGAGCTCTAGAAGGCAGGCTGACAGAACCATGTGTCCACCATGGACAGAGAAGGGAAGCAAGCTCCAGCTATCTTGGGGGGATTTTTTTTTTCTTCTAAACTCAGTGAAATTTTTTTCTTTCAGACATTTACATGCAAAACATGTACTATTCACCTCATCAGAGAAGATCTACAGATGGCAGATAAACATATGAAAAGATGCTCAACATCAGATCATTCGGGAGCCACAAATTAAATCTACAAGGAGATACCAGTACACACCTATTAGAAGGGCCCAGATCCAAAGCACTGACAACAGCAAAGACTGGTGAGGTTGTGAGCAGCAGGAACACTCATTGGCGTTGCTGGGAATGCAAAATGGCGCATGCAGCCACTTTGGAAGACGGTTGGCAGCTTGTTCCAGGGCTCAATGTAGTCTTTATCTCATGACCCAGCAATTGTGTTCCTTGCTATTTACCCAGGTGAGCTGAAAACCTAGCTCCCAACAGAATTCTGCACAGGAATGTTTACTGCGGCTTTATTCATAATTGTCACAACTTGGAAGGAACCAAGATGCCCTTCAGTAGGTGAATGGACAAACACACTCACATGTAGTATTATTCAGAGGAAAAAAGAAAGGAGTAAAGCCATGAAAAGGCATGGAGGACACTTCAATGCATATAGCTACATCAGGAAGTCAGTCTGAAAAGGCCACATGCTGTAGGATCCCAAGTATATGACATTTTGGAAAGGAAAACTGCAGAGACAGTAAGATCAGTGGTTCCCAGTAGTTAGGGAAGAAGCGCGGGGAGAAAAGGGTAACAGGCAGAGCTCCAAGGAGTGCAAGGGCAGTGTGACTATTCTGTGATACTGTAATCGTGGGGGTATGTCATGACATATTTGTCAAAATAGAAGGTACAACACTAAAAGTGAACCCTAACATAAACTATGGTCTTAATAGTGATATATCAGTATTGGTCCATCAACGTTAACAAATGCAGCCCGTTAGTGCAAGAGGTTAATAACAAAAGGGAAACAGAGGCAGGACTCACTTTCTGCTCAATTTTTTGTGAAAAATCTATTAATAAAAGAAAAATCTATTAATGATTTACAAAAGAGTAATACTTAAACTCTGATCCATCAGACTACATGCTACATAAAACAAAATATGCAACGCTATGTAGTGTGATGGCCTAGAACACCAGCTGACTCACAGTAGGTCTTCAGTGATGAAATCAATGACATGTAAAGGAATAAGTGAGCCAAGGAACCCATATCCATTCATCTGGCATTTCTGATAAGATCATTCTCAAAACTACAGATTCTGAATCCATTAATATCCAGGAACAGGTTATAAAGTTGCATGACAGAAATATAGAAACTCCACAAAACAGGAAAAAGTTGCCTAGAAACAAGATACGTCAAGCAGATATAGTGATGAGTTTCAACTAATTTGAGAATGTGTGCACAAATAAATATCTGTGGCTTCACTCTATTAAATTATAGCCATAGAGGTCATGTAGAAAATTAGAAATATGTGCAAATTATTTTCTGACATTACTTTCCTCTTTGACATGCTTCATAGCAATACATTTAATATAGGATTATTAAATAGAGACACCACAAAAAGATTTTTGCCTCTATAGGAGGTTGATATCATGTTAGAAAGCAACTAATGTAGTATTAACTTGTTGTAGAGGTAAACACCTGTATTTTTGCTGAGTACTTAGTATGCATCATCACGGAGATACAAAACTGGTAAAGACCAAGTCCTCTGCAGTGGGCAAGACTGGCCAGTGACATACATGGACAGCTCAGGTTCCAGAAGAGAGACTCTAGGATAGATTCTAGAAAATGCTGGAAGTGGTGACCATGGGTCTTGCTGATGGTCTGGCTGACAGCAGTGAGGCAAAGTTTCGTTCCTTGTAGTTCCCTACTTGGACAGAGAGAGCCCTTTTTGAATAAATGCCTTTCACCTAGGAACCTCTGCACTGAGGACCACAGCACATTATCATTATATAAATTTTACCCAGTATATTTTCAGCTCCCAAAACCTACTGCCCCCGAAATACATGGTGTGAGGCACGGATCCACGTCTACAAGCACCTACTATACGCCAAGCACTCTGCTGCCTATGTGAAAGCAAATCAAGGCTGTCTGAAAAGGATCCCCACTGGACAATGTTCAACAAAAATACAACATTTTTAAAGTCAATCAATCCAGTTCAAGTGTGAACTGTCTATGCAGTGGTATACCACGGAGCCACTTTGAAAATAATGTGAAAGCTGAGGGTACATTGATGTGGACAGAAGCTGCAACAGCGGCTAAATGAAAAAAAAAGATTAAAATATCATGATTTCAGGGGCGCCTGGGTGGCTCAGTGGGTTAAGCCGCTGCCTTCGGCTCAGGTCATGATCTCAGGGTCCTGGGATCGAGTCCCGCGTCGGGCTCTTTGCTCAGTGGGGAGCCTGCTTCCCTCTCTCCCTCTCCGCCTGCCTCTTTGTCTACTTGTGATCTCTCTCCGTCAAATAAATAAATAAAATCTTAAAAAAAATAAAAAATAAAAAATAAATAAAATATCATGATTTCATTTTTGTTAAACGTTTTACACAACAAAAATATATATGTACATGCATGCACATGGCTTGTATGTGTAGAAAAGCATTGGGACTGGGGGGTGAGGGGGTATTAACAGTGGTCATCTCCAGAGAGGCTTTTTGTTTGTAGATTTTTGCTTGACAACTGGTTTCTGAGTTTTAGATAATGAGCGCAATTGCGTTATAATAAGAGCTTAAGTAAACGTGAGAAGGCCCTTCGGGGAGAAATCTGTCAATCCAATCAAACTGTAAGCCAATTCATCCTGGAGGGAAATTAGAGCAGCCAAATCATTGGTCATCACTCAGAGATAATACCTTGCTCACTGATTCAACCAAATATTTTAAGGTATTCCTTTGACATCTCATTCCAATTGTGATGGACTGTTTCCATCACATTTCAGCAAGCACAGATTTATTGATTCATCCTGTGTGCTAAGCACCAGGGTACGCCCACGCAGTACAGCAGAAAACAAGGGGATGCATCCCCAAAATTCACATACTTGTGGGGACACAGCTGTGCCTCTCCTATCCACAAACAGACCCATCTCCCACAGATGGCAATCAAATCACATAAAATAAATGAAAACCTATTTAATCTGCCTACATTTTTGTTAACGTGTCAACAGGGGTTCGTTTTAATGCAAATATTTTTTCTCAAATGTAAAATTATTTAATAAAAGTGCAAATAATATTTTTTAAAAACCATAACAAAGAGTGTTGAGCTGACTTGAAATCTACCATCCCTGAGACAACTCCTGTTAAGTTTCTGGTGACATCCTGTTAACTGGTTTTCTGTAGATTTGTCAACAACAACCGTCTGTATTCCCCTGGGACTGAGGGGTTTTCCTAGACACTGGACCCTCGGTCCAAAAACCGGGACGATCCCAAGCAAAGCAGGACAGTCACACATCCTAGATGAGTGTGTGGATTTATATCACCATCCCTGTGTTGGCAAAGTGAAAGTGTTGCATTGAATGGATTTGCCACAACTCATCTAAACAGTTCATTGCTAATTGAGATTAAGATTGTTTCTAATTAAAAACCATTCTTTCTATTGTAAACCATCTGTGATGAACATCCTTGCACATCTATCTTTGCACACTTGACAATGATCTGTTGGGATAAATTTCTGGAAATGAAGTTGGTGAGTCAAAAACTATATACCTTGACATACTGATCCCTACAGCTAAACTTTCCTACTTAAATATTGTATTAATTCATACCTTTGACCAGTTGAACACTATTTCCCCATTTCCTTGTCAAATCTGAGTTCTGCCAGATTAATCTTAAATCTTTTCCAATTTGATGGGTAATTCAGTTCAAACTCTTAATGCATGCAATCGTTTTGGGGACAAAGTATTATTTTTCTATCAAAAAAGTCAAATGCTTTATTATGAAATATAATTTCACAATCAAACTTAAATAGCTTTATGGAGATATAATTTATATATCATAAAATTCACCTGTTTTCAGAATAGGAGTTGGTGAATTTTAGTATGCTTAGTGCTGTCAGCCATCATCACCATCTACTTTCAGAGCATTTCCATCACCCTAAAAAGAAACCTTGGGCCTGTTTACAGTCACTCCCCATTCCCTATGTAACCACAAATCAGTTTCTGGCTGACTCTCTCAGAATTAAAATTGCTCAGTACAGTGTAGGCTGACAACCCCCCTGGTTTACCCAGGACTTCATGGGGTGAAGAAGTCATTTCCAGGGTCATGGTGTGTGGAGCTAACACCAGGATGGTCCCAGGGAAACCACAAGTTGGTCACTCAACTGTAATGTTTTTCATAAGCCAAACTTTCTGGTCTCCCCTCTCAACTTTCACCTGACCTCTGCCCACTGGAGTCACATGATTTAATGAGTCAGGGTAAAGGCATCTTACAAAGGGAGAAGCCCTGGAAATCAAGGTCAGCCAAAGGTTCCAATGTGAAGAGAATACAGTCACAAAGCATTCTGCCAAGAGCTCCTTCTGACTCAGAAAGGCTGGCTGCCCGGTTAGATCCCTGGGACACAATGGTGATGCTCCTTATGTGACGTCCCTGACACACAATCCATTCCATCCAACCATAATGTTGAAAAAGCATCAGCATCTCAATGATACCCAGACTTGCAAAGAGGCAAGATGGATATCACAGTGCTCTGGGAGAAATAACTGGTGTCCAGAGGTGCCACAGGACCACCCCTCACCCACTCCTCTCCTACTTCCCACCTGCAAGGGGTGGGGACCATTAACCCCATTTCACAAAGGAGGAAACACAGAGCCAGGCAGATGAGGTCACCTGCCCGTGACACATGGCTGGCCTCAGAGGGCAGGATTCTACCTGAGTCCCAGCCCAGCACCAAAGCCTGACTTCCCACAGTTACCCCCAAGGCTCCTAGAAACATGGAGGACTAAAAAACCTAGGTAGAAATACACTTTCCAAATTTACATCCTTTTCTCAACAAACACAGAAACATAAAACCACTGTGATCCACCACCCCCCAAATGTCTTCTCTCCATGAAGGAGTATTAAGTTGAAGTGGGGGAAAAGTGGGACGGGAGTGGAGGGATTTGCAAGTAATAGGGAAGCCAGCATAATTCAAAGTGAAACTGATTTAAAATTTTGCTAAAATTTTTTATGTTTGCATATTTCATACTTACAGCATACCTTTAGTCTTATTTACAGTTTTGATTAAATCTATACTTCTGTACTTTACATAGTATATAAAAATATAGTTTTATGTAAATATTTCTCGGGGAGATCTGTAAAAGTGTCTCCTATAATTGATATGACATTTCAAAATACAGTCAGTGTTTCAGAATCAGATATATTTGCTGGGCTTAATGGTAGAAGGCACCTCACATTTATATTTACTGGTTTTTAATTAGCTCATTATCTACAGTTGTGAGTATCTCTAATTTACCCAGACAGGAGATCTGGGGAGTCATATATTTGAAGTTGCTGGATAATTTCCACTTATCTTTCCCTAAAACTTTTCTCCTTCTTGGAATAATGGGAGTGGAGAGAGAATCTCAGGCTTGTTCTTATACCACCATGGGAACTGATCCCCGTGTATACCTGTCAGCCGCAAAACTTGGCTTGGCCATAAAATTGGAAAATGTAGCTAATGTCAGGACTTGCATATTTAAACCCACACTGCCGAAAATAAATGCAAAGACATCCGATTAGTCATTTCATACCTACATTACTAGATTTCACTGGCACATGTCACCATTAACAGCAGCATGGGGGGGAGCCACTTGAACGTGGCTTATGCCTACTTTATCCATATCTAAGAATGAGGGGGTGAGTCTCCAGCCATAAACAATTTGCATTTCCTGACACTGTATGTTGTTGTCTTAAGCATGCTCTGTAATGTGGGTGGATAACCAGCAAATCGTCCATTTCTGTTCTCTAAAGCCACCAAGTTCTCACTAAGTGGTTACAGCAGCCGTTGCAAAGGACCAGATCTTTGAAACCAGAGAGGCTGCTGGTGGACTACAGATGTGGTTTCTCTGGATGTGAGAGGAGTTTGCACCAGGAAGTTCATAGTGGGTTTAGAGTAGGGTTTCTCAACCTTGGCACACTGACATTTCTAACCAGAACACTGTTGATGAGAACCGTCCTGCCCATGGCAGGGTGTGCCACCAGCTTTCCTGGTCCCCACCCTCTAGATGCCAGCAGGACCTCCCTGCTGGGTTGAAGACCTAGAATGTCTCCAGACACATTGCCAAATATTCTGCAGTGGGCAAAGCTGCCCCAGTCAAGGACTTCTGAGAGACAAACTGGACAGAAGGCAGAGTCATAGAAAGGTGGAATTAACAGGACTAACTGCACTTAACCCTATTTTTTTTCAAAAAATAAAGAGCAACCTCGTGATCAAGTTCTATATATTTTTTTAAATGCTAGAATCATTATCCAAGAGGTAATCCAGAGCACTCTCCCTCTAATCTGCCCCCTTCCTCACCTGGCCTATCTCCTGGCACCAGCGAGCACTCCTGCTGTCTCCCCTTCTGCTGCAGTGCAGTCCGGGTCCCAGGGCAGGCCTGCTTCTGCACAATAGTCGTCTGGGTCTCTCTAGGACCTATGAAGAAGCACAGACCGTGGCTCCCAAGAAAAAGAATTTCACAGGCTCCGACCAAGCATGATCTTCCCTTCGGTTCTTCTATTTTTTTTTTTCTAAATAACAGCTTTATTGAGATATAATTCACATATCATAAAATTCATCCTTTTAAAATATACAGCTCAGCAATTTTTAGTATATCCATGAGGCTGTGCATCCATCACCACTCTCTAATTCCAGAACATTTTTATCACCCCACAAAGAAACCTCATGCCCATTAGCAGTCACTCCCCACACTCCTCTCTCTCCAGCCTGTGGCAACCGCCAATCTATTTTCTGTCTCTGTGGGTTCTCCAGTTCTGGACATTCCGTACACATGGAAACATACAATAGGCTGTCCCCTGTGTGTGGCTTCTTTCATTTAGCATCAGGGGTTCGAGATCCAGCCATGTTCTAACTAGTGTCAGACCTTCACTCCCTTTTGTAGCCAAATACTACTCTGACCTATGGACAGACCACAGTTGCTTATCTACACATCAGCTCATGGCCATTTGGGTTGTATCCACTTCCCTTTTGTTCTTATTGGTGAGTTTGTCCCTTGATGTGATTGTACAGGCTGGGCCACTTCGTGGTATAAACAAAGCAAAACTTCCAGCCTGACCCATGTCTGAAGTAAAGGAATAATGGATTCTTTTTTCTTTTTTTCATGATCTCCACTGCCTTTTCTGAGACTCTTGGAGTCTTTTTTTTTTTAAGATTTTATTTATTTATTTCAGAGAGAGAAAGAATGAGCAGAAGAGGGGGCAGAGGGAGATGCAAAAACTGACTCCCCTACTGAGCAGGAAGTCCAACAGACCTGGGGCCCGATCCCAGGACCCCAGGATCATGACCTGTGCTGAAGGCAGATGCTTAACCAACAGAGTCACCCAGGCGCCCCAATAATTGTTTCTTTTATTCAACGTATATTATTAAGCACGTAATGTATGTTGGTTCTAGGGCTCTGTGTTAAGTCCTGGAAATACAATAATAAAAATAACCCAAGACCCTGCTTTAAGGGATATTTCATTCTAGCTGGAGGAAACAGACACTGAACAAACAGCACAGGATGGAAATTCATTGTTTCACCCTTCTGTTGAACATGACCACACGCAGGTACTTCGCCTGAGCTGCTAACACATGAAGGCAGAAGACAGAGAACTTCTCTTTCTTATACTCACGTCTCCCCAGGGAAAGCTCAGACACATGATTACGATGGTGAAAGGGCACAGGGTAGGCCACCCCAAGATATGCCAAGGGACCATACTGATTCTTTTAAATAAAAGTTACTTGAGAAACAGCTGGTGCAGGAAGCACACTCTGATCCTCCTCTCTGTCCCCCGAAAATCAGGAAATGCATCTCCACATGAGATGTACCCCTTCCTGCACGGGGGCAGGGTGGCGGGGGTAGAGAGGCATCCGTATCACCAGAGGGAGAGAATTCAGGGCCAAGAAGGCTATCGAAACAAACTCTGATCTGTTCCTCCAATAATTAATATCTGAGTCAAAGTTTCTTCATCTTGTCAGTTCCTAGCAAATGTATTGTTTCTTTGTCTTAAAGGTATATAAACGGCCTGCTTCGGTCATTTCTTAGGCTCCATATCTATGAGAACTCCATCCATGAAAAATTAAGTCTGTGTTATTTTCTTCTCCTGTGAATCTGTCTTTGTGTGAATTCAATCATGAGACCAGCCAAAAGAACCAAGAGAGCAGGGAGGATTTTCCCCTCCCCAACAGCAGGCTGGCTAAGGGCTATAATAAGCTTCTGAACTACAGCCTTTGGGAAACAGCTCTAGGAGAATAAAGGCAGAAAAACCTTCAGAGGGGAGGGCACTTTGAGCTGGCCCCTGAAGAGCACTCACGTCTGTGGGGGACCCACTAGAAAGGAAGTGGCACCCAGTGGCAGGGAAGGGGGCAGGGAACCCTCCTGCTGTCCGGCATCTATATCACCTCCTTCCCACCAGTCTCAGTCTGAATCTGGAACTCCTTCCACCCAACTCCTAGTCTTACTTTTGTGCCATCTCCCCTTTGGGCATCTGTCCCCTCCTTCCCATCGCCCCCAGATCCTCCAGCTCCCATGAATTGTTTCCTTTTTGATCTGTCTGGACGTAGAAGGCTGTCACTGCTTACCAGACATGAACCCTTCTCTTGGTAACTATCCTAGAAATGAACAGTTTGGAGGTCCCCTTGTTTGGTCTCGGGCTCACATGGGTCTTCTGTGGACAAGAAGGGAGCAGCCCTCACGTCTCAGAGAGCAGGGGACTGGGGAGCACCCTAATCCAACCCTCATACCTAAACAGGTACAACCCTCTATACTTCTCCAGTACCCCTTACGAAGTGTGCTCTTGAGGCAGACACCCTGGCCCAAATCCCAGCTCCACCAGAGAGGTGGGCAAGTTAGTTCAGGCTCAGTGTTCTCACCCAAAAAATGGAAATAAAATTCAGTCTTTGGATGTCTGCTGTTATTGAGATATTAGGTGAACCACCTTCAGGACAGTGGCATATGGCAGGTACTGGATAAACGTTAGTGTGTAGTTCCTATTTATGTTTCCATGGCCTTTAAGCCCAGCCCCAAGAAGTTGCAAAGACTACAGGGGCCTAAACATAATTGAAAATGGTATCCCTTTCTTTTAGAACTCAACCACAATCACTATTTACCGGATAATGTCTAGATGTTATGGCAGCATTTAATGTTAATGATCTATAGATGTGTATAAATGAAGCTTAACAATAAAAGCGGTTTGAACTGAAATGGATGTTCTATACCTGGACATACTCTCTGTTCAGACCAGCAGTGCATACAGACACAGGCAGAGGCGACACCACTGACCCCATGTTCCCTCCTGCAGCACTTACAGTTTGCAAAACACATCCTGCCTCCTGCCTGGTTTCCCAGGAGAGCAGGAGATCAGGACGCCAGTGCCCACATGTTCTCTAACAGTCTCTTCCCCTGTCTGACTACAGTCCTTTTTGGAATATAGGTACTAAACCATTCATGGGCCAAGGTGAAGTACTTCTCTCTCTGAGATACTCAGTAACTTCTGCACCCTGCAATGGTCCCTAGCGTGACCCCCAGTTCGAGGCACTGCAGCCAGCAGGTGTGTGGTCTCTGAGGTCACACTGCTTACATCTAGATGCTGGCGAGGCCTCCCCCATCTGTGATATCCAGTACAAGCTGCTGACCTCTCTGTGCCTCAATGTTCTTACCTGCAAAATGGGGCATTATCAGAATAGACTTCATTATTACACTCCTTCATGGTTGATGGGGATTTGAATTAGATAAAATATGTAAGGACAGGGCTCAAATGCTAGCGATTTTTCTTTTCCCCACCTAAATTCCATCAGAGCCTCGAACAAGCCTTGCAAGGACACGGTCAACTCTCCATCAAATATTCATTGGCTCTCTTCCATGACAAGGAAGGGCCTTGGGAGGTGTCTGAAGCAGGATTTCCATGTAGTCTCTAGAAATGTCTCAAGAGAAGCAATGAGGAAAGGAATAAATTCTTAGCAAGTGGAAAAAAAAAAAAAAGAAGGGAAGGGGGAATCTTCTGGGTTTCTGGAAACGATCTTCACCGATATTAGCAAAACAAGACAGAGTTCACCCATACTCCATTCTTTAAGATGGTTGGATGACAAGCAGCTACGCAGTACTGGGGAGGAGACTAAATGCCATTCAAATGATTTGTCTTATTTTATTTCAAGTCAACCTGAAGTGAAAAATATTTTTATACAAAGCACAGTAATTTATGCAGCACCTACCACATAATGATCAGGTTCAATAACAGATAATTATATGGAAAGTACTTAAATGCTAAGTATGTACTTTTAAAATGTAGCAAAAGTAGGTTCATAATTAAATTATAATTACAAGTAAAAATCAAGACAATGATTATTCCCTGAGAAATTTGCACATTTTTATTTCCAGGATTGCATGAGGCTTCTCTCACACTCTGATTCATTTCTTTTGTTGGTAGCTCCTCTCTGATCCAACTCGTTTTGCATGATGGATTTTAAATTTAAAATTAACTAAAATTATCTTGCAGATTACTAATTACCATATACAGTGATTTCAATAGAATGGCTGGGTTGCCATTAAAAAGCAGTTTGCGAACATATAAGTTTGAAATTGTACAGGATTCGTAGTGAGGAGAAGCACACTGGCTGATCATCTAATAGAATTTTAGCTATTGGCTAAAAGCCTAGAAAGCCCTAACACAAGTATGAACTATTTATGGGGATGGGGACATGTAGTTGTGAAAGTGGCAAAGCAGCAAAACTTTTCCAGAAGTTTGTATTAATAAGAACTTCTCCACCTGTGAGTGAAAGAAACATACCCAATTGGTTAAAGGAGAGAATATGAGAGACAGAGAGACAGAGACAATGAAGGAGAAGGAGAGGGAGAAAGAGAAGAAGAAAAAGGGGGAGGAGGAGAGGACAGAAGAGAAGGAGAAGGAGGAAAAAGAGAAGAAGAAGAAAAAGGAGGAGGAGGAGGAGGAGACGACAATGATGACGAAGAAGAAGAAGAAGGGGAAGAGGAGGAGAAGAGAAGAGAGGAAGGGGAAGAAGGGAAGAGAGAGGGAGAGGGAGGAGATAGGATTTGTTGATTCATAAATTCAAAAAGTTCAAGTGTAACTTCACTTCAGGCTTGCCCAGATCCAGGGTCTGAAATAATATCACTAGGGTTGAACTTCTTGTTCTGTCCAGCCCCCAACCCTGCTTTCCTCTGCGGTCACTTTTCTCTCAGCCAGGAACTTTCCATATGGTGGAAAATGGCTGCCAGCAGCCCCAGACCCATGTCCTCAGAGCTGCAGAGGCCCAGTGAAAGAGGAGGGCTCCTTCCCCCAAGAGTTTCAGTGAAAGTCCCAGGTCTTAATTTCATTGGTTCAATGAGGTAATCAGAGCAATGCTGTACTCTGGCCACATCTAGAGCTGAGGCAGAATCGTGCACTAATATATCGGGGGTGAGATTCCTGAAGGAAAACTGAGCTGTTGCTTCCAGACGCAACAGGAAGAGACTGGATGCCTAGAGCTCTCTGATGAGCTACCAACTACCAGACTTTGTCCCCATTCTCTACTGTCTCCCCTCATCTTCATTCAATAAAGGAGTTTCCATTTCTGCCCAGCTTTTCCTTACCCTCGAATGAGTCCTCTTGTCATTTGGTCAAATCTAGGCATTTCAACCAACATATACTTTACAAACTGGGCCAGAGAGATTGTTTACATGCAGATCTGATCATGGTAGCACTTCTCCATCACCACCTCTAACCCTAACTTTTGAGTAATATACATACTAATATACTAGTATACTAGTATACTATATCTATATATATATATATATCTATATATATATAGTATATATCTATATATATACTACTATATCTATATCTATAGATATACTAGTATACAAAGAGTAGTAGATACTACTAATATATATAGTATATACTATATACACTAGTATATATAGTATACTAGTATACACTAGTATATACTAGTATACAAAGAGTAGAAGAACTAATAAAATGAATTGCCATGAACCCAGCTTCAGAAATGATAGCTATGTGCCAATTTTGTCTGTAACCTCCATCCTCCACACTTTTTTTTTTTTAACCAGAAAATTTTAAAGCCATTCCCACTCTGTTTCCATTCTAGGTTCTCTGGCTGGCCTAATAGTTAAATTGACATAAGACAGGTTACTAGAATCAAAAGCTTCTGCACAGCAAAGGAAACAGTCAACAAAACAAGAGGCAACCCATGGAATGGGAGAAGATATTTGCAAATGACAGTACAGACAAAAGGTTGATATCCAGGATCTATAAAGAACTCCTGAAACTCAACACACACAAAACAGACAATCATATCAAAAAATGGGCAGAAGATATGAACAGACACGTCTCCAATGAAGACATACAAATGGCTATCAGACACATGAAAAAATGTTCATCATCACTAGCCATCAGGGAGATTCAAATTAAAGCCACATTGAGATACCACCTTACACCAGTTAGAATGGCCAAAATTAGCAAGACAGGAAACGACATGTGTTGGAGAGGATGTGGAGAAAGGGGAATCCTCTTACACTGTTGGTGGGAATGCAAGTTGGTGCAGCCACTTTGGAGAACAGTGTGGAGATTCCTCAAGAAATTAAAAATAGAGCTTCCCTATGACCCTGCCATTGCACTCCTGGGTATTTACCCCAAAGATACAGATGTAGTGAAAAGAAGGGCCATCTGTACCCCAATGTTTATAGCAGCAATGGCCACAGTCGCCAAACTGTGGAAAGAACCAAGATGCCCTTCAGCGGATGAATGGATAAGGAAGATGTGGTCCATATACACTATGGAGTATTATGCCTCCATCAGAAAGGATGAATACCCAACTTTTGTAGCAACATGGACGGGACTGGAAGAGATGATGCTGAGTGAAATAAGTCAAGCAGAGAGAGTCAATTATCATATGGTTTCACTTATTTGTGGAGCATAACAAATAGCAGGGAGGACAAGGGGACATGGAGAGGAGAAGGGAGTTGAGGGAAATTGGAAGGGGAGGTGAACCATGAGAGACTATGGACTCTGAAAAACAATCTGAGGGTTTTGAAGGGGCAGGGGGTGGGAAGTTGGGGGAACCAGGTGGTGGGTATTGGAGAGGGCACGGATTTCATGGAGCACTGGGTGTGGTGCAAAAACAATGAATACTGTTACACTGAAAATAAATTAAAAAAAAAAAAAGGCAAGTTACTAGGGAAAAAAAATTAATTTTGTAAGTAGGGAAGCCCCACAAAGACATGAGAGGCTCCCCTGGCGGTCAGGCATTGACGCTTATCTACTCTCCTGAGTGGAGGCGAAGAAGGCAGGGGTCTGCAGTCTCAAAGAGGAAGGAAGACAGTTCACAAGAATTTGAGAAGAGCCGATGTTTGGTAAATAGACCGTGCAGATAAGTCTTTCTGATATAAAAGGTTGTTTTTGATAATAGGTCTGATCCTGGAACAGGTGCCCTGTGTACATTCTTTCAGGCCTTAAGAGGGAGGTAGGAAGTCTGTCTGGCCTTGATTGTCCTGAGTGCTAAGTAATCCATATGCTGAAGTGGGACATTCTGGGACCACCCAGCCTGAACACTCCCAACCCCACAAAACTTGAGCTATTGACTACCACCCTGATTAGGCATTGAATCTTTTATTCTAGAGAAGAAATACAACGGGGGAATTTTCTCCAAGTTCTCCCTTCGGAATTAAAAAGATTTTGATATTTTTTTTCAACAGAGGATTTTGTCCTTTCATGTGATTCTAAGTACCCTCCCCTTCAGGGCCAGTGACATGACATTCTACTGCATTCTTAGAAGACAGCAAATATCGCAGATATAGACTCACCCAAGAAATTACCAAACTCAAATTCAATTCGACATTTGCAGGCACCCAGTCGCCCTCGACTGTGTCCCCACGTCTTGATGTGGCGTACAATGACTCTGGAGTGAGTTTTCTGGTAAAAATTAACTAATCTGTTCGTTTGTTTCCAGTTTATCCTAATTACAAAGCAACATTACACGCCTTAGCCCAAACAGCAAACAACAGTATTAATGAAAGGATAATTCCTACAATTTGGGGAAGATTGTACAAACAAGTCAGAATGCCTGCTAGAACTTCCACTCATGTTCAAACACACTTCATCAGACTTATCAAAACAGCAAATCAAGCTACTACTTAAAAATAGTTCAGTTCAAGCAGCCACACTCATCAGAATATTCATTCGCTTTGAAGAATAACACTCAGTGCGATGGCTTTTAATCAGTTCTAGGACACTCTCACCTCAGGGGTTCTGGGCAAGCGATGTCTTTATTATGCTTCCATGAGATCACCGAGCTTCCCAATTGAATTTGAAATCCATTCGCTGCCCGAGAAGGTGTAGAGATCAAATGCCAGATAATGTCCTCCACCAAGAACAATTAGCGAACTCGGGTCTTCCCCACCTCTTTGCTCAAGGAGAACCATCGGTCTGCTTTAAGGGTTATGCTCGGTCTCTATTAAATTCACTCGGGCCCTTGAGGGGGAAAATTCTTAATGCGCAGAATTCCATATGAATGAGCGACCTACACAGAGTTCATGACAAGGAACCAGACCCAACCAGCATTTCCATGAACAGATACATGAAATAGGTTCTCACACACACACACACACACACACACACACACACACACACACACAAATGGACTCATAAAGAATAATTTCAGTGATCATAACAAAATTGATTTACATATATTAAACATCAAAGTTAAGAAAATAGAAAAAAAAAACACAAAGCCATAGGCCATGGTCTGAATCTGGTCCACCACCTATTTTTTTTTATATTGTAAATAAAGCTTTATTGTAATACTTTATTGTGCTTGCTCACTTATATATGGCCTAAGACTGCATTCTCCGTCTGAAGGCAGAACTTAAGAGTTGAGGTGGAGCCTGTCCAGCTCACAAAGCCTAAAATATTCACTATCTGGCCCTTTACAGAAAAATCTGCCCAACACTCAACTAGACATATGAGGCTCAGAAGAGAAGACATGAATCATAAATTGGCATCAGGTCTACAGAGGGGATAAAAAGAGACACGATGAGAAATTAAGAGAGCAGTAATGTTTGCTGAATGCAAAGGTCTGTGTTAAGGACAGTGAGGGCATCCCCTAGCAGGTGGACTTGAGATTTTCAAAAGATATTTCAAAATCTCCTGCTCTCCTCTCCCCACGGCATCAGGGAGTTTCATCCACATGGATTTGTCCAAAACCCCCTGGCTCCTTCCTAACTTCTTGGCAGGCATTCTTGCCACACTCTGGCGATGGCGACCTGGTGATTGACTCTCTCCTTTCCTCACCTGGCTTCTCCCATTTGGCATCTTTTCTGCCACTGACTCAATTTCCTCTCTCTGCAGGACCCTGACTCCAGTTCAGTGTCTCCCGGGTTTTGGTCACCAGCCTGAGAACGCTCTCCTTCCTGACCTTGGCCTTTCCTTGGCATCTTGGTGCTGACAGCTCAGACGGTCACCAACACACCCTGGGAATCCACACTGAACACCGGTTATACAGACATGTTTTTCACTGTATTTTTTAAAAAGAAGCTTAAATTTCCTAAGTGCCTTCCCTGGCTAACCATGTCTTGAGGGCAATCAGAGCACTTTTCTCCCATCTAGAGCTTGCACACCATGCCCCTCTACGTGTACACAAGAACCACATAATATTCGAAAGAAAATGGGAGTTGGCGAACAGACAGAGTCTAGCCACGTGTAGTAACCTTCAGGCTCAGCACCTATACGTGATTCAGGGACGAAACATCCTGTTTGAGACGTCCTGTAACTTTGCAGACACGATGCTGCGGGTGTTCAAACTTCCTCCTTCAGCCGTCCACTCACAACTCTCAAAACCTCTTTTTTTTTT